>NC_090286.1:40594795-40957295 GCF_037392515.1 Haliotis asinina
ATTTCATTGGTAAATGAAGTGTTAACAAGTTTCCATGTCATACATACCAGGACGGTGACAACTGGAAAAATATTACCTGCTGCCAAACCGACATGACATGTCACCACATGACACTGCAGTGCCAGGAGTTCGAAAAACTTTTCATCGGCTGTTTACACATCTTTTTACCGACTTTAATAGCTGTGTTTGAACTATTTTATACACTGAATTTGCATAGACGACTTAAACTTACTTTTGTAGCAGTTTTAAACTTGTCAGAATATGTTTCACTTACTTTGAAAATCCAGTCGAGAGGGGTAGACGCCATTTTCTCTACATGTCCATGTCATAATAGTGTGTCGCGATCTTCAAAATCCAGTGAAATTTCGTACATATAACATGGCAGTAAGAGAAATACTTTGTATGCTTCTTCCACGAGTAATAAGGTCTGCTACAAAGAGGCGTATATCAAACTGTATTGCCCTCGAGAAAAGTGTGCGTATATATCCTGCATACTCTCTGGCGACACCCGTCGTAAGGGGTGGTAGAATAGCCAGTGGGTAAAGCGTTCGCTCGTCAAACCAAAGACCTGCTTCCATTCCCCACATGGGTACAGTTGGACCTCCATTTCCGGTGTCCCACGCTGTGATATTGCTGGAATATTGCTAACAGCGGCGTGAAACTAAACTTACTCACTAAATCAATTTACGAAACAGACTGATTCTTGTCTGACGCCGTACACCAGTAATCCCGTCACCCAAAGAGGATTGTAAACATCGAAACTTGACCGGGCATTAAAATCATTTACTACACAATCCAAGGAAAACATTCATGGATTTTGTTGAAACAAGAAACGAGAGTTCATAATTAGGTCTGTGCACAAATGCAGAAATTCTGCCGCTTTCAACTGGGTTGAGTGTGATTGGTGTGCGGTTTCAATGTCTTGGCCTTACCATGTCGGTCATAGCTGACAGACTATTATTGCTTTTCAATAAATGCCGTTGCGGCCATTGTTTATGCTTAAAATATCTTGGTTACCATTATGAAGAAACATATAGCTTGCCTAGTGACATGAAGCCCAAATTACGTAAATGATAGCAATATTTCGTCACATTCCTGACAGGTAAATGCACAATTTTATTGAAAAGGAGCAAGCATCTCTAATCATGGTTAATTATGCATTGTGTTTTCTGTTAGCAACCGTCAAGCAGAGCCTTCTTGAATTTGGGAACAATAGACACGTCAACTAAACACTTTGCATTTTGAAAGAACAGAAACGTCCTACCAAGACAAAACCTTGCGTGAAGCAGCAAATGTCAAGGACCAACACTTTACCTGGCCTGAGGCAAGAACCAACACTTTACCTGACGCAAGACAATAATCAACACTTTACCTGGCGTGAGGCAAGAAACAACACTTCACCTGGCACAAGACAGGAACCAACACTTTACCTGGCGCAAGACAAAAATCAACACTTTACCTGGCGTAAGGCAAGAAACAACACTTCACCTGGCGAAAGGCAAGAACCAACACTTCACCTGGCGTGAGGCAAGAACCGACACTTTACCTGGCGCAAGACAAGAACCGACACTTTACCTTGCATTTGGCAATCCACGACACATCGTCTTGCGACACCGTCCCTTAAATGTCTCAAGACAAAGCTTAGTTCCTTACAATATATTTTGCTATTATGCAATGTTAAGACTATAGAAAAATACTTACCTGTTGCAGCAGACGCAGAGACTAGGCACAAACAAATGAATGTTGTTGATACCATATTGACAGATGCTGTCAGTTACCTCAACGTTCGTATTTATAGGTTTTTGAGACAGGCATGAAAAATGATAACGCTTCATATACTGTCAAACTTTAGCAATAGGAGTCTAGTTTATTTTTTAAGGTGTCATATTTGATTTTGAAAATAGATACTTCTGACTGAATAAAAACACGTGTTATATTAATTTTCAAACATGACACCTTATGGACTATAGCTCAGTACGGCATCAAACAATACACTAGCAAAAAGTATAGAGTATCTGTACATCTAGTCTTTTCATGTGACCATGCCATTCATGGTTTATCTTGTGTAATAATGTGCTGCGCTGTTTATTATTAGGGCTATGAAGATACCCGTTGCGGACTTTGGCGCTATGCTGATGGACACATTATAATGTTTTACAAATTAAGATGAAAATGCGGCAGAGAGAGTTCTGTTGATCCTGGCACAGTCAGGCTGGTAAGGATCGTCATCAGCTCAGGGTCACTCTACACACAGCCCAGACAGCGAAATGGACTTGCCTTCTGCATTACCCAGAGTGTCAGAAGGTCTTTGCTCCTAATGGACAACCCGGGCACTGTCCTCATCTGCTCCAAGCGATCATGAGGTACCACACCAAGAACGATGGGGAGCCTGACGACAGTGTAGATGGGATGCAAGCGAGACATTTCAAAGGCGAGGTCTGCATTCTTAGTGTGCTTTTCCTGAATCCTGAATCGCGTTGCTTTCAAAAGGTATAGAAAATTCATTGATGTGAACGAGCCATGCTATCGTGTATTTTAAGAAATGCTGTTTGCACCAAGAAAGGGTAGCCACTGACAAAATGAGTGAGTGAATTTAGTTTTACGCCGCACTCAGCAATATTCCAGCTACATGACTGGTCTTGGGCAGCAAAAAGAAATGCATCATTTAAGACCAGCCGATTTCAGCCGGAGTCGGTTGGCTTGTTATCCTATTCCACTCACCGCATGTACACACGATGCTTTCTGAGAACATGTCTTCACAAAAAGGACCGACTCTGGGCAGACATGGTGACGGACTTCACCTGGTTTACTCCTATCGCTGCATCGTCCGTACAGTACCATCATATTCCCTCATATTTCAGATTCTGTCTAATAAACTCGGCACGCTCAAAATAGCTGACAGTGTGAAATTCCTTGTTCAATCATGATTCTTGATATGCATCACTAGAGGATCATCCGATAAATAAATATGTAGTACACACTAAAATTCTATCACAAAGAGCTTCCACAAATTAATCAAACCACGACCTCCCGATTTTTTTTGCATATATGAACGATAAAGAAAGGGACGATGGTGGTAGACTCTGTTATCAGACATGATAAGTCAAGCGGTCAATTGTTTGGATGTCATATCTTGTCCAATCAACTACTCCAAAGAAATATGAAAGGACTGGCACAGTACAGTATCGGTGGCTTTGACCTTGTTTCGAGAGATGGTAACTCTCCTCTTTATTGAGCAGAAAACTCAAAGGATTTAAAGACAAACAAACAGTTCCCCTGAAGTACCCCCTTCTGAGTGAAATAAATTCCAAAGTCTGCACCTGCGCTTGCGAGTCGACCAACAACTCATTAAAGACTTGGGTAAATCAAGCAGTCGCTTAGGGAGGTCAATACAACGAAGAGACTTCAGAAGCCATTTATGATTGGCAGAGTCGCATTGTGATGAGTTACCGAGTTAGGTTCAAAAACCCTTTGAAATATATTCCAGTTATATCACAGTACGTCAGCTAGATGTGGAAGTACGTGTAAATTCGAAAACATTTATTTTTCTGGTCAATTCCACGAATGAATGAATGAATGAATGAAAATTTGTTTATGCCGCTTTTAACAATATGCCATCAATATCTGAAATGAGCTTCACACATTGTACCCATGTGTGGCGTCGAACCCGGGTCTTTGAACGCTTTAACCACTAGTCTACCACACCGCCCCGTGAACCCTACGAGCACAAGTACGGTGCTGACAATGCGGGATGGGGTGTGTGTGTTCCTTATCGAACGGACCAAGTCACACCAAGTAAAAACGTCTGGCTAACGTGTTACCAAAGTGATAACCACTTTTTACACCTGTTGTCGTGTTACTCTATGGTATCAGTGAATGCAGCCGTTACAGTAAATTACACCCATGTCTTGCATGTCTATCCATGGGACACAGATACCAATTCCACATGAAAAGTTGTTATTGCGTAGTAAAAATAAAGAACAAAGAGCATGGCTTATTGGAGTTGGTTTCAGAACTGATAAGTTCCGCAAGCTGAATAAAACACTGCGGTAAAATAAAAAAATACGATGCATTCAAAAGATAATGCTTTCTCTCATTGTTATTAGAAACATCTCCTTTTTTCATATATATAGTGAAACATGGAAGATCTTTAAAGTGAAATTGTCAGTACGACATCAGTTCATCATATATTAAATTTTCATTTTAATCAGGTTAATTATAAAGCTAATTAACAAACGTTGCATATCGTCATATGAACACAACCGAATGTGTCAATGTAATAAGTGGAATGTGTTTTTCGGGATTGTGAACGAATAGATGTTTATTGGCGCTGAGGTTGATATGACCAAGTTATCTCATCTTGAATCAACATCACCACCACAAGCATCCCCGATTGTCTCTGTGGTATCCGTTCCGATAAATCTTCACTACAGTCTGTGATACCGATGAAACTCCAAAACATCAGACCAACTCTGGAAAAAAGATTAATAACGTTGGTGTCCAAACGAAAAGATGTTGCTTAAACAAACTATACCATGGTCAGCTTGACCTGGTCAAATACATAATGTTTTGCGTGACCGTGTCACAAATGGTTGGGTCTAGTACTGAGAAGGGGTGCATCTCTGTCAGTTTATTGTCAACATGTCCGAACAACCGAGACAAGGTTGCCGTTTGACATCTCAGTGTTGAGAAATCGTCGACAATGATGTAACGTTATCACAAAACAAGCTAAAGATAGTTTAATGTTTCCGATGTGTGCGTGCTTCCAACGAACGCAACATTTATAACATTCTCTGCTCGACAGTGAATAACGTTATCTTGACCTGCCGTTTGTGTCATTTTGGCCTCCCGGGTCATACATATGTAGAGTATTTCATGTGAAGCTAAGCAACATGTTTTTAATTTTCGTGGGAGGTTTACGAGAGTAAGTTATAATTGCAGGAACAGCCTCAAGAACGGAAAGCGCGTGCCATTGTGACGTCACGTCAAGCATAGACAATCGATGTATTGACATTGAATATGAAATTCACCTCTGGCATCAAGTCCATTATTTTCACAATGTGTAATCCCAGATATGACATATGTTAAGTGTAATAATTGTTTTTACAGTTTATGACTTTTAAGAGGCGAAAGTGAAAGGGTTCGCCTTAAATGTGCCCTGGTAAATTTGTTAAACCCACTGCATGTGCATTTGGAGTGCTTGAGTCAGCCACAAAGATAGCCGAAAAAAAATTTAGTGGTAATTTACGCTTATCAGAGGGGTACACAAAGTTCGCAGTCTAGCTAAAGATTATTGACGTAGTGCTAGAGAGTCAAAACGCAGTTCCGTGAAAGTCGTCTTTTGCACCCCGAGAAGGGTGCTGATGGGTACATCAAGGGGTGCAATGACGCTAAAAGGTGAAATGGAGCTAGAGGTTCTATGACCGGCTCAAATGACAGAGGAAGCTATGTATATAGACTACCCGCTGTCTGACTTCCATTTTTGTTGAAGTTGCGGTGGCTAAGCTGGCTAGTCATGGGACATCTTAAAAAGTACTTGAATTTGGTTTTTATTAGTGAGAAAGTGTAAGATTCATATATAACATGGAGTTTTTAATGCGACATTTTTGTTCCTCTTTTTTGTCCAATTGGGTTGTATGTCACTATATGTAACTGTCCAATCAAAACATTTTAAGGATATACACACAAAAATACACATTATATGATGATACATATTACATATGAATAGAACACATGAGAAGTGACAAGTGACATCTAACATAAAAGAAAAGCAGGGTAAACAATGACGATTGTCAATATCAATAACCACTCATCAGAGTGATCTCATCAGGATCACTGAAATTTACAACTACAATTTATCATAGAATAATACTGATTGCATTCTTTAAAAACTCGATAACTAATGATATGGTAACACTTAAGGCAAACAGCTGCTTCAGTCTAACCATTAAACCATGAAAATTGTTCTCCTGGCACTAGTCATCCTCTGGGCAAATCATGGAGGAGTCACTGACTATTTCACAAAAGCTGTCAATAGCAGACACGACCGTTAAACCAAATTGACGTCATGGTATAGGTTGTGTTAGAACAGTCATTTGCTCCTTAGCAAATTCTGAGTGGTACGCATAAAGGACACATTACATACACATAAATATAATACATTCAAAGGGTTCATTAGTCTCATAGAATAAGTGTCACAGTAGCACATCACTTCACCTTACTGACAGGAGTTCATGCAGCTAGCACAGGACTAGTCAGCCGTTGCAGCTGTATGACCAAGAGAGGACCAGCTGTATCAGCTGCTTTCTGGGACAAAGGCACAGGAACAGTCACATGGCACTGTAGCATTGCTGTTGTCCGCGGTGATGTCCTCAGGCAGCACTCTCCGACAGATGATCCAGCTGGGTGGTCTTGGGAGAGTTACTGAGTATCCCCATTCGGCCCGTTCTCAGTAATTTCGGAACAAACGTTTCAAAGTATTCGTTGAGTTCTGTCCCAAATTATTGGATCGAAATGTACACTAAGAGGCTCCATGGATTTCTTCGTGTGCAAGAAGAAGTCGCACTTGTTGACCCCCAACCATTGCACCATGCATCTGATGAAAGCAGTCAGTGTCAGGAAGCAGCTCCAAGATGGTCAGCTTCCTGGTCCGTACTGCTTCCCTGACTCTGATACGTCTTGACAAAACCGGACACTTGATCTCAAGGATGGTTGTTGAATGGCTCGGAGGTTGGGGTAGTCCGGATGTACTTGAAGTCCCATCTCCTTCACCTCGAGGTTTGTGCTGCAACTTCTGGCGAGACGCGGAGACGTTCCGTGGCACCGACTCGTGGCAGAGTCCATACTTTAAGCTCGGTGCTGAGATGGACCGTTGATGGGGTTTGGAACCAAGCCGGAAGACAAGGACATCTGACTCCGCATTCCTTGTGACGTAGCGGATGATCTTACCGAAGTTGTTTGAGGTCAAACTGCCATGTTTCTGCTGGAACCACCCTAGGTACTTTGTCCGAAAGTGAGAGAAGGGATACGCTGAAGATCAGATGAAGAATAAGGGTAGGACGAAATGGCACTATCAACTACGGCCAGGAAAGAGGAATGTGTCGCATCAGAGAAATCGTATGAGGTAAGGAGCAGTAGCTAGAGACAGTTACTAAGTCTTCGGAAGAGTAGTTGAGGTCTGGAGAGAGAAGGCCCTCAGCTTGAGGCGGACTGGATGGTGCAGAACCTGACCGGACGGTGCCGGGAAGCCTGGATGGTCATAGGCACATCAGTCCAGGGTGATTGGTTGCCCTGGCCAGTCCAGCTCGGAAATCCCTGGCTTCGTCGGCGTTGGCGACTTGCAGTTCTCCTCTTGTTGGGTTGATCGTGCCTGCCGATGTCCTGGAACTGCTTGGGTTCAAATTTGTCCTCATTTTTTCAGTACTAGTGTCCAATCCGGCCAAAGTTTCTGTTAAGCAGTGTTCTATCAAAACTAAACTGCTCGCCAATCTAACAGATACAACGTGGAAGGGGTCGTCAAAAACACGACCGCTCCCGTCCGAAGTTCTACCAAACTGTCTTGAAAACTGCTATCGGGGAAAAAACTCGTGCAGGCTCAACTTCACGTGTTTCACGAAGTCAAGAGTGTTTTCACGAATGTTCGTATTTCAGAAACAAAACGCAGGCGAATACTCTACGTTCACAAACACAGTTCCTTCTCCTGAACATTCCCCCCTACAAATGATAGATCCAAGTCTATCTATTTTTCAAATGAGTGAGTTTACTTTTACGTCGCATGACATGTGTCAACCAAGTCAGCGAGCCTGACCACCCGATCCTCCCGTTAGTCGCCTCTTACGACGAGTCGCCTTTTCTATTCTACCCCGGGACCTTCACGGGTCCATTTCAAATGAACGAATCAATCACAAAAACAGTACATAATATATAAACATATTTGACAATGACGCATTTAAACTTCAGAAAGTCCACACATTTCCTTAAATACAAAGAAACACATCCTGAAAGAAAGTTCTTGTAATATCCAGTCCTGGAAATGGAAAAAATGCAAGTCTGTTCATAACACTTCGGTAAGTATAATGCTCAATGTCATTAAACACAGTTTATCTCCTGAAAAGAAAAAAACATGTCAATATACAGTCAATTGAATACTTCCCTTTAATGATTATGTCCTGGCTTCGATTCCACCGAATCGTCTATCTCTGAATTGTTCTTTGAATCCTCCATCCATGAAATCTTGAATTCTTCCATCAATAGTCCTTGATGCTTGAATATTCCACACAAATTATGTTTCACTTAATTCCATGAATCCTGTTTCTTGAATCCTTCTGCTGCTCCTCTATGAATTCTTCTGCTGCTTGAATCCTTCTTACACTCCTCTATCCGCTCCTTGAATCCTCCTGTTGACCTCCTGTACGTTTCTTGAAGCATTCTTCGGTGTTGGTTTCTGACACATTCCATTGAAGTGGACACACCTTTGTCACTGGTCTTGTCATAACGCCTTGATTCGTCTGTATGTCGACAACTCGAACGTGCCCATCTCTGCCTGGATGTGTCTTTATGATTCGTCCTGTGATCCAGCTCCCTCTTGGTGATTGCGGGGAAATAACCACAACAACATCGTCAACCTCAAGATCACGATTTGGTGTAAACCATTTCTTCCTTACTTGTAGAGAAGGAAGCCATTCAGACATCCACCGTTTCCAAAAGTGGTGTACAAGTTCTTGGACTCTTCGCCACCGTCTCCTTTGGCTGAATTCTGCATAATCAACTGACTCTGGAGCAAAGTTTCCACCACACTGACCGTGAAGAAAATGATTTGGTGTAAGTGGAACGTCATCATTTGGATGTGTGCTTTGGTAAGTTGAAGGCCTTGAATTGATCAATGATTCAGCGCCAGTAAAGGCAGTGATAAGTTCTTCATCAGTAATGTCACTATTGCCTAGGATTGCATATATAGCTCTCTTTGAGGCCTTGATCAGTGCTTCAAAACTGCCACCAAAATGCGGAGCATATGGTGGGGTGAATTTCCAAACAACTCCACGATTTGCCAATGAACTTTGGAAATGATTTCTATCAAGTTGGTCTACAAGTAGTTTCAACTCTTTGACAGCTCCTGTAAAATTTGTTCCATTATCTGACACCACAACACTAGGCAAGCCTCGGCGGTTTACCATCCTGTAAAAGGCATTTAGGAATGAGTCGCTGTCAAGACAATATGCCATTTCCAAGTGCACAGCTCTCGTTGCCAGGCATGTGAAAAGACAAAGATAGCGCTTAACTCTTTGTTTTCCTCTACCTTGTATTGTCATGAAAGGTCCTGCAAAATCAACACCAGTTTGATCAAACGCCCGTAACGAGTACTTCAGTCTAACCTGTGCAAGTGGAGCTATAATCTGCACAATAGGCTTTGCCTTGAGTCGGCGACACCATGGACATTCCTTTTCATATTCACGGATTTCTTCGCGAGCAGATATGATCCAGTAACGTGCAGATAGTAATGCAAGAATCTGGTTTGTACCAATGATGTGCTTTCCATCTTCATGGCATTTTTTCACTATCAGTTTTGTTGCCCAGTTTCTCCTTGGTAATACTATAGGGAACATTGCATCAAATGGTAAAAACTTGGCATGTTGCAGTCTACCTCTACATCTGATCAACCCATCTTCATCAAGCATGGGATCCAGTCCAAGGAGTTTACTGCTTGTTGACAACTGGTTTCTATTTTCCAGAGCTGAGACTTCCTTGTTAAATTCTTCCCTTTGTGCATGGCTTATGTGATAGATCTCTGCATCAAGAAGCTCCTCATAAGTAAGTTCTCCAGAGACTCTCAAACTTAGTTCAGACCTACTGTTGTTCACGAATCTACTATCTGTCCAAAGTGTCACAGCAGCAATTTTCATTTCAAGAGCTTTAAGAACATGCAAGATCAACTTGACTCCTAATACTGCCGCCACCAACTCCATTCGAGGAATGCTGACCGATTTTAGAGGTGCCACCCCACTTTTTGATGCTGTTAATCGACTGGTCTTTGTCCCATTTTGATAGGTAGTCAAACTATATACAACTGCCCCATATGCTTTTTCTGATGCATCAACGAACACATGCAATCTCCTGTTTTCAATATCCAAACTGAACTGCAAGCACCTTGGAATGGTAACACTTTCTAATTCTTTCACTTGGCCGAGCCAAAGCAATGCTTTTAGTTTCAAATCAGTTTGAAGCTCTTCATCCCAAACTAAGCCCTTAAGCCAGGTTTCCTGCATTAAGATTTTTGCTGTGATGATGAATGGTGCCACAAATCCCAATGGATCGAAAACCTTAGTCAATTCTCTTAGAAAATCTCTCTTTGTAAGTATCCAATTGTTGTGTGCATTGGTATTATGAAAGGTGAACTCATCATCTTTAGCAACCCACGTCAGACCAAGTGTTTTAGCAGTAGGCAACTCGTTTCTACCAAGATCAACTTCAGTAGCTCTGTTTTCTCTTGGAACTCTCTGCAAGACTTCAGGAGAATTGCTTAGCCACTTTCTTGCACACATTCCTGCATTTCGCCACAACTCCGAAAGCTGGTCATACAGCTCAATGGCTTCCAACTCATTTCTAACAGAGTCTATGTTGTCATCCATGTACGTCGATTTTAACACAGTTTCAGCAGCTTTTGGTAAAGTGTCTTGATATCGTCGGGCATGTTCTTGTGTGATGTACTGAGCTAAAAACGGAGAAGCATTGACTCCAAATACTACTCGCGAGAACTGGTAAATATCTGGTCTCTCATTCTGATTGTTTGATCTCCAAAGAAATCGAAAGAATGACTTTTGGCAACATTTCTATTTGAAGATACATTTCTGCTATGTCGCATACTATGGCTGCTGGGTATCTTCTAAAGCGAAGCAATATCTGAAAGAGATCACCTTGTAGTTTGGGACCTTGGTGAATAGTGTCATTCAGTGATACGCCTTCACATTTTGCGGATGCATCAAAGACAGTTCGGACTTTCGTGGTTTCCCTATCTGCACGCACAACAGGAAAATGGGGTAAATACCATCCATGTGATGAATTGTTTTCATCAAGAGACACCTTTTCAATGTAACCTTTCTCAACATACTGAGATATGATACCATCATAGGTTACAGCACCCTGTTCATTTTTTGATAACTTCTTCTCTGTGTTACAGAGGCGTTTGTAAGCTATATCCCAGTTGTCTGGTAAAGGACTCACACTCTCCTTCCAAGGAATGCCAATTTCATATCGGCCATTTTCAAACTTGACTGTGTCTTTCACAGATGCTAAGACAGATTCATCATCCTTGGTAAGGGTTGATGTGACAGACGGAACGTCATCAACTTCCCAGAGTTTCTGTAACATTGAACTCAATTTCCCTATTGTCAGTGAAATATGTGCCTGCACTGTGACGAACATCTCTGAATCCTGGTATTCTACCAACACAGGTCCACCCAAAGGGAGTCAGTCGTGCTATTGGATCACCTTCTTTACCAATGATATCCTGATAGGACCTATGTAGTTCAAGATAGTCCGTGCCAAAAAGGAGATCTATGATATGAGGAGACTCAACCTTAGGAAAATCAATGTTTTCAATGTGTTTCCACCTACCTGCATACTTCCGCCAATCAGCAACTTGCATCTGTCCAGTAACCCTAGTTGTTGTCAAGGCATATATTGTAGTATTAACTGATCCATCCAAACTCTCTAAGCCAACCTGAACTGACATGGTGTCCAACATTTCATGTTGCCCATTGAGGACATTAACAGAAACTTTTTGTGAAGGACCAGATAAGCCTAATTCTAAGGCTGCATGCCTGTTGATATAAGTCTGTGTACTGGCATCATCTAATAGTGCATTAACAATAATTCTTTTGTTTCCATTCTTAAGAACTACTGGCACTGTCCTCAGTGACAACAACGTTGACCTGCTGGATTCAGATGAGGACATTGTAACTACAGGTGGAGACTGTGTGTCATGCTGTTTTTGATTTTCAGTTTCTGTGGCTTCACTTTGTTTAGTCGAGTGAAGAAACCTGTTGTGTGATGCAGTACAGTTATCTACTCCACATGTTATTCTACGATTACAACTTTTAGCCTGGGGGTTAGTGCCAAGACATCTCAAGCAAAGGTTTAATTTTTTAGCAGTTTCCCATCTATCGGGAACACTCATCAACTTGAATTGTTTACACTTCAAAATGTGATGGCTGTTTTTACAGAGAGCACACTGAACTCTCATGTCAGTCTGTCGATCACCAAAGAACGAACCTGATTTGCTCTGACCTCTAGCTATAGTCTTTCCCTTCTGGGATAGACCATGCAATGGTTCTGATGCCATAACACTAAATTCAGCCTCTTGCAACACCAATTCACGCAGTGTTTCCACTGACTCTTGGCGTTCTCGATCAAATACCCATCTGTGATAATCAGTTAACATGGACTCTGTCATTTTCTTTTTTAACTGATTGTATAATGCTCCACTGCCTAACTCTTCTAGCCTGTCAGTATCTCTAAGATTGATCACGACTATGTCCAACATGTCTGCAGACCTCTCAATATCCCTAACATTGCCAGGACGAATGGGCCTAAAGTTGGACACTTCTTCCAACTGTAAGATAACTTGGCGTCTTTTGCCACCATATTTCCTCTCCAATCTATCTAGTGCTACGTCATATGCAGCCGCACTATGACCCAAGTCTTGAATGACTTTCATTGCGTCCCCAGCGATGTACTGACGTAACTGTAAGAGCTTATATTCAGATGTAGCTGGAGCCTTGTGTACACAAGCCATGAATGCCGCTTTAAAACCTTCATACTGTTTGACATCACCCGAAAAAGTAGGAATGGAAACGCGTCTCAATTGCCTCCACATATCATTTCCAAAATTATAACTGCTCGTCGCTACATTTTCTTGGGAAGCTGTGTGCCTAACATGTTCTTGTGCAGGGGTTTCCGGCCTATTCAGCTGACCTAAATCAATTGCATTGACTTGTGACATCTGACCTGAGTAAGCATCAGTTAACCTAGACTGTGGTTCCATTTGCTTTGTGTGTGAATTGACAACAGGAATATACTTTCCTTTTTCAACCCTAAACAGTCTAGATATTCCAGTTCTACCACTGCTAAATGAGCTCGCATCTGACCTAGCTCTCAAACACTCTTGAGCTCGTTCTTGTACTCCATTCCCAATTACTTCCATTTGGGTAATCTCGTCTGAAACTTTTGTCATGTTATCTCTATCTCCTATTCTTTGAAATGTTACAGACAACGACACACATATCTCGATAGCCCGAAGCTGATACTCATTAACTATGTCAATTGCATTTCTGATTTCTCTCCGGTTCTGAACATTCTGTTCATCAATAAGTCTCTCAAGTCTATTGGTTGCTTTAGTAAATGCAGATTTCGCTGTGGCCTTTTTGCGTTTAAGTTCTGCTATCTCGGTTACATAGTCACGGCCGTCATGGTTAATCTGTTTTGGTCCTGTTTGTGACATGTTTCAGTGTGTATGATTAACTAACTAATAGTGATCTAATCACACTGTACAATTGTTCACTACCTAACTTCAATTAAACTTACCTTAATAAGCGTCCGCACAACAACAACCACTAACGTGCGAATTGAACCCTATTCCCAGACATAACACAACACTAAACTAAACAACCACGCTCTGCTACCATTTTTGTTACGCAGTGTTCTATCAAAACTAAACTGCTCGCCAATCTAACAGATACAACGTGGAAGGGGTCGTCAAAAACACGACCGCTCCCGTCCGAAGTTCTACCAAACTGTCTTGAAAACTGCTATCGGGGAAAAAACTCGTGCAGGCTCAACTTCACGTGTTTCACGAAGTCAAGAGTGTTTTCGCGAATGTTCGTATTTCAGAAACAAAATGCAGGCGAATACTCTACGTTCACAAACACAGTTCCTTCTCCTGAACACTTTCCCTCCGCCCCAACAAAGATTGTTTTCGTATGTTTGACCCAGATATTTACAGGCAAGATGTATAAACTATGATAATAACATTTTTAAGTAAGTATTTTAATCTTCTGAATTTTGGTAACTTTATTTCACATCATTCATGCAAATCAGTTTAATGAAGAGGGCCCCAAGACAGTACTCATAAAAGCTTGTTTTACAAATTTCTGATCAAAAGCAATCTATATTTGAGATGATAAAATCGGGGAAATCTATTGTCGGCTTGTCTATTTTTGGAAACTGTCATTTCAAAATTGGCACATGTGTATTAATGTTTGGTTAGTTGATGGACATGGAGAAATGTGAAAGAGAAGACAAGATTTCACTATTGAACAGAATTTATTCCGTGAGTTTTCAGTGCCTTATATAAAATTACAATGTACACGTTCACACACCAATATAAATACACAACTTTACAAACTTTATAACAGTATAACAAGTATGGGAAGGAAAATAATACTACTTCAACTCATTTCAATCATTTCCATTTAAACATTTTGGCATGAATTTCATACAATGACAAATGACCAAATTAACACTGACCTTTCGGGTCAATCTATGGACAGAGCAGCTGCCTCGACTCCACACGCCTGTCAGTTAGCAAGCCAAGAGGAATAACACAGATGTAGTCACAAGCCTTGGTGGATCTGAAGAACAAATTAAACAATTTTAGAGAAATAATTTTAGTTTCATGTATAGCGTTACAGAGACGTTGCATGCTTGATGTCTGTTTGAAAGGTCACCTTATACGATTGCCAGACAGTAGGTAGCAACAACAATCGAATAAAATCGTAATTTTCTACGTTGTATTACAATCATGTATTCTCGTATTACATTGATAAACAATAGTCTAATAACCAGCTCTACGGAACAGTCTAATAAACTGCTCAACGAAATAGTATTTAATGCAGTTATACACTCTGCATGGTGTTATCAACAAGGAAACAGACATAGTCAAGTGAATCACAGTAAATTTTGGCTGTAGGGGCTTAGCCTGTTTTAACAAGTAGTCTTCAATGCAGTTTATCAGAAATCACGTGAAGCCAATGTCGACGTCACAGGTTGGGACCACCCTTGCTCTGTATAGGTATTATTCTCAGTAATTATTTCTACTAAATATGATCCTGTGGCCCAGTATTAGAATATCACTTACTGATTTTGAACAGGAATGTCGAAAAAGGCTTACACAGAAAGTTTTCAGATGAAATGGTCGGACAAATTTATTTTTAGAGAATATCACATTGCTATTACATGTATATATGTCAAACAATTCTTAAATCGACCGTAGTTCACGAAACTTTCAAAGAAAATCTAAAAAGATAAAAAGTTTTAATTATGGCGAAAATTGATTACATTCACCAGTAGCTGAAGGAATTATGTAAATCCAGCTGGGTTCATGTTGGTAGCAAAGGCATTACAGGTCCCAATGGTTTCTAGTATGGTGATCAGCTTTAGGTTGTTGGTGAACTATATATTAATGTTATACTATTATTATGATTAATTATATTTGCACTGTTGTCTCCAGTGAGTTATTGTTATGATAGCATAGTAGTTTTAAATATAGAGCTGTGATAGTCTAGTGTTTTACTGTCCTTCGATCACCCGTTTTTAGGTTCTGAATTTATTGATTTTAATAATATTGATATAATTCAAATTGTTCTCTTCATTATATGACTGGGATATTGTGACGATAAATATTAACTCACTCACTCACTTTGACTGATTCATTATTATCACAGCATCAATATGGCTTTATAACTAACGGCATATGGCTACCCAAGCATAAAAGTAGTATAGGGAATGATAGTCCGAAAACACTTTTCAAAAACCCCTCTACAAAGCCTCATTTACTAAATGAGGCTTTGGTGGGACCATTAGCTCTTGCTACTATTGCCCCTACTACAAAGCCACGCCATCACGTTTACCGTGACTTGGCAGGCGGTAACACTGTGCCGTACGGTACGATCAATAATTCTTCTCTTACAAACCCCCTACCCGGCCCATCCCTCAAGTAGTACAAGTTAGGTTCGTCGGCTTTTATATCCACTTTATCTATGTTGTAAGTTTTGACTGACCATATAGGATCGGTGGCCCGCTTTCGGCTATCGCCCCTATGTCATGTTTATATCGAGGAAACAGTTTAACGTGAACCGCCTACGATCTCTTTGGTGTTCATAATAAAGGCTTGCTGGGCTTTTTGTATTCCCTGTGCTATGTACTTTTTTTTCTCGTCCTCGCTGATAGCAGACTTACGAGACTTGGATCGAATATCTTGTTTCATTCCGTTATATTTTTTGAGTTCAGAGAGGATTGAACTAAACTCCTCTTCTGATATCTTACTGTCAGAGAGTGCCGTGGAAATTCGCTCACACACTGTGTTCAGCTTTGCTTCGGCCAGAACCCTGATCTCGTCGTGTTTCAATGCCTTACGATTAAGTCTGCGTGATACTAACTTAAGAGCCAACCCTACCAACCCTGTCACCCCAGCCGTTATTTCAATACCTAGCACTATAGGTGCAGCCACGATGGTGGTTAACAATCCAACGCCTGCCGCCCCTAGTCCCATGCTGGTTGCCATAAGGGTAGTGTCAGCCCCATCCACGATATTGAAAGCTCTATTATATTTTTTACATAGTGCTTTCCGCGTGTCACGGTCTTGTTCTAGTTGACGTTTTACATCACATAACTGCCTCAAGCGGAACCCATCTACGGTTTCTAACGTCTTAGCTACTTCCTCTACGACTGGGTACAGACCCATCCTATAATATATATTTTGAAAGATATTTTAATTGGGGTTCAGTTAAAAATCTATCAATGTATTTGAAGCCTATAAGTTCTAGATTATTAGTCAGGGTAATAGGTGAGAGGCTAATAGAATTTCCTATTCTAATAAAAACCCCACTGGGGTTTATTAAGTGGTTTATAGGACCCGTGGTATCCTGTTGTATAACAATACGACAATATTGGTATGTGTAAGACCAGTGTATTGACACCCCGGGTAAAATTTGGTGTACTATTGGGGGGTCTCCATAGAATGAACCCGTAAAGAAGACTTCTATGATGAGTGTGAAAGGGGGGGTTATTATTTCAGGATTACTAAATGTTAATTTATTTTTGAAGAAAGTAAATAACCCTTTTTTGTCGTAACCAGCAGATTGTCTGTGTACTAATCCACTCTCCGGAATGAAATCCCCGGTCCAGATACCGTTGTTCCTAATCTTAGTGATCCAATTATTTTCGTCTATTGTGATATAAGGTGAGGTGAGTGTTAAGTTGATCAGCCATTTAGGTTTTTTAAAATCTGGTAACGGCACCCGTCTGTACACGTTGTCTTTGAAGTGTAGGATGTAGAATTCATCTTCCTCACCAGGCTGGTCGAACCCCTCTGTATCTCCCAGGCCGTTAAGTGTAGTGTTGGGATGATGACTGATCATTATTATATTATTACGATATAATTTCCAACTGGTTTTCTGATAATAATTCAGGGGTTAACTTAATACCCATGAAGTGTATGTTGTCAGGCAGGAAGATATTGATTAGTGATATCTTGTTTTCCACGATCACGTTGACCCCCTGCAGACTGGTCTTGGAGTCGACACCCACCCGCACGTAAACGTTGCAAACTTGATACTGGTGCCGTTTCACCCACCCGAGTTTGATCCCCTTCACGATCTCGACATCATTCACCGATGGTTCCCCTAGGTAGACTTTGATGAACAGTGTTGAGTTTGCCGGTAGACTCTCTAGTATCTTGACCACGCCTTCGAATTCAGACACCAACTGCAATTTCACGTTTTGTATGGCCGGTTTACTCGATAGCATGTGGGCTGCTATAGTGTTGACTGGGCTGACGACTATACTACGTCTCTGAGTTGGGACGTAAGCCACGAGCAGGGTTCCATTGTTCACGACTTTGTTTAGGTGGTTGTCTTTGTTATCCGTGAACACGTAAGGGGAGACGAGTCTAATATTGAGAAACCATTTGTTATCGGGTAACAACACCCACTTGTCATCTTCGGTGAAGACGAGCATATATGGTTTGTTTTTGACGACGGTAGTGCTCTCAACATCGTCTAAGTCGAACAGTTTACCTCCGAATGATGGGTATATTCTCCAGTTGTCATCACCGGTGTTGACGAGGGCGTACTTAGTGTTGGCTGTTGCCCCTGTGGTATCTACTACATCGCTTAGGGTTCCACCGGAGGAGACTTCAACGCGTTTGTAAATGTTGTTTTTCAGTTGCAAGGCGTACGTTTTACCATCTACTCCGGGAGCGTCGAAACCGCGTGTGTCTCCGAGGTCGGAGATCCCGATATTGACGCATTTTTTCACTCCGGGCCCTTGTGCGCTGGTCATGTTACGTGAAGCGTTAAGCTGAGGTATCCTATATTTACAGGATTATGATTTATATCTAACACCGATATTGTCAGCTCAGGTATGTTGCCCTGGGTTAATCTCTTATACTGCCGTGGTGAAAATGACTCGGTTCTACCGTCGTTGAATTTCTCAGTTTTCACCGGCACTGCTCTCAATATAGTGGAAGGGTGGCCTCCTTGAATGTTATACGTTGTGCTCACCTGACCGAGATGAATGTACAGCTCTCGGTACGGTACTAGGTCGGGTAACTTCGTACCTGTGACGGTTGTTGTTGGTTTTATCTCGTCAGGAGACATACCGAGCATCCTTGCTAATGGTCGGCCGAGCCTCAAGGAGGTTCTTCCGTTGTTGATTAACACCACTGTACCGTTTGAGTCGTTCATTTTGAGTTCGGCTCCCAGGGGTTTGAAGACCTCGTCGTTTAGCGAGCACACGCTGTAGTAGCCGTCAGTTATTTGACTGCGAGTTCCACTGACGAACAGCTTATTGTTGCTGATATTGATGTTAGTCCATTGCGGTAGGTAGGTGATATCGCAGAGTGCGACTTCGAGTTGACCTGACGTGTTATCGATCGCGTGCGTCAGCTGAACGGCCTCACCGCTCGTTATTCCTGGAAGTGTTATGTACATATTATAATATATGAATTATAAATTATAATATGGATTTAGCACACTTGAAAATCGTGGTGAATGCAGATGGTACGGGGTTTAAAACAACCTTTATTGATATCTTTGAAAAGTATGTCGTGTCCGTTAATAACGCGCAGGCGGTGGTAAACTGGAATCAAAACCCAATGCAGTTTTGGCAGAACCAACTAAACTTTGCTGTGTGGTGTGCGACGACAGGGTCGGGTGTGAAACCAGACTACGGTATAGACGAACTGAGTAAGGCGGTTATTTTGTTTCATATTTATTATCAAACGAGACGAATATTGAAGGAAATAAGTGCTCCTCTTCCCCAAGATAAAGCGTGGAGTATGACGAATAACCCCTATGATAGACGCGCTTATGAACGTATTTGTGGGGAGTTTGAGATTCCAACGAATAAAGACTTTCGCCTTCCTGGTGTGAACCATGGTCTCGGTATAGTTCTCGTGTACTTCTACAGGTCCGGAAAATATTATGCCGGTTCTAAAGATGGTTCATACAACCCACACCGTCATACATTTACAGGCCCCACAACGAATGAAAAGATCCATGTCAGCTGTATAAAGCAAACCAGTCCTGATGCAGCCACAGCCTGGACTAAAATGATCTCAAAAACATCGAAAGGATTCACTCGTGCTGGTACAATACGCTTGAACGACTCGATTCGAACGTACGTGTGGGCGCTGTTGGGTGCGCAGTCGATGACGCGTTCTAACATCCTCGGTAAGGGAACTGCTTACGACGCTCAGACACAATTCGTTTCCAACGTTGAGGATGCTATCAATTCTCCAGTTGATCTCCCGAGGGCTATCGACCGTTACCAAAACGTGTTAGAATACGCCAGATCGAAAGTCAATTACGTGTTCGGCGTGGGGTTATACATGGCTCCGAGTGATATGCAACTGAGAATAAAAAAAGTGGTGGGTTATAACAACAAAATAGTCATAGCCACGGCGGACCAAAAGTTGGGTATCAACCCCGATATTAACACCCCACATATCCCACACATCCCACCACGTGAAAAGGGTATAGTTGCGCCACCCCCGGAGCCTAAAGTTCAACCAACACCACAGGAGGTGGCCCCTCATATGCAGGCCTCCTATCAGCAGCATATTGATAATAAAACAGCCTTAGTGGTTGGTGGGGTAACTTTGGGACTTATTTGGTTAAAGATTTCTTAGCCGCTACGTACACCAGACCCGCCACGGCGACGATGGCTGCCCACAGGTTTTGACTGAACCACATGGCAGTTTTAGACAGAGCGCTCAACAACCACGAGACGATGCTACCCAGTATGCCGGGAAGGGCTTCAGCGGCTTTACCAGCCAGTTTAGCTAGGCCTTCCCCGAGTTTTTTAATCCAGTCTTTAACACCCCCACCGCCACTTGGAGTTCCGCCGCCGGCAGGACCCACAGGGGTTCCCCCTGTCAGTGACACCACCAGGGTTGATATAATGAAACCCAATGCTGTCAGAATGCTGACGATGGTGATCCCTTGCTCCCGGAACAATATCCGAATCCTGTTGGCTAAAGTTGTATCCTCATTCAGTATTCTATCGATTGTTTCCCGAATACGACTGATCTGGGATCGAAGCTGTTCACGATTCGAGGAAGCGGCTTCCAATCGTGTACGTCTCTCGTCTTCTAAATCACGTATTCGTTCATTGATACGACGCTTCATATCATCGTTTTCAGTTTCGTTGAGTTTGGTTTTTTCCCTAGCGATGTGCTCGTCGATTTCGTTCAGTTTCCCCATGTTGTTCACGAGTTCTCCACGCACGCGTTTCACGGCTTCGTCTAAGCCGCGCAGTTCCCTTACCGGAAAGTCAAACCCCGGTAACGGTTTGTCCCAGTAGGTGCTCAACAGTTTTTCTATGCTGTCCGAGGCTTCTGTAGCACGCTGCGGTGTCATTTCATCTCTAGTGGTGAGGTGGGATCTGGTAGCTTGCAGATCTTCAACAACGGCCTTAGGTATTGCACCACCGTAATCATGCATGTTTAGATGTTCACGGATAAATTCAACACCATAGCGTCTGGCTAGAGTTGATAAGGCCAGTGGTTTTTTATTGCGCTTGTTAACGAGGTCAACCTCTGGTTTAGCCTTAAGACGTAGAACACCCTTTGTATCAATAAAAAAATTATCAAGGTATCGGCCCTGTGGATCAACGTAGTTTTTATCACTTCTTAAACTTTCGTAATAATCATCTACCGTTGTTGCCAAGAGTTCTTGGTTCAATGGTGAACTAGTAAATGAGGTCTCCTGCTCATCATCGAATGCCTGGGCACTAGCGCCCGGTATCTCATCCATAGGTATGTCTTCATCCATTAGTATTTAAATATATTTTATTTATATATAACAATGTACGGCAGAAAATTAGATCCTTTCAGAAGATTGAGAGAGCCATTAGGCGCCAGAGCCGTGCGACAGTCGGTGACCATCACCAACAATCCCAGCAAGATAGACCAGAACCAAACTCTGCTGGTTAGATTTCCAAACCTTGGTGAGAATGACCTCATTGTACCAGGCACTGTTCGACTGGCGTTCAATATCACGTTGACCTCCGACAACGACAAACGCGAGCTAGTGCGGAACGTGGGTCGAGCTATCATCAAGAAAACGACCGTCAAGATCAGCGGTAACGAGGTACTGAGCATCGACGACAGCGACGTGTTTCACTGCTACAAGGATCTCTGGAAAAGCGAGAGAGAACGAGTCAATGATGTGTACCAGGGTATCAGCAAATCAACCCGGGCGCGCATAGGATACGTCTTCACGACAGACCAGCAAGACAAGCTATCGGACGGTGAAAAGGCCATCGCTCTAGCATACGGGAATCGATTCTGCGTGCCGCTCGACTTCGAGTTGCTCACGGGACACGCGCCGTTTTACCAGGCCGCGCTGGGTGATAGGCTAGAATACGAGCTCACGTTTAACGACTATAGCAAAGTAGTGCGTACGCCGAACGGTGATGAGGCCAGTTATGCCATAGACAACATCTCTCTGGAGTTCGACATGGTCACTAGCCCGGAGCTGGCCAGGCAGGTTCGAAGCCAGTACTCTGGGAAGATGGCTATCCTGTACGATCGTGTACTGAGGCATAGATCAGTCGTGCGAGATAAGAGCGACACTGTGTGGAATATCAACCTGAACGTGCCGGCGCGATCGATGAAAGGTATCCTGGTCGTCCCCGTGGAGGATTATGATCCATTCCGGAGGGACAGCGAGAAGTTTTTCAACCCCGAGATTGAAAAGGTGGAAGTGACCATCGAGGGCGTGCCCAACCAGCTGTTCAGTCATGGTATGAGACCACACCAGCAGTGGGATGAGATAAAAAAGCTACCAGTGGGGGACTACATAACAAAGGACCTGGACCTCGGCTCCGTGCAGATCGGTGAATACCTGACCACCAAGTATGCCCTATGGTTGGACATGCGATCCACGGATGATGATAAACTGCATGGCAGCGGGCGTCGTATAGATAACGGCAGCGAAGGGATAACCATCCAGATTACTAAGAAGGCTCAAACCGCTGGTAAGTTGAAATTATATCTGTACGTTATTATGGACGCGCAACTTAATATAGACAATGGGAGATTCGTGCAAGCCATCTACTGATGGGGGAGACCCCCTGGGGTTACCCACTGACCCACACTGCGCTATCATATGCGGGCAGACTGGCTGTGGGAAGACCGTTTTCGTGTTGGATATGTTGGAGGGTTACTACAAGGATGTGTTCGATAACATCGTTATCATGTGCCCTACTCTGAGCATGAATAAAACGTACGCGCGACCTTGGGTGATGACGGACCCGGACGTACACAAAATCGACCCTGGAACACGCCTGCAGGACTGGTTGAAAGCTCTTCACGAGAAATTTAAAGGGGAACCGACGCTGTTTATACTGGACGACTGCAGCGCTAATCGCGAGATAACAAAAAAGAGAGACATGCTATCGTACCTGGCCTTCTCCGGCCGTCATGCAAATCACAGCGTCTGGGTGCTAACGCAGAAGTTCAACTCGGTGTTGAAAGACCTCAGGGAGCAGACGCGATGGGTGGCCTTATTTCACTGCAAGGACAGGGATTCGTTTGAGGAGTGTTTGAGAGAGAACGATGTGATGAGTAAATTAGAACGGGAACGGGTGAAGAAACAGCTCGCTGAAACTAAACACGCTAAGCTCGTTCTAAAGACCGACCAACCAGTAGCATATATAGTATACTAAAGCTAAGCAAAGCTAAGCTAAAGCTAAGCTAAAGCTAAGCAAAGCTAAGCAAAGCTAAGCAAAGCTATGATATTTGAAGTATTTGTCGTGTGCAACTTAACTTTCATTTCTCTGTGTTTTGTCTGTATCGGGTATTATATAGTTAAAACTAAATCTTACTTGTTATATTATAAGATGGAGTGTGAGGAATTGCTCGAACAATTGTCGTTGGAGGGTTCCCCCAGTGGGGGTGTGGGGGATTCCCCCAAGCGAGAGAAACTGGTGGCGTTGGCTGTTGGCGGCAAAGCCAAACATTACTTTGGAGACTACACTCCGGATAAAATTAACAAAATGTCAGCCGAAGAAATCGATAAGCTGTACGCTAGATACGAGTCCCGGCTCGGAGCAGAAATGACAAAAACAATAGGATCGGCTATGACCCAGATATACACCGGTATTGTGTCACATTTCCTTCCCATTCCACCAGAGCGCCGACTTTACCTGTGGGAGGACCTCGAGAAAGACCCTTTTATCGAACACGCCGTGAGCTCTATCAGCTGCGGGCTGTACCACAAATATGGTATGTTGTTGGCTCCAGTGACGGCGGCGATTATCACGGCAAAACATTGCCAATTTGAGAGAAAGAATAATAATAATAGTATAGATGGATGCTGCACAGGAAACCCCAGTGGAGGTACCCCCAACAGTGGAGGAGACCCCTTCACAGGAACCAGTGAGGGAAGTGACCAGACAGAAGAATCCTAAGAGAGTAGCTGCCGGTAAAAAACGGTGGTGTAACCAACATAAAGTGACCAACCCAACCCGACTGTTGTTGGCTGTAGGTGTAACTGCTGCCTTGGCTATCTCGTGGTTATATACACGTGAGGGACGTGAGGTGGTACCTGAGGTGGTAACCCCCACTGTGGGGGGTACCCCCACCGTCGACCCGCATATCATGTTATAATTTTAATATTTTATATCATATACATAATGTCTGAGGGGAAAACGTTCGTCAACGACGCATACCACGCCACAGTGGTCGCCAGTCTAGCAGTAGGGTACGCTCGGTTGACTAAAATGGTGCTTAAACAACCAACTATCAAGCTAGATTTCAACCTGCAGGATATGGGTATGCTTATAATGAACCTTGGTATGGCGATGGCCACAAAAGACATCCTAGTAAAACAAGGAATAATACCTGATAATATAATGAAATAAATATAGGGATGGCCACGATAGCTATGATGGTCGGTGGGGCGTTAGTGAATGCCCTGGCATTTTCCGGGAGTAATTACCTCTTCTCGAAACTACGAGATGATCACGCGGCTGAAATACAGGAAGAAAGGAAGCGACACGATCTCGCTACTGAGAAATTACAAAGAGCACAGGACGAGTACGTTAAAAAACGCCTCCAGAGGATCGATTTTATTAATGAACAGCTCAAGCGTGAAAACCATGCCATTAAAACATTCTACGATGTCGATGAAGCAATGAAAGAATACTATCTACTAACTGGTAAACAATTGGAACCGCTCAATAAACCCACACTCGCTCAGTACTACACACCATCCAAGGGACAAATGAATCGTGAACTGGGCTTCATAGTGTTGGGTATAGCAGCTACTGCGTTGGTTGCAAAGCAATTAAACTAAATACCTATATAAGTAAACATGAGACCCGCTCCATACCGATGCGAATATATACTTATGGGGAAGACCGAGGCCTGTGGTAGGAAATGCAGGAATCAGGGGTTCTGTTGTTTCCATATGGGAAGTCCTAACTACACGTGTTCTGTGTGTGGTATCGGGGTTAAAGGGCACTACTGTTTATGTAAAGCTCACGGAGCGAACGTAGTCAGACATCAACTCATATACGAGAATAAAAAAGACTACATAAAAGAACGTAGGCGACTGCTCAAGATAGCCACTTAAGAGTTACCTCCCCTTACTGTGAACCAATTAGACATTGGTTCTCTTAGGTGTAAACACGATGTCTACTGTGCGCGAGCTCAAGCGGGTCGCAAAGCAGAGAGGTGTGATCGGGTATTCTAGAATGCGGAAGCCAGCATTGTTGAGATTACTAGGTTTAGAAGTCCCTCCTACGGTAAAACAATTAAAAGCTCAAGCAAAACAGCTTGGACACACGGGTTATTCACACCTGGGGAGAGCCGGGTTAACCGCATTGTTATCACATGCCCCCGTACCCACTGTAAAACAACTGAAAACCGAGGCACACGATTTGGGTTTAGGCGGGTATTCCCGTATGAGGAAACCACAGCTCGTAGAATTATTACAACAGAATAGAGCTGTTGACCTGCAGTTCGTTCGCACTGAGCGCGCTGTAGGCAACTATTTGAGAGGTTGGCGCATGCTCGTCGATAGAAACATAGACATTACAGATATCAAGCCTCTGATAGCTGATAAGGTCAACCAGGAACTAAATAACCTAGGAAGTATCAAGTTTCAGATCACGGTGAAAATGTCGCTCGATAAGGAGGGCACCACAGGGGTCACTGAGTATGTTCAACCTTACTTCCGAGGCAAACAAGAGGTCGTCACACATACAGAGACCATTGACGCATCAATCGATAATAGTTTTCAGCAGATACGAGAATACCTAGAACGCTACACGCACATGGGGTCCGGGTGGGCTGTAGATAAAATCGATAACGTCTATCTAGATATAGCTAACTACGTGCCGTTCAGAGGCGGGTCATACCTAGCCTTGTCTCCCTACTATAAGAACAAACAAGCCATAGTAAACGTTAAGAATAGAGGAAACGATTGCCTGAGGTTAGCTATCAGGTCAGCCTTATTTCCAGCTGCCACTAATCCGAACAGGCCTTCTAATTATCCACAGGACGATGGGCTCAACTGGGATGGTATAGATGAACCCACCCCAATATCCCAGATCACTAAAGTAGAAAAACAGAATAATCTGGCTATAAATGTCTTTGGACACGAAGGTAACACAACAATAGTACACAGGGTCAGCCCGGTGAAGGATCGCCAAGTTATTAATTTATTCATGATCAAGCGAGGTGAAACGTATCACTACACGTGGATAAAAAATCTCAGCCGGTTGTTGCACGACCAGTCGAAACACGTTGGGGAAAAACACTTTTGTGTACGATGCCTACACGGTTTCAGTCGGGCCGATTTATTAGAATCCCACCGGGAGGATTGCCAAGGTGTGGGGCAGACGGCCATACGAGTCGACATGCCTAAGGAAGGTGAAAATATCCTAAAATTCAGTAACCACAAGAATCAAATGTCTGTGCCTTATATCATATACGCCGACTTCGAAACCTTGGTGGTAGGGGAATCATCCTCCACACCCCCTAGTGGTGAGAGTTTCACCCACAAGACACAAGAGCATATAGCCTGCGGTTTTGGATACATCGTCGTCCGTTGTGACGGGGAAACGAAAGCTCCGGTAGTGTATAGGGGTCCTGACGCGGCTGAAAGGTTTCTAAAGTGTTTGCAGGAGGAAGAAAAAATTATTAGGAATGCATTGTATAAAATCGCTCCCATGCGTATGACCCGAGCCGACAGGCTAGCTCACGCTAGTAGCACTAAGTGTCACGTGTGTGACTCACCGCTTAACGGTGATTCGGTGAGAGATCACTGTCACATAACTGGTAAGTATAGAGGCGCCGCTCACAGCGCGTGCAACCTCAAGCTTAAAATCAACCCTAAGACAATAAACATCCCCGTTGTCTTTCACAACTTGAGAGGGTACGACTCACACTTGATCATGCAGGCCATCGCGAAAATCGATGGTAATATATCGTGCATCCCCAACAACATGGAGAGATACATCTCCTTCAGCTTAAACGGACTTAGGTTCATTGACTCGTTTCAATTCCTCCTGTCGTCACTCGACAGTCTGGTCAAGGCTAACAATACCTTCCCTATCACCGATCGATACACAGACGTCGAGACTAGACCCCTGCTTATGAGGAAGGGTGTGTACCCCTATGAGTACATGGATAGTTGGGCTAAGTTCACCGAGACCAGACTACCCCCTATTGACTGCTTTTATAGCAAGCTGAATGAGGCGTCCGTCTCACGAGATGATTACTCGCACGCGACTAACGTATGGAATAAACTGGGTTGTAAGAACCTGGGCGATTATCACGACCTGTACTTGAGGACATATGTACTGCTGTTAGCCGACGTGTTCGAGACGTTTCGGCGGACATGTTTCAAGCAGTATAAACTCGACCCCGCATGGTATTACACCAGCCCAGGTCTGTCGTGGGACGCCTTGCTTAAAAAGACCGGAGTTAATTTGGAATTGCTAACAGATTACGACATGCACCTATTCATTGAGAAAGGCTTGCGAGGTGGGATTTCCATGGCATCCAAACGATACGCGAAAGCAAATAATCAATACGTGAAAGGTTACGATCCTAACAAACCAACCAATCACATTCTATACCTCGACGCAAACAACCTGTACGGCTGGGCCATGAGCCAGTATCTACCTACAGGGGGATTC
The DNA here is from genome assembly GCF_037392515.1 of Haliotis asinina. Lineage (NCBI taxonomy): Eukaryota > Metazoa > Mollusca > Gastropoda > Lepetellida > Haliotidae > Haliotis > Haliotis asinina. The sequence goes on from NC_090286.1 coordinate 40,622,501, forward strand.
GAATGGGTACCCCACGTTGATATTATGGGGGTCGCACCAGATTCGAACAAAGGGTATATCCTCGAAGTTGACTTAGAGTATCCCAAGGAATTACACACATCGCACAACAGCTACCCCCTTGCACCCGAACGTATGAGGGTTAATACAGACTGGATGTCTGAGTACCAACATAACTTGTCAGGTGGGCGTGTGACAGACGTTGAAAAACTCGTGCCTAACTTAATGAATAAGACCAAGTATATCGTTCACTATCGCAACCTACAGCTGTACCTGTCGTTGGGTATGAGGCTGACCAAAATACACAGGGTGCTCATGTTCGACCAGAGCCCATGGATGGAGCCCTACATCAGAATGAACACAGACCTACGAAAAAAAGCCACCAATGATTTCGAGAAAAATCTCTACAAGCTCATGAACAACTCGGTGTTTGGTAAGACTATGGAGAACCTGAGGAAACGCGTGACCGTGAAGCTGGTTAGATCTAGTGAGGAAGACAAGCTCAGGAAATTGATAGCCAGTCCGGCATTCAACCGTAGCAAGATATTCACAGACGACCTGGCTGCCCTACACATGAAGAAAAGCCACATAAAATTCAACCGACCTGTTTACGTGGGGATGAGCATCCTCGATTTATCCAAACACCTGATGTACGACTTTTACTACAACGAGCTCAAGAAACAGTACGGCGACAGGTGCGAAGTGCTGTACACTGACACGGATTCCCTGCTGATGGAGATTCGAACCGAGGACGTGTACGAGGACATGAAAAAACACATCGATTTATACGACACCAGCGACTACCCTAAGACCCATGCCATGCACAGTACGGTAAATAAAAAGGTCCTAGGTAAGATGAAGGACGAGTGTGCTGGCACGCCCATAGCCGAGTACATAGGTTTGAGGCCTAAGATGTACTCCATACTGAAAGCCGACAATAGCGAGATCCGGAAGGCTAAGGGGGTTAAGAAGTATGTGGTGAAACAACACATCAAACACGCCAGATTCAAGGAAGCCCTGTTCAAGACCCGTACCTTTAGACATAAAATGAACACACTTAGAAGTGATGGGCACAAGATATACGGACTGACTATAAACAAGACGTCCCTATCGCCTATGGACACGAAACGTTGGATAGCTATTGATGGGATAAACACATACGCGTATGGACATGAAAAAATTTGAGTCTATTTACTACAGCCCGCGTGGGTACTGGAAAGGAGCTAGCGCAGTAGATAAGCTAGCTAAACTAGCGCGAGTACCCCCGGAGGAAGCCAAAGCGTGGCTTGAAAAACAAGCCCTGTGGCAGATCTATTTGCCTGCACCACGCTACGTACCTAGAAGGAGGTTCGGTATTAACATACCTAATAGCATTCACCAGGCAGACCTACTGTTCCTACCCCACGATAAGAGGTACAAGTATGCCTTAACCGTAGTGGACGTAGCCAGTCGTTACAAGGAAGCCGAACCCTTGACCACGAAAGATTCGGCCCAGGTAGCCAGAGGATTTGAACGTATATACAAACGCAGCCCGCTGACGTGGCCAACAGAGCTGCAAGTTGACCCCGGACGGGAGTTCATGGGTGCCGTGTCACAACTGCTAGCCAAACACGATACAAAGGTCAGGCGTGGCACGGCCGGAGCCCATCGCAGCCAAGCCATAGTTGAGAGATTTAATAGGACTTTGGCTGAGCGCTTGTTCGGCTATCAGTATGCTAGGGAGATGACCACCCCTGGAAAACGATCGACCGAATGGGTCACGAGGTTACCCGAGGTGGTGTCGGCAATCAACCATGAAGTCACCCGTCTCACCGGTAAGAAACCGGCAGACGCTATCAAACTAAAATCAATAGTTGCAGAGTCGGCCGCTCCATTGCGTGGGAAGGAGAAACAGATACCGGATAGGGCCCTAGTGAGGTATCTATACCAGCCGGGGGAACACGAGGGCGATAGTCGTAAGCGAGCCACCGATCCTATATGGTCAGTCAAAACTTACAACATAGATAAAGTGGATATAAAAGCCGACGAACCTAACTTGTACTACTTGAGGGGTGGGCCGGGTAGGGGGTTTGTAAGAGAAGAATTATTGATCGTACCGTACGGCACAGTGTTACCGCCTGCCAAGTCACGGTAAACGTGATGGCGTGGCTTTGTAGTAGGGGCAATAGTAGCAAGAGCTAATGGTCCCACCAAAGCCTCATTTAGTAAATGAGGCTTTGTAGAGGGGTTTTTGAAAAGTGTTTTCGGACTATCATTCCCTATACTACTATAAAACATTTTCATATTTACATTGGAGAAAATTCAGAATAGGTTATCCAATGTTGTGTCAACTTTTCACAATACGACCCGCGAAGGTCCCGGAGGAGAATAGGCCTTCAGCAACCCATGCTTCCCATAAAAGGCTTGTCGTAAGAGGCGACTAACGGGATCGGGTGGTCAGGCTCGCTGACTTGGTTGACACATGTCACCGGTTCCCAATTGCGCAGATCGATGCTCATGTTGTTGGTCACCGGATTATTTACAGACCGCTGTCATATAGCTGGAATATTGTTGAGTGCGGCGTAAAACTAAACTCACTCACTCATTTTCACAATACTGAATTCTTTTAATATGAACTAAAATAAGTACAAAAGAATCCAGAGAAATATTATTTTCATGAACGATTAGAACCAGAATTATATTTTACATAGAGCTTCGGGTTAATGGAAAATAAATAACATGAAATTCATATGTACTTACCCAATAGTACAAGTGCAATAGGGCGAACTGGAGACTCCAGTGACTGTCAAGGACTAGGTGAAGTAATATGACAAGCATGACGTCCCCTGTATGTATGCTCTGTGATGGATTGACCTAGCCTGGATGCAACAAAAGTAAGAATATTCGGGATGTTGTATCACAAAGACGGAATGAATGCTCTTCCACTGCTGATAAGCACGAGAAAGTTTGTCTGGCTTGATTGTTCTCGCATAAAAAATATTGCATCTGATCAGGTATTTCTTCACAATTTTCTCGCCAATGTCAGTGCGCCAAGAGGTGTCACGTGGCCATGACTTGGAGCGGAGGAGATTCAAAAGAGAAATCTTCTCAAGTGTCGAGATCTGTTCTGTGGTTAGTCACTTTTCTCTTATTGTCAAGAATTCACGGTCATCGGAAGGACATCAAAGGCCCAAAAGGTCACACAAGAAATTCACATAGGCTCTCATTGACAGGATGTTCGCGATGTGGCTTCAACACAAGGCTTTAAGTTCGTTTGAACACGGCTGATTATTTACTGATTTACTGTACAACCCTTGTACTGAGGTGACTCACGTGTTTCGGCTTGTTACCAGATATATTACATAATGCATAAGCAATAGTGAACACGGTCTGAGAGGAACTGACTAAAATTTCACAGTCGTTCAATGTTCAGTAACCTTGTTTAAAATGAGATGCTTTTTACAACTGCTGAAGGGGTCATGTCACAGGCCTTTTGGAACCTGGTCAAACTGGTCAGGGTGTTGTCCCCTTTAATGGGAGTCTGTTGGCAAACTGGCAGAGCCAATGGGTCCGTGGAATATGCACGTGGTCCTGGTCACTCCAGCGTCGCAGCAGTCCGAGATGGTAGCCACAATATTAACAGTGTATATAATGGCACGCTATCACCATTGGCAATAGGTCTGCCGAAATGCCAACAGGTGAAGGCGACCTCAAAAGCACCTAACCCAGCAACAACCTCAGGATGCTCACACATTATAATCTAGTCCAGGGTGTAGTCTGAGAGGTGGTACGGCATCTGAGTGCGACCTGACCGACGCAACTTCGGAGACATAGAGGGTTGTGAATGATGGTCAATTGGGGAGTCTGTTGAAACATCTTCAGCATACTCAGTGTGACCTGTGGTGTGAAAATGGTGTGAGTTCACGTCAGGATGATAGGGAACAGCTCTCTCTGAAGGTGTAGGGGGTTCCCATAATGCGATCTCGTATGGGAGGAGGTTTGAGGAGGCACAGACTCTGGGAAATGATGCCAAATCTAAAGCCTGTATCACTTCGTTATGATCAGACCATGAGATTTGAAGCATTAGGTGAAGACATCGACAGACTGTGTAATATTGACTGCAGGACATTCCCGTCGATTACAGGCTTAGAACAAACCATTCTTTCAGTAACTTTCGACACAATGACAATGAAAAGTACGCTTAAGTGGTGAAAATGCAGTTAGTTCAGGTAATTCCTATAAATGCATTTGTTGAACAATTGAACCATGCAAAGATTCCTTTCAAGAATTAGGAAGGCATAGCTTGGTGGTCACAGAAGACGAAGTTTAACAAATTGTAACAAATTGTGAAGGTCCCGGGGTAGAATAGGCCTTCAGCAACCCATGCTTGCCATAAAAGGCGACTCAGCTTGTCGTAAGAGGCGACTAACGGGATCGGGTGGTCAGGCTCGCTGACTTGGTTGACGCGTGTCATCGGTTCCCAATTGCGCAGATCGATGCTCATGTTGTTGATCACTGGATTGTCTGGTCCAGACTCGATTATTTACAGACCGCCGCCATATAGCTGTAATATTGCTGAGTGCGGCGTAAAACTAAACTCACTCACTCACTCACTTTAGTTGAGTCCAATCCGGTATCCGAACTCGCACCCTCTGAGTCAGGCACCAAATCGCCAGCTCACAGAGTCAGTCGCCAAACCCCCGCTCAGCCACCCCGACTTCCAGAAGAATGGAAGTTGGACAACTGGTAGTCTGGACTGCAGACTTTGTGTACCCCTTTGATAAGTGTTCATTGGCACGAAAGCCACGATTACACGATGCCATTTGGAAAGTGGCCAGATGTAAGATATGGCATATATAGGATTGCACTTTCTTAGTAAGTACTTGGTTTAGCTGAGTCCCATTCAGGATCCGAACTCGCACCCTCAGAGTGTGCTGGATGTTAGGTGCCATCTCCAAATTGAAACCGGTCGATATATTAACGATATATTATCGTATGTAACGATAACTTTATTGAAAATGAATTTTATTTTAGTATGTATATGTCATCAAAACCTGAAATGTTACCACATAAATTTTATTCAAATCCTACTGTTCATGAGTTTAATATGCACATGTCAGTTGGCAGTCCAGTTATTGTGAAAAAAACCTACACGTAGCTATTTATATGCACGATGCAATGACACTTAGAGATTCGCTCCTAAGCCAGTAACATCAGAGTTTCTTTGTACATTCATTGTCCTTTGAACTACATATGTACATGTGTACCGCCCTGAAATGTAGCCTGTTCCTTTTGCCTCCACTACGAAGAAGAATGAATTGATTGAATATCTGGTTTAGAAATGGTCTTCAGCAACCTATTCCTCTTCCTCTTGTAAGAGGCCACTAACGGGATCCTGTGGTCAGACTTGGCTCATGTCTGTCATGGTATGCCATCATCAGTGATAATGCTGTGGATCACCTCATTGCCTGGTCCAGACTCTATTATTGACAGACCGCCGTCATATAGCTGGAACATTGCTGAGAGCGGCGCTAAACAACAACCACAGAATTACAATAAACTACGTTTATAATGAACACGCTTATAAGGAACTGACAAATGTAACGATGTGACATTGTTAGTCCCTAAGACTTGCTTAAAACATAACTCGAAATGCGTAAGACAAACTGCGGTTATTACGAACCCAGATCCCTATAAATTCGTCATAACCGTGGTCAAATGTAGTTGTAGACTAGCCGTGTTAGCAGTATGGCGTCACAAATCACGTTCGGCAAAAGTACGGCTGACGTCCTTACCACCCTGCCACCCTGCCACCCTACCACCCAATCAAGGCACGTTTTGCCCCTTTTTTCGGAATCTAGTGTATTCAACCAAGCAATCTTATCTAGAAGGTTGGCAACGAACTTCCCTCGCATCGGTTCAAAAAATATTTTTCATCCCAAAATAAAGTATCACCACCATCAAAAGTTCACTCTCATTTCCTCACTGAGCTGTGCTCTCAGATTTGACACCCAATATTTAATAATTACTCACGTGAAATATGTAATATTCAATATTTTAGCGCCACTCGTGGTATATCAGATAGTTCTTCGCCTCCATTCGCCAGCTTCCGGTTCAACGGAGTGAAGGAAAGGGAATGACCAGAATGTAAAAGTAAACCAAGTCCGGTGTCATATCAACTCTAACCAAGCGTGCCAAGAACATTTGCTCCAGTAGCCAAGACCTAGAACAAGAACTGAACCATCTTCAACATGTCTTCAACCAGTATTCCACCAGCTTAGTCAAGAAGACCATCTCCACCACCCTCCACAAGCCCAACCTGACCAAACCGGAATCTGCACCCATCAGAATCACCCTACTCTACATCGTCAAAACCTCCCATCAAATCAGCAGATAAGATAAGACATACTTTATTACCTCGAGAGGAATTTGGTTTACAAATGAAAGTGCATTGACATGTAAAATACAAATAAATAAAATACAAATAAAGTAAATAGTAAATAAATACAGTCTTCGTTTAAAAGGCGGATGCTTGTGGGGATAAAAGGGCTCTGTTTTAAAAAGTGTAGTCTTTGTTGGCATTTCTTAAAGATAAAATCTGCATTTGCATTCCAAGATAATTTATTGTCAATGATAGTGACAAGGTATTTATACTCTGTTACGATATCCACAGCGGTATTGTCAATTTCAACAGGTTCAATCTTATCCATTTTGGTCCTGAAATCTACAATAAGTTCCTTTGTCTTCTTCACATTTAACAAGAGGAAATTGTCCTTACACCAAGATACAAAGTTCCGGATTTTGTCTCTGTAATGCAGTTCACTGTCAGTGATCAGACCTACAAGAGCCACATCATCGGTAAATTTGACAGTGAGGTAATCGGAATGTTGGCTTGTGCAATCACTTGTGTATAAAGTGAAAATCACGGGCGAGATGACGCAACCCTGGGGAGCTCCAGTATTAGTGACAAGTGTAGATGAGGTAACAGAATTAACATTAACGAATTGTGGTCTTTGGGTTAAAAAGCTTTCAATTGATAATAAAAGATTACCATTAACGCTCATGTTTAACAACTTCTGGTGTAAAATGTGGGGTTGAATCGTTTTAAAAGCTGAGGAAAAATCAACAAAAGGTATTCGAACATATGACTTAGTCACTTCAATGAATGTGGTTTAAAATAACAAGTTTAGCATCGTCAATTCCACGACTGGCCCTGTATGCAAACTGTAGCGGATCTAACAAATGACCGATATCAAGTAGGAGAAAAGTTAACAGAATGCGCTCAAGACACTTCATAGCTATGGATGTTAAAGCAACTGGTCTAAAGTCATTCAACGTTTTAGGTTTGCATTTCTTCGCTTTCGGGACGATCTTTGATGTTTTCCAAATCGTAGGTATGACGTGTGCATGATTGGAGCGCTACTAAAGCAGACTGCTAAAGCACCAAGCACACATCGACACCATCTTCACTGGATCTCCAACCCTCAGGACCATCCTCCAAGCCAATGTCCGTAACCTCCCCCCCAGAAAGCACCTCCCTCCCCACAAAAGAATGATCTACAAGATTAATTGTGAATGCTGCGACTCCTATATAGGTGAAACCTTCCGCCCAAATGATAACCCCATAAAAGAACATAAAACATCAACAGCCAATACAGACAGCAAATCAATCCTCTCCGATCACCAACAGAAATCCCCCACCCATCAAATCAAGTCTGACAACTCGAAATCCAATCAACCAAGAATCAAGACTTCACGAAAATGAAACTATTGGAAGCCATCGAAATCCGACTCCACAACTGCGAGTGTATTCAGTATGACGGACCGTGATTCAGCACGTATATTTAGACTGAACCGGAAGCTGGCAGGGGGAATAGAGGTGCTACTACACTGTTTTAGAATCACATGCACATCCCTGAGTGTGCACCGTATGAAGCGTGCAACAACTGAAGAGTGTATTAAGTATGTATTTTCTGTATATTTTTGCTATTAATTAAGTAATAATTATTATCGGGCCACAACACTTAGTGTTTTGAATAATAATTATGATGGGTCACATTTCGTTTTAATAGATGGTCAAGCCTTTTTGGGATTCTGGTTTTCCGGAATTTGTCTGCTCTTAGTTTTCAATGTGTTTACTTCCGGGAGACTTATTCGAGGGCATTCTCGAAAGTGGCCGAACTTTCGGGAAATGACTTAGTATATATAAAAAAGCTTGTTGCCGTGTTGAGGGCGACACTCATTCATATTAATTACAGGATATACATCACTGCCAACGCTTGATCATCAAAATTCGTCACCGCCTGAATCTACATTATATGCTTTAAGACCGATCGCTGTGTTTACATTCTGCATAGTTGATTCTCTCTCACACTAAGACTTTGGTGAGTTTGTTATATTGTATTTTGCTTTCTTATGCCTTAGATTTTGTCTCATTTGTACTGAATTTGTAATCAGCATTGTGACCATTAACTTATGACTTTGTACACCTTGTTCTCGTTGCGTAATAATACATAATTTGAACGTTTATGACTTGTCTTTGTTCTGTTTTGCTGGTTCACAAGGGGATTTCTTACATCGTTTGTCACGGTAAATTCTTAACCGTAACAAGAGACAGAGACTTGTGACAGCTGTAACTGGATGAAATGGTGTAAAATGTTTATGTTTTTGAAAAGCACTTGCATCCAGTAGTTAAAACGCAATTTTGAGTATTTAGTGTTGTTATTTGTATCACCCTGATTTATGCTTATACATGTATGTGTAAGGATACTTTCAAGTAGGTGACATTTGGTGCGAAACTAGGGTTGATATGTTCAGCTTCCTGTGCTTGGGAAATACGCCGGACGAATTGGCCAGAAATTATGTTTCATAGTAGATTATGAAGCAGGATACGGTCACCTTTTTCCGAACAACTGATATTATCACTATTTCATAGTTACTCATAACCTCATGCTCTATCATCGTATCGTAACACGCCAGTGACTGGAATGTGTGGTCCGGACTCTATTGTTTACAGAAAATGTCGTACAGCTGAAATACCGCTGAATGTGGCGTCAAACAAACACAGGCTCATGACATCGTCAAAACTGTATAACTTTCTGTGGTTGTTTTGTCGTTTCTATTTTACTGTCATCTGTGCTTAAGGGGAAGTTGAAAATGGTATTCTGATTTCAACAACCTCTTGTTTCTGATTCCCTTCCTGTAAACGTAACAGGAAAGAATAAAGTCAGATGGACATCAAGCTTCATTTCCTGAACATTAACGAAATAATCAAATTTATCATCTGCTTTGCTACCCATCCTGTGGCTATTGGTCGTTTTCTTTTAACTAAAGAGCGATCAGCAAGGTCAGCTGGCCACGCTGAGGACCCGAGTTCGATCCCCCGTATGGCACAGCGTTTAACATCCATTTCTGTTTGTGGAATACTGCTAAAAGCAGCGTAAAACGTTTCTCAGCCACTCACGCAAGTAGTATTACGATCGTAACCCACACCAGGACCCTCTTAATACAAAGAATATTTGCTGCTGAAATACTTTTATTGTCTCCGGATTATACATCACTGAAGAATATGGACACTCAAAACTTGCTGTAGTCAATGTCGTCGAGAGTGCTGCAACCGACCTCGGCGTTAGACCTGAAATGATCCAAATATTGGTCTTTGTTATCAGCACCAAACACTAGCATCGTCATCAAAGACATAACTACGTGAGAGCATATCAGGTTTCATTTACCATAACTTATTTCGTGAATGAACTTTGATTTCTTTAAAAGAAAATTATTTTTTCACTTTTAAATTTAGACCTATTTATGACTTGCGACAAACGCAACAACAGCATTACCATGGAATTTCAATCAGGATATTGGGAAATGGGCCTTTGAATGGTATTTAGAAGTGATGCACACAAGGAAAAGAGACATTTAGTGGATTGCGACTTCTTTATTATGAGGAACGCAACGTTTCGGTGTACTTCTTCATCAGATGAAGGTGAAAGGATATATCCTTTAAACCGTCCTGTTCCGGATGAAGGGTTATACTCCGAAACGTTGAGGAACGCACCTCATTAAAAAAGAAGTTGACATCCATAAAACAACTGTTCTCCTTATCATCTTCCAAATTATGTCAGTGAGTAAAATGTCTATAAAAATGTCACATACGTCTGTGCTTCTATTTTCTGGTCGGTGATACTTAAAATCTTTTGCTCGCGATCGGTAGTTTGTATGTGTGTGGGTTTGAACATGTGTTTTTCTTTTCGATTGGCGTTTATATTTTGTCGGGGACAAAACAACGGTGAATTTAACTATATGTACCAGGAAAAATATGAAAAAGGAACACTTACGTGGCGTTAGCAACTCTGAAGGCGTTCTTCTGGATATTTGCAATACCGAGATTTTTACAGATCACTTGAGAGAGGGTTAATTTTGCGATTTCTTTCCGTTGATCTGTAAAACAGTACCACAATCTGTGCATTGAATGGAGGAGGATTCAATCATAGATAAGAAGATATGCAGAGGAGGATTCAATGAAATACAATTAAAGAGTGATGTATGTTATATGCACTGAATGGGACATTTGGTAAAGTATGTTTTGAAATATTATTAATCTTGTAAATAGGCACAGCAAAGTATCCGGCATATATTCTCGGGATACATGTGACTCATGTTGTGACCCAAGTTATTGAAGATATTGGATATTTGCAACACCGAGATTTTTAAGGATCACTTAAGAGAGGGTTAATTTTGCGATTTCTTTCTGTAGATCTGTAAAACAGTGCCAGAAGGAGGGAGGATTCAATCATAGATACGAAGGTACAGAGGAGGATACAATGAAATACAATTAAAGAGTCATATCCGTCATACATTCACAAGTTACATATGACTAAATTGTCACCCAAGTTACTAATGATTAAAAAACATTTCTTAAGATACTGAAAACAAATATATATGTTGGCGGTTCTGGAAAAGTATGTATATTCATCTCTATATATATTCAGCTCTTATGCAGTGGGTAATATTCACATCTAACGGACGTACCTGATGTGAAGCCAATGGTTGTATTGCTCGTTTCGTACCAGAATCGATCCCCGGTCCGTAAATCACTAAATTGTCGTCCTATTATGAAAGCAAATGTTGGCCCAACGAGACCACCAGGAACAGAAGTCTCAGTCATAGCTCCTGGGTATAGGTCTAGCTTACTTGTGTCTCTGAAAACAAAAGTGTATGAATGAGTATGGTTTTATATAGCCTATACTAATATTCCAGTGAGTGAGTTGTTTTACGCCGCACTCAGCAATATTACAGCTATATGGCGGCGGTCTGTAAATAATCGAGTCTGGACCAGCCAATCCAGTGATCAACAGCATGAGCATCGATCTGTGCAAATGGGAACCGATGACATGTGTCAACGAAGTCAACGAGCCTGACCACCCGATCCCATAAGTTGCCTCTTACGACAAGCACAGTCGCCTTTTATGGCAAGCATGGGTTGTTGAAGGCCTATTCTACCCCGAGACCTTCACGGGTATATTCCAGCAATATCACGGTGGGGGACACCTACCGGGATTTCGGCGTGGCGAGACAAAGAGAATTCAGGGTTTCAGATGTAAGACAAAACAAACAATACCAGACAAATACAGCCATACACTGCTCTGTCGACGCTGAAGGGATCTATGTAACAACTTCGAGTTATCGGTAACTCGATACAACTAGACATTGCTGAATACTGTTGGAATATGATGGGATCTAGCTTAAATGCCGAGATAACCAGATAATTGACACAAGTGTGTTAGACAGTTCCAGTCTGTTAAACAATAAAGTGTGATGGTATGAACAATAATTTAGTTTGTTCACAAAAGAAAGACTCACGTGTACACCGAGGAAGCGCATGAGGGGAGGGTTGGTGTTGTGATTGAGATGGAATGCTTTTTGGCGAACTTGATCGCCGCGTCTCTGAAGGCCGGGTAGGATGGGAGGCCATGGTCGCGGCCACGTTGAATGTTGAAGGATGTTAAGTCTTCCGCCCCACCTGCCGCCATGACGTGCTCAAACAGATGATCGGTCACACCTGGCAAAACAATATGTCCATGAGCAAAAAAGCCAGTCGATGTTACTCTCTCGCTTTAGAGGTCGATTATTCCTAAAACAACAGGACAGTGGAAACACGTCGTGGAATAATTCACATATTTGGAGAGATAATTCAGATTGGACACTATATGATATCACCATAAGGTCATAAAATTATGACAAGCAGTGAGGAACACGCGTTGATTTGGCACATTAGTGTACTAAACACACCCAAATCTCCTCGTTAAATAAATAAATAAATAAATAAATAAATAAATAAATAAATAAATAACACGGAAATATCAGATATCATCGTCCTACAACTTTTATCAACTGCTTTCTCACCCACCATTAGTAAACTTTTCGTCGACTTTCTGGCAATTGTCGTCCAAAAGCCCTTCGAAGACTTCTTTGATTCCATTGTTTGCGTAGAATACATCCATAAACATATCCTGTATCTTGAGGTCGGAATAGTCCTTGACATTGTAAGTAGCGCGGAGCAGCGAATGACCAAATCTGTTAGCAGCAGTAGCAAAACTGTTGAAGAGGCCAGGGTTAATAGAAGAGTCATAGGCATAAGTACTGCCTAGTTTATAAGCATCGTAGAAACCGCTACCAAGGACCAGAGGCAACCACTCATTGTAGGTGATGCGTTGTATGGCTGCAATGACAATCTTGCGGGCTTCTTGAAAGATAGTTTCATCGTCCCAATCCGTGTGCTCATCAGCCAGACCATCTGCAAGTCTGTTATGCTGCAGAACCCATAGCGTGTGCATGGATGTTAAACCAGCGAAGACATTGACTCGAAAGTCACCTGAAACAATTTTTTCATGTTTATTTGTTTGCTTAATGTCACACCTAGTCACTTTCCAGCTACATGTCAGAGACCTGTAAGTAATTGTGCGCGGTGGTCGAGCTGGCCAAGGCGCCAGGCTACTAATCCAGCGAGCTTGGAGGTGCCGGGATAGAGCCAACCTGTGACCGCGTGTGTGCAGTACACAACCCTGTGCACGTAAAAGAAACCACGAATCCGTTGATAGATGACCAGATGGTGGCCACACGAATACGTGCAAACACTTAGTTGCGGGTACAGCAACGTGTAGTAAACATGGACAAAGTACTGTGACTATCTGCCCCAGTCCACCCAGCTGTGAATGGGTACCTCGTAGGGATGGGAAAGTCAAATTAACTCGGTGCGCCTTTTAGGCTGCAAGAGTTATATCATCCCCAGGGAGTGGAGATTGAAAACAATACTGTGTGCCGTAGTGATAGCCATCCAATGATCGGGGAAACCAAAACAAAGCACGCTTGAGCAGCTGAACCAACTGGATATTGGCGCTATACAAATATCTAGTAGTATAGTAACGTTAGTGGGGTAAGATAAAATGCATTAACAATGTAACACAATCTAACCCTTCAATTTGTGACTTTTACGACAATGATTGGTTCATGATATCAGATCATGATTAAAAAAACTGTTATTGGCGCGATAGCTTTTCTCCTGAATACTCCTATCTGTGACAATCTGTCAGCTGTCAGGACAGATTGGTTTCAAACCGTCTGGTCGAATGAAAATCATTTTCTTCAGAGTGTCCCTGTAAGTAAGTGCACATATGCATTACAACATACATCCACAATGGCTTTGTCAATGTGAGGAACATACATCTAGTTTACTGCTATAGAAGCGCCTGTTTTACTCCACAGGTACGAAAGAGAAATAATGAAGAAACACTTATACTTCCATTCATACTGATCATACGGAGTAGATATAAAAAGACACCTACCTGCATTCGGACACTTAGTATCTCCGTTTCTCAGAAGGCAAAATGGCTTGTCGGAAGTTGGGAGCAGGTCTCCCCCAGAAGTGGTTTTCAGCAAACCTAATTGATGACAAAACATTAGGAGGTTTAGGCAACAAAATCGTTTTCATAACCAGATGAAATATCTGCTTATACAGTTAGCCCTAAAGTCTAAGCGTCTGTTTACGAATCCCTGTCGAATAGCGATAAGTCAGGACATTCATATGATGAAACCAGACATTCAAAGTGAGAATATGTAGCCTTACCCACACATATGCAAGGGAAAGTCAATTGTGAGCATGAGACACAAGTCAACGGAGGAAATATGTTTTCGTCGAATTTGGCGAACAACCACTCACTAAACGCGTTTTAAGCAAGAAAATTAATTGTTTCGTGGCAGGGGCAAGCATTAGAAGAAGAATGAATTCCTCCCTGAATTTATTCAAGACTGTCACACCGCCTTTGTGATATCATACTGTCACGATGAATAAGCAAGGTTGATTTTACGCCGCTTTAAGCAATAATTCAGCTATATCAAGGCGAGGCACGCCAGATATGGGCTTCATACATTGTATCCATGTGAGGAATCGAACCCGGATCTTCGGCGTGACGAGCGAACGCTTTAACCACTGGACTACCCCCACCGCCCCGCTATCACGATGGAGACAGATGACTTGAAGACAAATGAAACCTCGCTCTGTGCCGGTTTGGGCAAACAGCTTAGCGAGCTACTTTTATCGGAATGTCGACGGCACATACTGCCGTATTCGGGTGTAAACTGTTTTATGACTACTTAAAGGCTAAATGGTGTCACACCTCCATACATATACACATTTGTCACAGGCGTCCAATGTATACTTACCTCCTGAGTTTGTTCTTAGTTCGTCCAACTCCTCTTCGGAGCCTCCGTAGACGGTGCTGGCGTCGATGTAGGAGGTGAGGATGTTGTACTGTTCCCGAGGTGACGTGTCTGGGGACATGCCGAGTGGATGAGTTTATAACATTCTCAGATGATGATTGGTTGAAACCTAATGGCACTCGTTTGATTCACAGAGGCAAAAAACGTCCAGGATGTTGATGGTGTATACAAAATGACTTTTGCGTTAGGAACGTCTTATATTTTAAGGCAGGGGAGTTGCGATCGCCTTAAAGCTAAAATCGCTTTGTCCAGGTGCACACTCTACCAGAGTTGACCGTCCCGCGTAGCGCAATGCAGACTGTGGTCCGTTGCTGCCAGCGTCATTCTAAAAGACGTCAAAAAACTCTCATTGTTGTTACATGTACCCTAATCTGGGCTCTCTCTCGCAGATCCCAAGTTGAGGCGCATATGGAGCCGGTAACCAGTTTATTGTCATCCTGTCTGACACTCGGTGTTTCAGGTTCAAACGAGGACTGGTCGGCTCGGAGTCTGTATACTGGAATCTCAGTTGGCTGGTACTATGAAACCATCATTAGTATGTAGCAGTTCAAACCCAACATCACTTCAGCCAGCTACAGCATACACTTCCTGCTGTTGATATCGTCGTCTCAGACTACGATGGGCATGAACAATGAGGCGCTGGTGACGTCATAATTAGCAACTCGTCCTTATTAACCGACGAGAGCAGGTTATGCATGTTCCATTCTGAATGCAGACAACGTGTTTATCTTGGAACAGGAGAACGCACTGTCCGTTGTTGTGTGCAAGAGGTCATTTTAAGGTAGGAGTGCCAAGAGGTCAGGGCCTAGATTTTCGAAGCTCTCTTAGCGCTAAGTTAGTCCTAAGTTAATTTTAATGTAGGGTACTTACGGCTGTCTTCCAGCTTCGAAAATCTAGGCCATCACTGGTGGTAAGTTGAATGTCTTACGCTACAAAGATGAGGCCCTACATCCTGTCGTCATTCCATTCCTTTGGTAAGAGCCACGGGACATTATGTTCCAAAACGACGGTGCCAGACTTCCTGCTACTAACGTCGTGCAAAACGCCCTTAACGTCAATAAAGACCTCACATTACCCTGGACAGCTCGCTCTCCAGACGGTAATTCCATAGAGCACTTATCATGGACGGCAACACCTGTGGTCATGTTGTACCGAGCTGACCATTTGGACATGTATTCAAAAACTGTTTTGTGTACCTCACATGGACATTACCAGCCTTGTTTATTTCATTGTTCACTGTATTGTTATGACCATTTGTCCAGGAGCTTAACACATATTGATGTTTACATGAGGGTTGATTATGGTCATTTATGTTTTTTGGTGTTTTTTCGCTATCGAGAATCAAATCGGTTGCCAAATCACAACGCCTGTAGAAATTGTTAGGTATTACTTACTATGTGGGGAGGAATCCGACCGGCTAAATGGTAGGCAGTCGTTGAAGTACCTGTCGTTCGACGCGATAAGGATTGGGAAGCAATCGCCGCTGAAAATAAAAAGCAAAACAGTTTGGTGACACCGAACCGTTCCTTTCTATGCCGAGACAAAATCTGTAAATTACTTTGTAATTGTACATTAATTTTCAGAACGAATAATGTCAAGTGTTCTCGACTCTATATCATTCTGTGGTCATAAATGTAATATTACTACCAAGCAAAATATTTTGGTATATTTTTGTATCATGAATATGTATATATTCTGAGACTCCATCAGTGCATAAAAAGAAATGCCTCACTCAGAGTCATAGTCGGGATGCTTTCCGTTGCTTTCCATTCCTGTGCAGCAATCGTGCGCTGTGGACAGATGATCACTAGTGCTGGTATTGGCATACAACGTGCGAGACGATACATCACGATACTAAAGGTTTAGTCACGACGATATGTTGTCAAAGTATTGTGCACTGAAACTGCGATGGAAGACGGATCCCGAAAGAAGGTTGGCGATACGATTCGTATCACAATGCTAAAATATTTAATTCTAACACCAACTATAAAACTCATTAAAATCAAAACAAAACCGTTTTTTGTCACATTGTGCCAGCGTTTTCAATTTTCATTAAAAAAAACCAGACAGTTAAGTTCTATACATGGATTATGGTAATGTTCATAACAAGCGAGCGAGTGTGTCTGACACAGTATTTGCAAGTAACCAAATATTTTAATTATCCAACAAAAGTAAGTCTCTTTTTCCTGACAGATATCGCGATTCAGTAATATTCAAAGTTAACATCGATGCCTCGTGGTCCATTTGAAGTCCATTCGAGATATGCGATAATGTAAAGTTTTGTATCGATTCCCTGTATCGGCGTCGAATGGTTCGATTCATGGATGCGTACCAATGATTCGTCTCACCCCTGATAATCACATGGCAATGACTGTATCTGTTCCCGTGCCCCTCATTTCTTGTGGGAAATTTTATGAGGGACAATATATGGAGACAAGAACAGAAGAAAAGGGCAATGACTGTATCTGTTCCCGTGCCCCTCATTTCTTGTGGGAAATTTTATGAGGGACAATATATGGAGACAAGAACAGAAGAAAAGGGCAATGACTGTATCTATTCCCGTACCCCTCATTTCTTGTGGGAAATTTTACGCAGACAAGAACAGAAGAGAGTACTGCTTGAGACCCGTGAAGGTTCCCGGGGTAGAATAGGCCTTCACCAACCCATGCTTGTCTTAAGAGACGACTAACGGGATCGGGTGGTCAGACTCTCTGACTTGGTTGACACATGTCATCAGTTCCCAATTGCGCACATCGATGCTCATGTTGTTGATTACTGGATTGTCTGGTCCAGACTCGATTATTTAAAGACCGCCGCCATATAGCTGGAATATTGCTGAGTGTGGCGTAAAACTAAACTCACTCACTCACTCACTCAGTACTGCTTGAAGTACACATAAACAGAATATCGATGCCGGGATATGGAGCGTGGAGTTAATATTGTTGAAGGCAGACAGACAAAAAGGGTATAAACACAACTGTTTAGGTGAAAGCAGACAACAGAAAAAGACATTTCATGGAAATTCTAAGGGGGGTAGAAAGACATGAAGAGAAAAGGTTTACAAATTGAAAGAGATAAAGAATAGTTATCAGAATTTGATAATGATAAAGGAAATATTGTTGTCAATAGAATTAGATATTGAAAAAGGGAATAATGATATCGATAGAATTAGATAACGATAAAGGGAATGTTGTTGTCGACAGAATTAGATAATGATTATGGGAAAAGTGTTGTGAATAGAATTAGATCCTGATAAAGATGAAATTAGATAACGATAAAGAGAATATTGTTTCAGTAGAGTTACCTAATGATAAAAGGAATAGTGCTATAGATTGAAGTAGATAATGATAGAGGGAATAGTGCTGTGGATAAAATTAGATAAGGAAAAGGGAATGGTGATGTAGATAGAATTAGATAATGATAAAGGAAAAAGTGCAAGGGACAAAATTGGATAATGATAAATGGAATTGTTTGTAACCTGAATTGAAAACCAATGAAGTGAATAGTGCTGTAAATACAATTAAGACACACCGTTGACAGAAAAAAACAACAAACTTGTTGGAAATGGGATGAATATCTAAACATTCTCACCACTCGTCCCTGGTGTCCCAGCATAGTCGTGAGCCATGAACTGCCCCCATTGCATGACCAGAAGGTTCAGCGAGGTCTCCAGGCTGCTGTCATCGTCGTTTGGGAAACACGCAACGCTAACCGCTCTGGCACTAGGCAGATCATTGAAACGTGGTTTGCCGGACGCTGGAAGTTATAAATCCTTCAGTTGCACATGGATGGAGATCCTCGTGTATCTTTGCATGATGTTTATGAACTATGTTGAAGTTGTTGCTTTAAAATATTTTGAAATATTTGAAGTTTATTTTGAAGCTGTGTGTTCATTTATCGTACCAAACTGTGTTTGCTTGTGTGAGATCAGACGATATGTCCTAGGAGATATCGTTTGGAGAGTAGATTTTGTGTCCTGACAATGCTATGACGTCATGAACTTGGTGACGTCAAAAAGCTATGACATCGCTGCACTGCAAATCTAATGGCAGTGCTGTGTTCAGGTATGTACATTTTTCATTGATAAATAGATGATAAATAGAAATAGATATCAGTAGATCGTCGTAAATGTCTTAAATGTTTTAATGTCCATTCATGTATGGGTCTAACAATGCTTAATTTTTTAAATATTTGAAGTTATTATAAAATATTTTGAAATTGTATTTCACAGAAATAACGGCCTGTGCTTACAAAAATACATTACAGTCATAAACACTGTTTAATGTGCAGGTCATTTCGTGTATGGATTTAACCAAGCTTTGAAATATTTGAAGTTATTTTGAAATTGTGTATCAGAAAAATGATGTGGCATGCTAACTAAAGTCGTAAATGATATTTAGTGTGATTTCATGTGTGGGTTCAACAATGCTAAATCTACTTGAAACATACTATCATCGTAAAGGGCATTGATGAGTCGCCGAAAGTCCTGTAGAGGAGCTCCCCATCCTGGATTGTCGAGGTTGTTGCAAACTCCACTCAGGGGGCGGATGGTGAAGTCGTCTTCACATGTGCTAGAACCGTAATCATATGTCTCATGTGAACAGCATCATTTCCACTATTTAGACTAGCGAACAACAAACAGTGTACTTCTGTCAAGCATGATCAGCATATACGTTGTGTCTGTAAAAAATGTCTCGTATATGTTCACGTTTGTGTTAATAATTTATGTTTTATTCGTATTTTTATTATGTTTTTACAGAATCCAGTATGAATTAACGCTACTTGGGAGTCGACAAATGACGTTTGAGAGAGCCGTTCCACATTGCTGTTGAAGTTAGCAGCGGGTTCGTAATTCATTATTTGTTTTTTCGAATAACGAATAACGTGATAGCATTGCGTTCGTTATTCACTCTGTGTCCACCAGTTGTGTCAAATATAAAATTATATATATGATATACGCTAACCAGAATAGATATTTATAGACCATCCAAACTAAACCTACTCAGTTAATCATTCAAAGGCTGTGCATTTGTGTAGTCATATACATTGAAACCCATGGATGGAGATACAACAGGTTACTTTAACAGGTGTTCTACTGTGTAACAGTTGTTTAGTCGTTCAGCACTTATGATTAACGAAAAGCTAACCTACACTGTCTTCCTGAGTCGAACCTGAGTCTTCGGCATGGAGACCGAACGGGTTAACCACTGAGCTATCCCATTGTCGCAAACCCCACCCCCACCCCCGGAATAACTAAACAGCTCTTGCGCCATAGAGCACCTGCAAACCTGCGGTCTTTCATTACACGAATTTCAATATTAATGACAATATAATTGCAGATATTTCATGTATATCCTTTAATAAAGAAGACGCTACTAGTACATTATTCTTTTTTCTCTACGTAGGAATTACGAAACACGAATTCGCTGGGATGTAGGCACCTAACGCTTATCTTTCCGTGTCTCAATACCATACCCGTTGTTGGTTGGCTTATGTCTTATCTTAGAATAACGAACCCACTCCCAGCACGTTATTCGTCACTCGAAAAAGGAATAACGGGTAACGAACCCGCTGATAGCTCGTTATTCGACACACTGTTTCCATCAAACCATAAAACAATAAAAGTTTGTTTCTTCATCCTGTGGCTATTTATTCTGAGCTATTTAAATTCATGTATTTTCAGCGGTCTTAAAATAGCTATGAGAATAATATATATGACAATGTCAAACCTTATCGACCTGTAAGAATTGAGGATCCAGGTAGGTATACCAAATAATACAATAATAGAGTGATAAACCTAAGTGAATGTTCATGGTGTTACCCTTGATAGTGTAAATCAGTGTGTGCTCGATTTTCCTCGTAGAAGATCCTCATAGAACATAAGACTAAAGTTGCCAGTGATGCACTGAAAGGTTGATAGTCACATTACCTTTCAAAGTAGAAGTCTAAATTAAGACAGTGATTTCATATTTTTGAAGATTTTCTTTCTTCAAAGCAAGAGGAGATGTTGATTTCCATTACTCTTTATAACATTTGTATTTTTATTTGAATTCAATTTAACTGAATGTCGAAAGTAGCAATTGTCAGTTATTTGAAAGCGCCCAGCAAAAACCGGAGTTGCGACCATGCAAGCAAGCTATTTATACGTAAAGCAACGTGACGTCGTCAAGTACAGAGCTACATTATCAAGTGACACCAACTGACTGACCAGCGATGAGCTTTGACGCTTCTCACAACCTAGAAAAGTTCACAGGTCCTTCTCTGACTTGAATACGCATGGGGAGACATGCTTGGGTTTCTGGGGGCATATTCAGTTCAGCGAGGACGGAGATCCGAATTTACATGTACATGTTTGAACTTTCCACCTTTAAATGGGTATTTCAGATGATGCACATCTACATTGATATTATTTCACCTGTACTATAGATGTAGTATGAACAGTATCGATGAGCGTTGCTTCATAAAATGATTTATATGCATGTAATTTATATATGAAAATTTACACAAGAGTTTATAATGGCGCTCTCCGTAATCTGACTCATCAGGAAAAAAGACCTACCTGACCCTTGAACTGAGGTTAGCCTTCTCCCGTTCCACAATCTCATCAAGTTTTGATCCAGGGTGCCACACTCTAGAAGTAGCTGGAAAAGATCAAAATTAAAGAGTGAGTGAGTGAACGAATGTAGTTTTACGTCGCTTTAGCAATATCACGGCGGTGGACACCAGAAATGGGCTTCACACACTGTATCCATGTGGGAAATCGAACCCCAGTCTTTGAGGTTACCAAAGTATGAAGCCTTAACTACCAGTTGTCCTTGTTCCATTTTTATCTAAACCGGGAAGTCGTTCTTAAGTGAGAAATCGTAATCTCGAAGTTAAAACTTGTTACATTATACGAATCTACGTTGACCTCATCAAATTGCCAATCTTCCTGCTTCTTTTACCGTGATGGAGTTGAAGTTTTGGTCTACATACATCGGATGATGAACGAATATAATGTAATAACAAAAACAAGAAAAACGAGCTGATTTCTAAAACTTCTAAGATGCTTAGCTAAAAGACCACTCTCCTTTATCCTGCTGCTACACTTCTAGGGATTGACGCCATGAGACTGTTCACATGACTTCCCCTTAAAATAACACATGCGTGGTAACAACTTCCTTTCAGCCGTGGCAAGTATGATGGTGCAGCCACATTGTCATGGATTATTGATAGCGAGTGTTTAAAGTGACTGACTGTCGTCAAAGCAAATAACTGTGGTGCAGTTGTTTGGTACCGGTATATCTAGATATATCACTTCATATCGCTCAACTGACACCCTGACATAAATCTGTTTAAGTACATGGAGTAATGACTAATGACTGACGATAAATATTCAGAGGAAGAAACAGTTCCAAATTATAAAAATGAAATTAATGTGTGAAAAATACTTACATGCAGTAACAACCTCTAACAGGCAAACACCGAAAAATACGACGAACATCATAGTGGATAAAGTCTGCAACCACTGACTGGGGTAAACGCACGCTTCTTATATAGGCTTTAGACAATAAACCAAAGATAACAACGTGTCACGTTATTAAAACTGTACGTTTTCAAAAAACTAATCTATTCTTTTATGCCGTGAACAAAATCATGTTCAGTAACAAAATATATATACTGTTTTGGCGATCTGAATGGATTGATAACGGTACTCTTTAACAATATGCCACATCGAATTGCTTGACGGTCAATAATATCAATTGATGCGTATCAACTAAATAATTGCAACATTCCATGCAACTATCATTATATCTAAATTATTAGGAATGTTCATTGTCTCCTGCCTAAATAAGTGGAAAGTTTAGGCTGATTTAAAAATGTTATAAAAAAACGGTACCTTGTTTTCGTGTCTGCTGTCTATTGTGCGTGTATATGTGTGGTGAGAGAGAGAGAGTATGTCTAATTAGCCCAGTACCTCGTTCACACGAAGTAGACACTCTTTTCTGGACTTACTTTTTACACGACACAGGATGTCCACGCGTTTTGCTAGTATATTTTGCTAACTTCTTTGAGTGGCATGTTTGGAAGTTAGTGAATCAGATAAGGACAAACTTTATGGACCAACAACTTCCTTATTCAACTGAAGCAACGTTTCGATACAGATTCTTGTATCGTTGTCAAGCAGGCATGAGGCAGATAAGACAGGGTGATATATATGTTAAACCATTTAAGCTATACGCACAAAATGTGAAAAAAGTACAGGTGTTCAGTCATAAATATCAAATAGTTAACTAAAACAGAATGCCGTTTTCTCCAACATGCTTCAATTTTATCTTCAGGGAGTTTGTAGCAATTACATTATGACGTCACACTAGGGACACAGTTCCAGAGTGACAAGGTCAAAGCTTACAATGGTTTAAGAATGGTTTTCTATGAAGTAGTGTTCTTTTTAAATTCGTTTTGGTTTTGTCCGAATTTTGAATTTGATAAAAAGGAACTATTGAGAACTGAATATCATTTCCTTTAGCACAGACATCTAGAAGTTCACTCAATGGGATACATCGGCTTTAAGGACCCTTTGTTGTCTGTCTGTCTGTATGTATGTATGTATGTATGTATGTGTGTGTGTACATGCATGTGATTGTGTGTGTATGTGTGTCTGTGTGTATGTATGTCTTTCTGTCTGGTTGTATTTATGGTGTGTATGTTGTATATTTATACGTGTGTACGTTGTGCGTGTCTGTATGAGTATTCACGTATGAATTATGCTAATAACTGATACATTGAGCATGCGTTACGGATTTCATGGTGTCTCATGAGCCAAACATGGCCTTATGTTATGCTATGGATGTGTTATCTGACCATATGCTATGTATGTTTGCAGTGCAGGACATAATGTACCTAGTGCAACATACAAATAAACTAACGTATGTTCACCTGTAAGCACACACACGTACGTACGTACGTATGCATGCATTCATGGATGCAGGTAGGTAGGTAGGTAGGTAGGTAGGTGTAAGTGTGGGTGTATTTATATATATTCGTACGCGCGTGAGTACATATGTACATATGTATGCATACATGTGTGCATGTGTGTGCGTACATGCGAACATACGTTTGTTTAGTTGCATGTGTGTATGTATGGTGGTATTTGTGATGTGTCTGGTATTTATACGTTGTGGATGTTGTGTATGTTCATCTGTGAATTATACTTACTGCTGTTATGTCGCTTATGTGTTGCGGATGTTACAGTGTCCCATAAGCCAACCTTGGCCGTATGTATTTAGACATTATCTTTCAGGTACGGAAGCTGTCAGGGTTTTATGAACCACGCTACTCACTCGAACTATGAAAATCACTACCTAGGCATGGTCGTTCAAGGGTGTAAATCTTGCGAATGTGCCATCCGTTTTATATGCATGTAATTTTGACTGGGTTTAATTTGGACTGAAATGATGGTTGATAGTGATTAATAAACACATGCTCTGCCATCGTATCAGTGTGTCAGTCACAGGATCGTGTGGTCCGGACTCTATTGTTTGCAGACCACGTCGTGCAGCTGTTATACCGCTGAATGTGGCGTCAAACAAACACAGACTCATGACATCGTCAAAACTGTATAACATTCTATGATTGTTTTGTCGTTCCCATTTGCTATCACCTAAGCTTAAGAGAAAGGAGGAGATTAGTCTCCTGAAGTCAACAAAATTTTGTCAAAACTGTATAACTTTCTGTGACCTGGTCGAGAAAGGTAGCCTGAAGTTAACAACATTGACGTTAGACACCCGTGTTGTAAACGTTACAGGAAGACGTAAAGTCAGATGGACATCATGTTGCTTTTCAGATTATGAAATTTAACATCTGCTTTGCTACACTTCCTGAGGCCATGTCACGAACAAGATCCGCTGGTAATGGTGAGGACGCCGGTTTGTTTCCCCACCTGGTACAGTTTGAGAAGGACATTTCTATTTGTGGAATATTGCTAAATGCTACCGAAAACCACATTCCATCACTCACTCATTCACAATATGGTTTCACAAATATGTGCACCAAGAACTGAAAACGTTATCACACAACGGATATTTGCTGCTGAAATAGTTTTATTTTGTCCGGATTGTGCATTACTGGAGAATGGGGACTCTTAAAACTTGGTGAAGTCAAAGTCGCCAAGGCTTCTGCAACTGACCTTGGGGTTGGTCCTGAAATGAACCAAATTTTGGTCTTCGTTATCAGCATCAAACACTGGCATCGTCATCAAAGACACAACTGTGAGTGTATGGCGGATCTTACAATGACATATTTCTAGGCATGTTTAAAGCCAGTTATAAATAGATAAGTACAAGATCAGTTATTTCTTATAAGTCATGTTATTCACACTTGACAAGGGGCAAAAAGCAGCCCGTAAACCTTGCAACATGTGCACCATATTTTCTATTCTGGAGAACACAACGGTGAATGACGTAATCGCCAACGCAAACCAGTTATACTGAAAACAGTAATAAACGCTTACGATGCGTCTGCGATCTTGAAGGCGTCTGTCTGGATAGTGTCAATACCGAGGTTGTTACAGATCACTTGAGGCAGAGTTAATTTCGAGATTTCGTTCAATTGATCTGTAAAACAGTGCGACAATATGCATTGATCGACTTATGTAGAAGAGTTAATGAAATACATTGAACAGTGATGCATGTTATATGCATTGAAAGTTACATTCAGGGAACAGGATTTTATGTTGAAATATTATTACATTTTAGTAAATAGGTATAACAAAAATCCTTAATACATTCGCAGAATACAAATAACTGCATTCACACCTAAGCTACTGAGGATTACAAACATATAGGTCGTGATTTGTGAAGCAGTATAGAATATGAAGCTTTTATCAGAGATCCTAACGGACCTACCTGATGTGAAGCCAATAGTTGTGTTGTCCGTTTCGTACCAGAATCGATCCCCTGACCGTAAATCACTAAATTGTCGTCCTATTATATAGGCAAAAGTTGGCCCAACGAGACCACCAGGAACAGGGGTCTCACTCATACCTCCTGGGTATAGATCTATCTTACTTGTGTCTCTGAAAGTGAAACGTGAGTATGGGTTTATATCGCCTCCGCTAATATTCCAGCAAGACACAGTGTATGGGTTTCTTACGACATCTCCATGTGAGGAATCGAACCCAGGTGTCCGGCGTGAGTAAACGTTTTAATCACAAGGATACTCCCAGTGCCTCAGAATGAAAAGATTCAGAGGTTCAGATGTATGCCAGGACATACAACACAGGACAAATGTCGACAGACCCTGCTGTATCGACGTTGAAGGACAGACCTGCGGTATACTTCGAGTTATCCGTATTATTCGCGTATACCGAAAGATTGTAAATACTGTAGGGATATGGTTGGACCTAGCTGAAACGTTGAGATAACCCAAAGGGTGACGCAACTGGATTTGACTGTTTTAGTCTATTAAACAGCGAAACGTAACGATGTAAACAATAACTTTGTTCACAATAGAAAGACTTACGAGTACACTGAAGAAGCGCATGAAGGGACGGTTGGTGTTGTGATTGAGATGGAATTGTCGGAAGTGAACTTGATCGCCTTGTCTCTGAAGGCCTGGTAAGACGGGAGGCCATGGTCGCGGCCACGTTGAATGTTGAAGGACCCTAAGTCTTTGGCACCGTTTGCTGTCTGAACATGCTCAAACAGATGATCGGTGACACCTGCCAAAGCACTATATCCATGAGCATGGAAGCCTGTCAATATAGCTATCTCGCCTTAGAGGCCATTATATGCCATAGAAAGGATGGGACAAGGGAGATAAGGCCCAAGAAAACCAAGGGATATTCCTAAACAATCCGATAGTGGAGGAGGTCATGGAATATTTCACATATGTTGTTCAAATTGGATACTTTACAATGTAGCTATAAGGCGATATTTCGCTTGTCCTGTTCGTCTTTATCCCAGCCATCCTAAAATATGAGAAGCAGTGGGCAAGACGAATTGTTTTGGTCCATGAGTGCTCTAAAAACCTCTCAATCCTAGAGTAAGCATCCCTATACAGAGACATATCATCTATCATCACCGTACAGGTTTTATCTGTATGATATCACCGTAAGGCGATATTTTACTTGACTGTTAGTCTTCATCACGGGCATTCAAAATTATGACAAGCAGTGGGGAACACGCGTTGATTTGGCACATTAGTGTACTAAACACACCCAAATCTCCCATTTAAATAATTAAATATTAAATAAATAAATAAATAAATAAATAAATAAATAAATAAATAAATAAATAAATAAACACGCATCCAAGTAACGGGAAAATATCAGACATCATCGTCCTAAACTTTAATCAACTGATTTCTCACCCACCATTAGTAAACTTTAGGTCGGCCTTCTGACTGTTGTCCTTCAACAGTCCCTCGAAGACTTCTTTGATTCCATTGTTTGCGTAGAATACATCCATAAACATATCTTGGATCTTGAGATTAGCGTAGTCCTTGACATTGTAAGTAGCGCGGAGCAGCGAATGACCAAATCTGTTAGCAGCAGTAGAAAAACTGTTGTAGAGACCAGGATTAACAGAAGCGTCATAGGCATAAGAACTGCCTAGTTCAAAAGCATCGTAGAAGGCGTCACCAAGGATCAGAGGCAACCAATCTTTGAATGTGATGCGCTGTATGGCTGCAATGACAATCCTGCGAGCTTCCTGGAAGATAGTTTCATCGTCCCAATCCGAATGCTCTTTACCAAGACCTGTTGCAAGCCTGTTATGCTGCTGAACCCATAGCGTATGCATGGCTGTTAAACCAGTGAAGACGCTGACCCGAAACTCACCTGAAACAAATTCGTTTGGTCGTTTAACGCTACGCCTAGTCATTTTCCAGCTTTGGACTGATAAATGTTCCCCGAAATTTTCCAATCTGTAACAACTAGTCACTTGTCACAGTTAATTTCAATAAATACCGTCTTATGAGAATAAATTATTTTCTGCAAGTAAGGGCAAAAATACATGACAACTGATATCCTACCAAAATGGCGATAGAAACGACTCGTTTACTCCACAGTGACGAAAGACAGAAATAATAATCAAACATCTATACTGCTATACATACTGATCATATGCGAATGATATGGAATGAAACCTACCTGCAATCGGGCACTTAGTTTCCCCGTTTCTCAGAAGGCAAAACGGCTTGTCGGAAGTTGGAAGCCGGCTTCCCCCAGAAGTGGTTTTCAAAAGACCTACAAGATAATTAAACATGTGGAGATTTAAAGAGACATAATCGTTTCCCTAACAAAAGAGAATATATCCTTATTTATAGCACAGTTCATTATACAGTTCCAAATGACCCATGTCATTGGCTATAATTGACTAATCCCTATCGAATAGCGACCAGACATTCACGTGATGAAACCAGACATTGACCAGCCTTACGGTGGCATCCGTCACACACACAAGTCAGTTGTCCTCCTAAATAAACCTCAGCATGAGACAATGGAGGATATCAGACATATTGTTTGTCCAATTTGACAAAGAACCACATGCTCAACACATTTTAACAAGAATGCTAATTGTAATAGGTTTCGTGGTGAAAGCATACCCGTTACATCACACGAAGGATGAATTCATTCAAAGCTGCCACACAGCCGTCCTTATACTGGACAGATGACAGGGATTTGAAGACAGATGAAACCTCGCTAAACGGTAAACCTGCTCTGTGTGGGTTCGCGCAATCAGATTAGTGGGCTACTCTTAGCTGAATGTCGATGGTATATGTTTCATATATTAAGATGAAAATGCAACAGAAAGGGTTCGGGTGATCCTGGCAGAGTCAGGCAGGTAAGGCTTATCAGCAGCTCAGGGTCCTCGCCCCTCCACACGCAGTCCAGACAGCAAATGCGACTTCTCCCAGGAAACACTACCTAGTCGAACCCACCAAGAATACATCCCTGCAGTCATCCTCTGCATTACCCAGAGAGTCAGAATGACTGCGCTTCTGGTGGAGAACCAAGGCACTCCCTTGATCTGCGCCAAGAGATCAGGAGATGCCAAAACATGGGCACCGAAAACGACTGACGACAGTGTACTTGGAATGCAAGGCGAGGCCCACATATTTAGCATCCTGAATCCATTCACGTTGTTGTAAAAGGGGGGCAGAAAGTTCAACGATATAAAATTCAACAAATTCATTGATTTTTTTAAAAAGGACAAGATCAGATTTGTCGGCTTGAATTCCTCTGAGAGTATATATGGTCCTGTTCCACAGTAGTTTGAAATAAAACATTTTCCATGACGTCCTGGATGTGTTCATGGATGGACTCCAAAATCAAAGCCACAGGCAAGGCGGAAACGGCAGTAAAAGCAACGAGCCATGCCATCATGTCTTTTAAGATATGCTGTTTGTGCCAAGGAAAGATTGGAGATTAGTTTTTTCGTACTATCATTACATGTCAGTCTCGAACGGCACATTGTATTATCGATCTCAACTCCCTAAGGATCATAGACCTCTTGTGGCCACTGAGTTAATGTGCCATTCCTATCCTTACGAGGTCGCCATTCCCAGTTGAGTGGACTGAGACACGTAGTCACAAGTTTACTGCATGTTGATGAACACAACTATAGTCGGTGAAACCGCAACGAAATTCTGAGATTTTATAGAAACTATTCAATTGTCAAGGTAGGATTATGAGGATTTTGCAGTTTTAATTTCAGTTAATTGATCTACTTTTATTGTTTAAAGTAAATATCGTCGGTACGTGTTCACTACAAACTGGCTATAGATGTGTGGCTGTGATATTGTAATGGCCAGCATCTGGCCACCTAACCATGCATTCGTGGGTTCTTTTTTTAATGCACAGGATTGTGTACTGTACATTAGAGGTTGTGACAGCATTGCCTGCGCACAAAGGTGACTCCAAGTTTTTATACCCGGTTACGGATGGTCTCGATCCCGACACCCCAAACTCACTGGATCACTAGTCTGGGGCCTTAGACACTTCACCCGCCAAACGCCCCCATATGTGGTACAAGTGATTCCCTATTCGGATACTATTATGACTACTTAGAAACTAAACGAATGATGTCACAGCGCCTTACATATGCACAATAATCACAGGTGTCCCAGATTGTACTTACCTCCTGATTTTGCTCTTAGTTCGTCCAACTCCTCTTCGGAGCCTCCGTAGACGGTGCTGGCGTCGATGTAGGAGGTGAGGAAGTTGAACTGTTCCCGAGGTGACGTGTCTGAGGACATGCCGTGTGGGTGAGTGGATATGATTCTCAGACATTGGATGATAAGGCTCCAGAACAATACTGTCTATAACAAGTTGCAATTTACTGCCTTATAGTACAAAAGCTGTAATGGTTGGTTACTTGGGTTTCAAATACAACACATTTTACAACGCCTGTAGAGATTGACTGACTTCTAGTACAACACTGTTTACAACACATGTAGAGACTGCCTGACTTCTAGTACAACACTGCAACGCCTGTAGAGACTGCCTGACTTCTAGTACAACACTGCAACACCTGTAGAAACTGACTGACTTCTAGTACAACACTGCAACGCCTGTAGAGACTGACTGACTTCTAGTACAACACTGCAACACCTGTAGAGACTGACTGACTTCTAGTACAACACTGCAACGCCTGTAGAGACTGACTGACTTCTAGTACAACACTGCAACACCTGTAGAGACTGACTGACTTCTAGTACACACTGCAACACCTGTAGAGATTGCTCGTTTAAACTCACTTTGTGGGGAGGATTGCGATCGGCTAAATGGTAGGCAGTCGTTAAAGTACCTGTCGCCGGACGGGATAAGGATTGGGAAGCAATTTCCGCTGAAGATAGAAAACAGGTAAGTGAGACCGGATGAGACATTGAGTATAGTTTTATGCAGATTTTAGCAATATTCCAGGACATCAGATATGGGCTTCACACATTGTACCCATGTGGGGAATCTAACCCGGGTCCTTACCCACTTGGTTACCCCACCGCCCCAGGGTGACACTGAAACTGCTCCGTTTTATACTGAGACGATGCTGTCGATATGACACAAAATATTAACTCATCCACTATATCCACACCCTGGATATAAATCTATTATAATCAAGTACAATGAAACATTTTTGTAAGTTGAATGGGTGTAAACTCTCCAATACTGCATGTATCGAAATGCCTCACTCTGAGTCGTAGTCGGGATGTTTTCCGCTTCTGTCCATTCCTGAACAGCATCCGCTGGCTGTGAACAGATAATATACATGACAATGAAATGGCTGTAGCTACGCCCGGACCGGTCATTTCGGTTAGTTCCTAGTGGGAATTCTCATAAAGGGCAATGTTTGGAGACAGGAACCTGAGAAAATGGAAGAGTACTACTTGAAGTACACAGACGTACATCATTGTTGTGGCATGAGTGGAGTGACCTCAATGGTAAAGGTGATTTTGATAAAGATGAAGGGAATAGTGTTGCAAATAAAATTAGACAATGTTAAGAGGAATATTATCTTATTTCCATGTAAAATACTTTAATTTCATTGATCAATGAAAATTTAACGCTTGTCACCCCTCAAAGAAGGTTGACAACTGGAAAAAAAATATTACAGTTTTAAATATCTGCAGGCCTTTGTGGTTGTCAGTAAATTTTCTGTCATCTGTTTTTTGTTTTCAGCTGGAACCTTTTCCATAATTCGTTTTCGTTACTAACATTCGCGAATCATCCATGATCCATAATGCTACGATGACTTACAGTTTCACTTCCTTTATTTCTGCGCTTTCGCATAGGAATGTCTACACCAGTCTTTAAAAAGAAATAAAAACTTCGAGGCTCTCTGCGCCGATTTTGTAGAAACAGTGTGAAATTGTGTAGTCTCTTTGTTTTTTATTGACTTGACTTTAATACAAAGGGCCGGCAGATTACATTTAGGGCCTATAGGTTTTAGAGCGGACAGGCGGCAGCGGGCCCTGATGGCCACCTGTCAAATTACAGTATTGGCAATACTGGGTTACCCATCTTTAAAATAAAATAAAGTGATGTTTTGTATATCTAACATGGTTGTAAAATAGATACGTTGTATTCTTCCTTCGAGGGTAATATAGCTTATAGTGCTGTAGACAAATGGTAGAGGGAATAGTGTTATGGGCAGACTTGTATAACGATAACGGGAGTGGTGATCCAGATACAACTGAATAATGATAAAGGGAGTGGTGATGCAGATACAACTGAATAATGATAAAGGGAATGGTGATGCAGATACAACTGAATAATGATAAAGGGAGTGGTGATGTAGATACAACTGAATAATGATAAAGGGAATGGTGATGTAGATACAACTGAATAATGATAAAGGGAATGGTGATGTAGATACAACTGAATAATGATAAAGGGAATGGTGATGTAGATACAACTGAATAGTGATAAAGGGAATGGTGATGTAGATACAACTGAATACTGATAAGGAATGGTGATGTAGATACAACTGAATACAGATAAGGAATGGTGATGTAGATACAACTGAATAATGATAAAAGGAGTGGTGATGTAGATACAACTGAATAATGATAAAGGGAGTGGTGATGTAGATACAACTGAATAATGATAAAGGGAGTGGTGATGCAGATACAACTGAATAGTGATAAAGGGAATGGTGATGTAGATACAACTGAATAATGATAAAGGGAATGGTGATGCAGATACAACTGAATAATGATAAAGGGAGTGGTGATGTAGATACAACTGAATAATGATAAAGGGAATGGTGATGTAGATACAACTGAATAATGATAAAGGGAATGGTGATGTAGATACAACTGAATAATGATAAAGGGAATGGTGATGTAGATACAACTGAATAATGATAAAAGGAGTGGTGATGTAGATACAACTGAATAATGATAAAGGGAGTGGTGATGCAGATACAAGTGAATAGTGATAACGGGAGTGGTGATGCAGATACAACTGAATACTGATAAAGGGAATGGTGATGTAGATACAACTGAATACTGATAAGGAATGGTGATGTAGATACAACTGAATACAGATAAGGAATGGTGATGTAGATACAACTGAACAATGATAATGGAATGGTAATGTAGACCGTTAGATAATCATTCAAAGAAGAGGGTTGTGAACAGAATACGATAATGATACATGAAATAGCGACGTGCTGAAATTTCTTACGATTCGTCCCAGGTGTTCCAGAGTACTCGTGAGCCATGAACTGCCCCCACTGCATGGCCAGCTGGTTCATCGAGGCATCCAGGGTGCTGTCACTGTCGTCAAGGAAACACGCAACACTAACCGCCCTGGCACTGGGTAGACCATTAAACCGGGGCTTGCCGGACGCTGGAATTTAAATCCATCAGTAGTACAAGGAGATCCTGATGTATGCGTCTGTTTATTTTTTTAAAATTGTGATTTAAAAAAAACGTATGTGCCATGCATAAAAAGTCGTAAATAATATTTAGTGTGATTTCATGTATGGGGTTAATAATGTTTAGCATCTTTTAGAAACATACCATCATCGTAAACGGCATCGATAAGTCGCCGAAAGTCCTGTAGAGGAGCTCCCCATCCTGGATTGTCGAGGTTGTTGCAGATGCCACCCATGGGACGGATGGTGAAGTCATCGTTGCATGTGCTAGAATCGCAGTCATATGTGAACAGCAACATTTGCAAAAGTTAAATTAGCATTAAAACATTGTACTTCTGGCAAACATAATTATGAGATCAGTCGTGCCTGTCAGCAACTGCTAGTCTATTCAGTATGATATGTACTTTTAATCACGTTTGTGAAAACAATTCAGTATGAATTAACGCTACTTGGGGATCGACAAATTAATGTTTTGTGGGATTTTGACGAGAGGCTGACTATTAGTTCAATCGTGCCAGAGAACAATAACTTTTTGTTTCTACTTTTTCTTAAATATAGAAATTCTCAACAGCCTTTATAGCAATTGTCTTGTCTTCCGAAATTGGAGAAATCCAGATCAAGAAAATGACTTCACGTTTTGAAGATTTCCTTCTTCCAAAACAATAAAAAAAATTGTTTCCCTAGAAGATGTCAATTTCCATCATGATGTTTGCTTGCATGTTGTGTTTGTTTGTTTGTTGAAAGTTGAAAGCCTATCACCAGTATACTGGTATTCTCAAATCGGTCAATACATAGAGTGGGTGAATTATGTAAACTGTTTGCCACAAAAAATACTTAATCAAAGCAGAGATTGGGAAATCGAGCCCTGGTTCTCGACGTGATACATTTCCTTTATTCGATATGATACGTAATTTTGTCAGGCGCGGTGGTGTACCCTAGTCACGTCGATGACCCCTTGTTCGATTAACCACATGGACACATGGACACATGTTGCTGGAATATTGCTAACAGCGGTGTAAAACTAAAATCACTCATTCACTCTAAGTTTGTTTTGCATTACACAAACATTGTAAATTCTAAGACTGATATTCATTACAAACGTGATTAGTTATTTGGAAATGACCTTAACACACATCAGTGACTTTCCCTTGAAAATCTAGCTATGAAACACACACGCGCGCACGCACACACACAGTCCGCGCGCGCGAACACACACACACACACACACACACACACATACATATATATGTGTATTTGCACACAAATATATATATATATATATGTGTGTGTGTGTGTGTGTGTGTGTGTGTGTGTGTGTGTGTGTGTGTGTGTGTGTGTGTGTGTGTGTGTGTGTGTGTATTCCATGTTAAATTATAAAACTTATCAAGACAGTTTACACGAGTTACACGAGTTCATAATGACGCTGTACATTATCGGACGTAACGTATAGAACAACCTACCTGACCCTTGAGCTGAGGTCGGCCTTCTCCCGAGTCAAAATCTCCCTAATTTGGGGTCCCGGGTGCCATACCCTAGCAGCAGCTGGGAAGGACCAAAAGTATAAGGGCTTTTGGATGGAATAACCAACAATAAACTGATCTATGAATACACAATGCATCTTATAAAGTGGCCAAATGTAGCATATGTTCTATATGGGATAATATAGTATGGGTGAATATCCCTGTCCCCAGCAAGGAACATTTGGGGGTTTGAGTTTACATTGATAGAAGTATGAAGCGTGACTATCAATTGTCAGAGACCGACTGGGCCCCAACACCTGAAAGTACCTAAATCTGTACTGTGAGAAATCGTAATCCCAGATTTAACATTTGTCACTTTATACAAATCTACGTTGAACTCATCAAATCGCCAGTCTTCTTCCTTCCTTCTACTGAGTGTTTTTCACTGTGACGAAATTTTGGTCTACACACATCGGATGACGAACGAATATAATGTGATAACAAAGACAAAGAAACAGGCTGGTTTCTAAAAATTCTAAGATGCTTACTTAAACGACCAAAGGTGCACACTGCTCTTTACTCCACACTTTATGAACTTGGTCTTAATGGGATTGACGTCATGAGATTGTTAGCATGACCTCCCCTTAAATTAACAATGCGTGGTAACAACGTTGTTTCAGTCGTGCCAAGCAGGATGGTGCATTCACACTGGCTTGGAGTATTGATAACCAGTGTTTAAGATGATTAATGGCGTATGGTCATAGCACTATTAGATTCATAGATAACGTCACAGTGGGTAGCAAATATCTACTCCAAATATTCTAGATATCACTTATTTCGCACAAGAGAAATCTTACCATCAGGACAAATGTGAGGCTTATGCCCAATGGTCATAAAAATCATTTCGAATTATGAAAATGGAATATTTGAAAAAATACTTACACGCAGTAACAACCTCTAAGAGGCAAACACCAATGAATACGTGGAACATCATAGTGCATAAAGTCTGCAACCACTAACAGAGGTAGATTCACGCTGCTTATATAGTCTTTATGCAACAAGACAAAGATAACTTATTTACTTTAATAATACTGTATTTATGCTTATATCATATTAAAAAATGTACTGTTTTGACGAGAACACAATCGTCTTTCATAAAGGAATATACATGCTGTTTTGAAACTGTAAAAGAAGTAATAACGGTGATCTTTAACAATGGCATATCGAATTGCTATTGTGTGTGCATGTTTTCGAGAGAGACGGAGTGTCTGTATTCACCAGGGTTTATTACTTTCAACAAAGACGTGCACTATATGCTTTCACCTACAGCAATATCATCAGTGTAAGTTAGGCAATTTGATTTAACTATTAACTAAATCCACAAACTGATGCTACCGATAGTCCAGGACATTATCAACGTTATCGTGAACACCTGGTGTCGTCACTGATTTTCGGTGGTCCCTACATGAATAAGTGTCAACTATATACACATGGAAGTAAATTAAACACCGTCTAATATATTTCACCATAGTGATGTAACTGATGATTCTGATATGGTAGTGATGATATTGTTCAGAAGTGAGGTAATGAAATACAAGGACTGTTTAAAAGAATTTTCCAAACACGAAGGACAAATGCATATTATACATGGTACCAACCCATACTATGAACAGCACTATCTAGGCATGGCCGTTCAAGGGTATAAGACTTGAGTGTGACATTCGTTTAATCTATACACGTTAACATGGCAAGGAGTTTAATGGACTGAACCTGAGATTGATGGTGAGTATGCGAGCAACTGGCATACCAGTCAAGGCCAATGAGCGTCCGATGGGTTACTGGCTTTCTGTAGACTTTAGATTAGTAGACTTACCCCGAAACACACACTCACGCGCACAGGCACACGCTCACTCACTCACCCATTCTCTCTCTCACTCTCTCTCTCTCTCTCTCTCCCTCTCTCTCTGTCTCTCACACACACACACTCGTATCAACTACGTTGTCCGGGCCTGGCTCTGGAACAACCCTTCCAAGGACCCTTAAAGCTTGTTTCTGCCAGCGGTTCACAGTATTTCTTCATGTAAACCATCACCATTAACATTTTCATCGGTTTATTTAATTTGAAATGTAGATGGTTTTAGAAATAGGCATGACTTGTGAGCACTTGCAAACCGAGGACATTACCGATCATACACTGCGTCAGGTCCTCAAAACGCATGAGAGCTGACATGTGCCTGCATGAGTCCTCAAGTTAGATTCATAAAAGAGTATAACTTGGTTTGAACACATCATTTCTGAAAAGGAAATCAGCAGTCAACACAAAGGTACTGCCTTGTCCCAGACTATACCGGAGTTGACAAACCAAAGTAGTTCACATGAAGACATACAAAAACCACCAATATGAGGATCCCGGTGTGTTTGTGAAATGATGACTTTAAGTGTTCTTCCAACACCAACATGATGAGGACCTTGGTGTGTGTGTATAATGAGGACTTGTGTGCTTTATTTCTGTATTCAAATAGCGCCAGCATTGTGAGGACCTTCATGTGTGTGTGTGTGTGTGTGTGTGTGTGTGTGTGTGTGTGTATGTGTGTGTGTGTCATTGGGACCTGCGTGCTTTATTTTTGCCTTTCCATTGTGCCAGCATTGTGAGAACCTTGATGTGTGTGACACGAGGACTTGCATGATTTATTTCTGGCTTCATAAAACACCAACATTGTGGGGACCTTAATGTGTGTGACACGAGGACTTGTGTGCTTTATTTCTGACTCTCTACAGACAGCACCAAACATTCTCAAATAATTTGTTTCACAACACGAGCAATTCCTTTCGAAAGGATTTCGATATTATGAGTGGATATAAATGACACACATACTTAAAACTGATGCATGCTTTTTTATCATTTAGGGACATAATAATGGTTTTGGCTTTATGTAGACAATTTAAAAAAGTACATTTGGGGGTCCACGGGGATCCCATAAGTAAGCTTTCCCTATTCTTATCTAAGAGAATGATCACATTCGGTTAATATTTTAAGTAGTTCTCTCTTATCGTATTGCCATTACATGCGCAAAAAAAAGTTGTGTTGACCTCTCTCACAAAAATATTAGCTTGAGAAGTTATTTGGAATCCACGCGAACCCCAGTGTGTCTGGCCTGGAGTCTGATGGAAGTATTTGAGATAGTGGTTTAGATGAGAGTAGGAAGAGGAGAGTGGTAGAAGAACACAGGGATGTAGAAAATGTCCCTGGGACAGATGAGGAAGATAGGGTGCGTGAGTTAGTTAGTTTTACGCCGCATTCAGCAATGTTCCAGCTATATGGCTGGATCAAGATAGAACACAGGCGAGGAACATGGAGGAAGAAAAGCGATTAGAGGAAGAAGAGGGGGCAGGGAAAGTAAAGTGGGAACAGGACGAGGAACAAGATGGATAGCTAACCGCAAAGTTCGTCAATGCTGCGCAAGCTACTTTGATAATGCCTGCAAAAAACATTCTTCTTTTAGTGCTTGTTGTGATGAATATATCTAAATGACGTCAATTTATGCACTGCTGTGTGATACCAATTTCAGCTGGCATTGAAGTGGCCCTGAGGTTGAAACTTCTTTTTGTTTGAAGTTCTAAAGATGTGTACTGGACCCCAGAACTCCAGATGTGACTTTTGTAAAAAATACTACAAATAAATGTTTCCTATTGTTCTGTCATAATGTGCCATAATATGACGATTCGAATTGAAATACTTTAAAGTAATTCAAGTTTATGCGAAAATAAAAAAGACAACTCTTATGTTCTTCTACTTGTTTTTATGGCCTTGAAAATAAATTATTTTATGCACCATAATCCTGTAACTGTTTAAGGTTGTTCATATAAAAGTCAGGGAACTATTTCATTGAAATTGAGACTGAAATATTGAAAACAGGTATAACAGTTACACAAGATGGTGCTTGAAGCGCGTGCCGAAGAAAGTTAACTAGTTGCATGACAACTTATATTCAGTGTTCCATAATAATTGTCCCAAACTGATTTGAAATATTGGCTGGTAACATACGAGAAAAAGAAACAGCCATCACTGAAATTTGATCACATACATAGCTTCTAAATTTACAGGCTGTAATTTACCTAGATTGTATACACAATCAATTGAATATATTTTAAGCTGATTATGATATTTTGTCTGTACAACCACCGATCCGCAAAGAAAAAGACGAAAGGCTGATTATACTTCTTTCCCACTTGCTCAGACAGGCTGCAATGATGATCCCGATTATCTGAAAGATATCAATGAAAAGGTTTGACATGTATTACTTGTCAGTGTTTCGTTCTTCTGAATGAAATAATTACCACTAATAGGTTAACTTTCGCTTTGCTTGTGGTACAGCAAAATGAAATCCTACAGAGACTTTCCAGGGCGTAATTATTCGTGTATAAAGTGGCTATGCTGTGTAGGTAAATGGGAGGTCTTTGAGCAAGCATGAAGGCCTGTCTGATGTGATGGAGGAGAGCCATCAGCCGACTTGGTCCCCCATGTAGCCCTGCTGACATCGCTAGAACCCTGACCGTCAAGGGGTATTGGCATGTCTGCCATTGAAACACAGATGATACATAGCAAACAAATGCCAGCAAAACAAATTAGCACAGATGTATCGAACACGGCAACACCAGCCCATGCTCAGTCCCAAGATGTGGGGGAATGGTTTAGACGAAACATTTAAAATATAATATCGTCGTCTGTCCAACAGCACGATACCAAACATCAAACACTGACACAACACCCTTAAACAGTTGTATTCTTACAATTATGTACAGATAACAACGCATTCATATCTGAGGTATCGTCTGCGTTTTGCTGAATCGTTTTCCAAGTGTGTTCTCATCATCTTGTAGTTTACAACAGAATGGTTATATTAACAGACTCGGTGACTTTAATGCATAGTGCTAACACCGCTAGATATGCACGTTGTACTTGCACGTCATTGGTCTTCTAAGTACACTGCCCCAGCCAGGCACAGACATTCAACTCTAGACGATAAAAAGGCCGATTCACCCCACAAGTCCACCCTTTTCTGAAAGCCTGTCTTCAGCTAAGTAAACTTTGCACAAAGGACTAATACCCGTAACCAAGTCGCGTGAACCAAATCCAAACGAAACCGAAGGTCCCGAAAGATCATGGTTTCACAACCCCAATGCCTAATGCTGCTGAAAACAGACTGTACGTAAATGTACATCGACTTTGTAATTATTAATCATTATTAACAATTATACGATACAATGTCCTATTAATCAGTAGATGATTGTTTGGCTTTGTTTGAGTACTGAACGAAAAAACTTCCACGTTAAAGATTCAAGCTGCTGACGATAAAACCAATTTCTGTCGCAACAAAACCGGATTATGT
The DNA here is from genome assembly GCF_037392515.1 of Haliotis asinina. Taxonomy (NCBI): domain Eukaryota; kingdom Metazoa; phylum Mollusca; class Gastropoda; order Lepetellida; family Haliotidae; genus Haliotis; species Haliotis asinina. The sequence continues at coordinate 40,662,467 of NC_090286.1, forward strand.
TCTACAGCTCGTAAGCAATTCACTTGGCATGGCCACACTGTCATAAAATTGATCGTCTATGATGTCAGGTGATTGTTTACGAAAACTGTCTACGGGGACAACAGATAGTGGGATCTTCATTTCATTTCCAAGCGTCTTGTAGCTTAGACCGGTAGGGATAGGTCACCTTAAAGAACCCATCGTGATGTCTTCTATCACCATTTTTAAAACAAACATACGGAAGGATCGAAGGATTCCAACGGAAACCGAGCTATGGTTGACTGCTGCCATTCTTTTGCACAGGTGTGTACATCGTTAGTTCAGCGAGGTGTCTCAGGACAGAGCACTCACACGTCAAATTGGACACCCGTGCAACACTCGTGTTAAATGTATAGTCTATAGTTTTAGGTAAAAACACTGTAGACACATCTGATGTGTAGTTCTCTGACTTCCTGGATCGGATTCCAAAAGTAAAGCGACAATAAATATTAGGTAAGAACAGGCAAACTATATTGTCTGCATACAATGCATATACGGGTGTACGGAAAGATCAAACTTTCAGCTGTCAAAACAAACAACGTTCGCTGCACAAGTTATACCTCCATTTAATCTATTGCACAATCTCAACGAAACACACACATTGAAGTTGTATAAGACAAACGAACAAATGCCACAAACAAATCGGCCATCTCTTTCAAAACCAACCTTCAATGTTATTGGTCATGTAATCCGCCGTGTTGTATTACCATGATGTATCTGAAGCATCAGCTCTGTCTATTCAACCCGACTGACAAGACATAGTGTGCAGATCTACACAGTCCCATATAGTGGTGGCTGTGGCTATGTCGCGTGTAGTGTTGGGTGCGGGGTTGATGTCATGTCTATTAATAGATGTGGTTGTGCTGTCCTGTGTAGAGGTGGTGGTAACGGTTGTGCCCCATGTAGTGGTGGATGTAGTTGTAGTGTTCCATGTGGTGTCCCATGTAGTTGTGGACGTGGTGGTGTCCAATGTCGATGACGTGGTGTTGTCCAGGTTGAAATGGGGCCTCGAGATAAATATGAGTAAAACTAAAGTACCGCTAGACTATTAGATGATCCTGCGCACTAAACGCATTTGTGACAAGAGAAGCGGTACAACGAATTGGTAGAGTACACTTGGCTCCTACAGGTAGCTTGACGATTATGCACGTGCAATACATGCTAACCGTGACATGAAATCAACACCGTATATTCCTTCGAATGATAAGACTGCAATTTCAGGCATAAGATACTGATATTCCACGCTAACCTTTAGTTAAGACGAAGACAAATAGATGATTGGGGCATTGACAGGCATTTTAGATATTCAACAATTTTGTTAAAAAAAAACAAAACAGGAAAATGTCATTTGCTAAGTGAAATGGATCGGTGGTCCTAAACATATTTGCTCAGTATATTGTGTTGATTCAGTTCGTTGGGATTGTACCTGTTCCCAAATCGAGTGTGCTATAACAATTCATGCGTGAACCGCACAGGGAAATTGAACTTCTCGATATTTATCAGACAACCTGTCTCCCTCTAGTGGATCGTTCTGTGGTGCGTTCCCAAGTATGCAAATTGGGGTCATTTGTCAGGTCGTGTATCATCTTATATGTATTTACCAGTAATGGTTTTTAAAAATGGAGGTAAAATTTCCTATAGTGAAAAATGGTTCCTCAACGGACAAATATTGGAGGTGGTATCTACTCCTCCAAAAAAGTTATGGACCACTAATATTTTGGGTCTGACGACCTTACTTTCTGGGGTTTGGATTTTGTAACTATGGCGCCAAAACGCAACCATAGAGACCTTGCTACACACTGCCTGCATGTTTCGTCCTGCATGGGAAATGTGCGACGCGGTGAATGTAAAGGGAAAACATGAATTTCAAGCAATTGATTTGCCAACATAGAGTTGCTGTAGTCTGCAGTCTCACGTCTCACTAGATGAGGGTCTTTTGGTTTGTCGGAGTTGAAACAACATTTGGTAGCTGCAAAATGCCCAACAGAAGGCACTTATCGGTAGAAGCGGCAGCACAAGCTATTGGTCTTTTGGATGCTGGTCTGTCGTTTAGAGAAGTTGGCAGGAGACTTAATGTGAGTCACAGTGTGATCAGTAGACTACGTGAACGTCATCAGCAGACAGGGTCTGTGAAGCAGCGACCTCGGAGTGGACGTCCAAAGAAGACTACTCCACGTCAGGACAGAGAAATGGTTATGATTGCTAAGAGGGAGAGGATAAAATATGCTAAACGGATAAATTCCGGGTTTACAAATGTTACAGGTATCCTGATTTCTGATCAGACAGTAAGGAATAGACTCCACACTAGCAATTTCGTGCCTGCAGGCCAGCTGTACGCCCACCTTTGGCCGTGCATCACAGAACAAACAGGCTAGAATTTGCCAGATTACATGTGAATCTTGATAGAGCCTCACTAAGGAACATTTTGTTCACAGATGAGTCTAGGTTTTGTCTCGACTTTAATGATGGACGTAGGCCTGTTTTGGAGATCGAAAAATCAACGATTCGCAAACTGCAATGCGGTGGAACATGACCGATTTGGAGGGGGTCAATCTTGGTTTGGGGGGACATCTCTCTTGATGGAGCTACAGACCTGTATGTCATTAGGAATGACAGTCTGACTGCTGTGAGATATCGAGACGAGATCCTGGATCCCATTGTTAGACCATTTGCTGGTGCCATTGGCGATGACTTCATTTTAATAGATGACAATGCTCGACCTCAAAGAGCAAGAGTTGTCAATGATTATCTTGCAAGAGAATCCATTGAACTTATGGAATGGCCTGCGTACTCTCCGGACCTCAGTCCCACAGAGCATGCTTGGGATGCTCTTCAGACTCGCATATCACAACTTCCGGTGGCACCAACAACCTTAAATGACCTTGCAGATGCTCTTGTTCAGGAATGGCAACAGATTCCAAACCAGGTGTTCCAGAACCTTGTCCTCAGCTTTACAAGACGTTGCCAAGCTGTGATCCGTGTACGGGGTGGTCATACCCGCTATTAGACTTGTTAACAGTGGATTTTCCAAGGGTTAAATGAATGCTGATTTCTGTAATGAAGTGGCTGTATCTCTAACGACGTCTTTGTCTGTGTTACTAAAGACTCCAGTTTCATCATTTGGTTTTTGTTATCTTTCTTCACAGCAATGATCCCTCAGTGATGCTCAAAATAGCCTTGGGCATTTTGCCTTATGTACAATAAACCATCTTGATCTTGAATAGTGTTTTACCCGAATGTATCCAAACGATGTTGGAAAAATCCACTGGTTCTTAACTATTTATGAGGAGTATATTATAAATATTTAGGTTTCACATGTTCCTGTAGAAATATATTTTCCAGAGCTTGTGAAACATTATCTATAAAAGCTGAACGAACCCTACATGCCATAAAGAAATTCATTTGTATATACAAAGAACTACCGATCCAAGCAAGTTTTAAACTGTTTAATGGGAAAATCCAACCACTTTTGCTGTACGGTTCTGAAATATGGGTCACTGGGAAATATAAGAAAATTGAAGCGGTACATTGAAAGTTCTATAAGTTCCTGTTACGTATTGGTTACAGAACCGCGAACAAGGTTATTTTAGCTGAATATGGACGTTTTCCACTACTTGTTAAGAATGATGAGACAACCAATTCCACGGTATTCACGATGTAGTTATAAAATGCTTAAAACATTAGATGATACAGGAGATACTAATTGGGTTTCCTTCTTCAGAACTATTCTTTTCAGTCATGGCTTTGAAAATGTATACCTCAAAAAAATAGAGACGCAAAAATATTTATCAACAAGACTGGTACAATGAAATAACTTCATCTACATCTGTAAACTTTCATACAGAATATAACTATTGTATTAATACAGAAATTTACTTTTCAAAGATTAAATCACCACAACTTAAGCATGTGCTCACAAAATTTAGATGTAATGCCCACATGTCCAAGCCGTACGATTTGCCCAAACAGTAAATGCAATAGATATCCAGTGTCCATTTTGTAATCTATTGAAAGAGGATGAGTACCATGTACTACTTATATGCCCGCAATACTCAGAAATTAGAGAAAAATATCTGTCTAATTTCTTTCATAACCAACCGTCGAGACAAAAAATTTGTATGCTGCTCCGCACAGAAAATACGGACCTATTGTTTAAGGTAGCTCTTGTGTTGTACCACATACCTAGGTACAGGGAAAGTGATGTAAATTACAAATGAGTGTCTATAGATTATGTTACTATATCATGTAGCTAAAGCATACGGATTTACAGGTAGCACATATATAGCATTGGTATGATTTTTCACAGATGTACTATTGGCCTTAGGGCCACATATACAAATTAACAATCTGTCTGTCTGTCTGTGTGTCCATACGGTGGTGTTCCATGTAGTGGTGGGAATGGTCGTGTCTCATATTGCTGTGATGATGTACATTGTAGTGGTGGCGTTGTCCCATGCTGTGTTGGAGTCCCCTGTAGTGGTGGCGTTGTCCCCTGCTGTGTTAGAGCCCCGTATAGTGGTGGCATTGTACCGTACAGTGGTGGATATGGTGGTGTTCCATGTAGTGATGGGTGTGGTTGTGGTGTCCCATGTGGTGGTTGGTGTGGTTGTGTGTCCCATGTAGTGGTGGGTGTGATTGTGGTGTCCCATGTAGTGATGGATGTGGTTGTGTGTCCCATGTGGTGGTGGGTGTGATTGTGATGTCCCATGTAGTGATGGATGTGGTTGTGTGTCCCATGTGGTGATGGTTGTGATTGTGATGTCCCATGTAGTGGTGGGTGTGATTGTGATGTCCCATGTAGTGATGGATGTGGTTGTGTGTCTCATGTGGTGGTTGGTGTGATTGTGATGTCCCATGTAGTGGTGGGTGTGATTGTGATGTCCCATGTAGTGATGGATGTGGTTGTGTGTCCCATGTGGTGATGGTTGTGATTGTGATGTCCCATGTAGTGGTGGGTGTGATTGTGATGTCCCATGTAGTGATGGATGTGGTTGTGTGTCTCATGTGGTGGTTGGTGTGATTGTGATGTCCCATGTAGTGGTGGGTGTGATTGTGGTGTCCCATGTAGTGATGGATGTGGTTGTGTGTCTCATGTGGTGGTTGGTGTGATTGTGATGTCCCATGTAGTGGTGGGTGTGATTGTGATGTCCCATGTAGTGATGGATGTGGTTGTGTGTCTCATGTGGTGGTTGGTGTGATTGTGATGTCCCATGTAGTGGTGGGTGTGATTGTGGTGTCCCATGTAGTGATGGATGTGGTTGTGTGTATCTTGTGGTGATGGTTGTGATTGTGATGTCCCATGTAGTGGTGGGTGTGATTGTGGTGTCCCATGTAGTGATGGATGTGGTTGTGTGTCCCATGTGGTGGTGGGTGTGATTGTGATGCCCCTGTAGTGGTGGGTGTGATTGTGATGTCCCATGTAGTGATGTATGTGGCTGTGTGTTCCATGTCGTGGTGGTTGCAGTTGTGTGCCCCAGGTAGTGGTGGGTGTGATTCTGATGTCCCATATACTGGTGATGTGGGTTTGGTGCCCCACGCTCTGGTGTCCTATGTAGTGGTGGTGTGGGTTTGGTGCCCCACGCTCTGGTGTCCTATGTAGTGGTGATGTGGGTTTGGTGCCCCACGCTCTGGTGTCCTATGTAGTGGTGATGTGGGTTTGGTGCCCCACGCTCTGGTGTCCTATGTAGTGGTGATGTGGGTTTGGTGCCCCACGCTCTGGTGTCCTATGTAGTGGTGATGTGGGTTTGGTGCCCCACGCTCTGGTGTCCTATGTAGTGGTGATGTGGGTTTGGTGTCCCACGCTCTGGTGTCCTATGTAGTGGTGATGTGGGTTTGGTGCCCCACGCTCTGGTGCCCTATGTAGTGGTGCATGTGGTAGTGCACCATGTACCTTTGGCATTCATTATCAATGTAGTAAGTATCAAAGATGTGAAACATTAAAGTCACCTCGAACACTAAATGCAAGTTTGGAGATTCTGATACCTCTTGATACTAGCTGATACCAGCTTAAAAACGAAAATGGTTTAATTCATGTATATTGAAACATAGAAAACAACATGTTGATTGTGATGAGCAGCTGTCACAGACCAAACCAAGTGTCGGTTGTATTGACATCAATGTGTTTATCCTTGGCTTTTCAGAGAAATTAACGTCTGCATGAGCGCCGATCACCTTCCTCCTAGGTGACAGTCTTGCCAAACAGATAAAAGGGATGACAAAGGCATGGAGCGGTACCCTTTAAGGAGGGCAAAGCCTCGACCCCTAATGAAGATGTATGCATTCCCTAATACTGAGAGCAGGGGTTTAATGGATGTGTAGCTGTGCCCATCTCCGGCCATGTACATTTATGCATAGACTCTGTTTTGTGTGTGGTGTATTGTAGAATCAGAAAATGATAGCTGGGTTTTGTAGCAACGTAGCTGGGCTATGCAGTGTGTTCAGGGAGAGTCGAGAGGATAGAGTCGAAATCCTGCCTGGGTTCGTTGGCAGTATTATATGGATGCTTACCTGTTTATATGTTTTGATGCAATGTATCATGTGCGTGTCTACATCAGTAAACCGTTGGCTGCATTATGCGGATGTTTAGCTGTTCATACACTTTGTGACAATGTATTACGCGTGTCTACTTCTGTAAACCGTTGGTTGCACTGTGTAGATGTTTAACGGTTCATGTATTTCGTGACAATGTTTTATGTATGCTTACTACTGTAAACCCTTGATTGCAATTTGTGGATATTCAATTGTTAATTCATTTTGTGACAATGTATTATGTGCGGTTACTTCTGTAAACCTTTGGTTGCATTTTGTGGATGTTTAACTGTTCATTCATTTTGTGACAATGTATTATGCGTGTCTACTATTGTAAACCCTCCAGTAGAATAGATAGTGTTGCATACGTTGAGGGGAACACGGTTCCAGATTTGTTTTCTCAAAAAGGTTTTTATGTCATCTCAAATGTAAGTCTACAATGTAGATGCATATTATCCAACAAGAGCCGAATGTTGGTGGTTTTTGCGGTGCCTGTTGTTTATGTTCGAGAATTTGGTATTTCATGTTGGGAATGATAATACTAAAAAACGATCCGCACAGTTGATCCAATTACACTTGATTTTTGTTTTGTTGTATTGTTTCATTGTTGAGAGTTTCGGACTCGAGAAGAACTGTTTTTGTTTTTTTTTGAGTGTTTTTGCCACACAATGCCAGCACAGCAAAACGTCTCACTTTTTGTTTCAATATTGTAACCATTTAATAATCAGTTTGTATACAGGGGTTTATATTTCCTATAAAGGAGTTGTGTATTCATAAAAGTGACCATCCTACTCAGCTTCTAGCATGTGTATCAAAGAGGTCATGTATACCGATGCTAGTTTTGAAATGTTCACCTGGACAATTCAGCTAATTTACCCACTGAAAATAGAAAAAGGGCAAGTCCAACATTCAAGCAAAAATTCAATCGGCGAAAGAGCGTATTATAATATCTACAAACCAAAAGTTACAACACAAAATGCTATCAGCATTACCAGATCACATCGTACAGACTGCTATTATTATTACGATTTCTGGCTGTTATTTGTCCACATTAAGGGGTGTCAACAGATAAGGCACTCATTTCAGAAAGGTAATTGAAGAAATAAGAACTGAACAGCTTTCATTTTCTGAACTTAAGATTTCGTCGTGAGTGTAACACATTCTATGTATCCCTCTCCCAGTAAACTATTCAGTCACGGGGCATTTCCACGATTCCAATTCTTAATTGCTGTTCATGCCTTGTCTTCTCTACGCATGGTTCAAACGTCAGATGCCATCAAATCTTCCGACATGTGCAGAACAGTAAGTATTACTTTACAGTGTCACAAATAGTGTTATTTTAAGTAGAGTCTCGTTTACGGAAAAAATACTAATGTAAACTACTCAAAAAACCGCATAGGTAGTATTTTTCCATGTAACTTTTCGAATTTGAATCATTGGTGTCTCTGTAATCAGTATATCTATGGTGAACGCTGTGTGTAAACATTTCCGAGTTTGAATCATTGAGGACAACTCGCCAAAGCGCACCCAAATCTGTTTTCCTCAAAAATAAATGCAATAAATTGTGGACGGGAAGAATAAGCTAATAAAGAATCCTGTTCCATGCCTTGTGTCTTTTAACAGTTTAATATGCGAAAAAGTCACATATCGTTTCGGGTATCTCACATTGGTGTGTTGTTTCATTAATCACCCAAGATAACACCTTGTTCGCCATTATTAACAAAAGCAATTTACTTAACCAGCGATGTGAAATTACTTATTAGCGATTAGTCCTTTGAAGGAAAGACGTTGTTTTTGATGTATTCCCGGTGTGGCCCCTCCCACAGTGGCCCCTGAGTTTTCACGCCCTGATAACAACCCTGTTCACGCACTGTTTATATTGTCATGGCTTTATACCAGTCATATCAGTCTTACCCTTCAGGGCCATGGAAGTCTACTTATAGCAAAATACAATAAAGGGATAAAAACTCACCCACTCAATAACAGTTTGTAGGCCCCTGGTCGGAAGTACTGAAGCGGGGGGCTAAGATTTGGAAAGGGAGATGTGTCGCCCATGACTGTAAGTTGACATTTGTTTCAGGGAAATCTTAATGTCTAGCGCTACATCACGGACTTTCTCAAGAAAGTTGTTGTGCCTCATCCGGACACAACGAACCATGAGTCTCATTAACCTATTCAGACAATGATCTACTTTTCAGTCGATCCGAATTTTTTCGTATGGAAGTGAAAATAGATACTACAAACAACCCAGGTTACACTGAATTCCAGTTCCTTGTTTCATAAAAAATGGTAAGTACAAATGAATTTTAACTGTAAACTTGAATAACACCGTACTTCAATATTTTATGTCGAGGTTTAGACAGAATACCTAAGAAATCACATACTGCCCCTGTTTGATGAGGTCATAAATGATTGACAATGCATCTGACTCACTGGTTACACATGTTGCTTTTCCTGCGCTTATTCAGTGTAATTCTGTAACGCACAATGAGATGATATGATATCGATTCCGTACCAGACCCGCAAAGCTTTCTAGCGGCAGAGCCTCGAGTTGAGATTTTCAGGTTTCCGTTTGTCAGAGTTCGCAAGTGCTTAGGCGTATGTAATCATACTGATTAGTATTTATGTATCCAGTTAAACGAGACTGTTCTATAATCAATGTTTTGACATGAACCACCCACTGGCTACCCGCCCCATATTTCTGCAAATGTCAACACCCCAGGAGATATCATATACAGACAGCGAGATCCGGCACTATTACGTCATGTGTCGTGCTTGTACAATAATAATTATCCAGTCTTCCATCACATAATCAAACATCGGTGCCCCTCCAGAAGTATTAGTCCACTTTCTGTTCAAATCGCCGCTATGAACCAAGACGAACCGATGTAGATACCGTTTCGAAGTGGACTTCGGTGAAACATGTTTGTCACAAGAGGCGACTACAACTTGTTCAGCATGACCTGAGCCACTCGACATATACACGACCATAGGTCAGCTGGTGCAAACGGCATATAACTGCATTAAATAGGGGAGTGGAGAATGTTGAACAGCGACCTTGTCCCTTCTGTTCGGACATGTTGACAGACAAGTGACAAAGGTGCGTCCCTACACAATGATGGACCAACCATCTGTGACGTGGTCTGGTAGCCAGACTCGCTGGTTTGGTTAGTTTCGACTTTATACAATAGGAATGAAGCTTTTGCCCCTCTTTCAACTTTTTAACTGGCCTTTTTGGCTGCTTAAATGAATGCCTTCGTTGGCACATTCTCAATAAGCACAAATAATATGGAGAAAAGCGAAATAGATACAATGAAGATACTGAAAATATCCAGTGAATTTCTTAGATTTGATTTCAGAAACGGAACGAGTGTTATCCTTCTTGTGGGCATGTGTTTACTGGGTGGCAGGGTAGCCTGGTGGTTAAAGCGTGCGCTGGTCACATTGAAGACCCGTTCGTGTTCGATTTCCCACATGGGTACAATGTGTGGAGCCCATGTCTGCGTTCCTTGCTATGGCACTGTTGGAATATGGACAAAAGCGGCGCTAAACCATACTCACACGCTCCAACAACAAACGATGGCAACCACAGAGAAATGGCTTCACGTCTTGTGAACCAGGAGCTGAAAACCTTATAACACATTGAATATTTGCTGCTGATATAGTTTTATTGTCTCTGGATCATACATCACTTGAGAATGTGGACACTTAAAACTGGGAGTAGTCAATGTCGCCTAGGCTGCTGCAACTGACCTCTGGGTTAGTCCTGAAATGAACCAAATTGTGTTTTTCGTTATCGGCATCAAAGGCATAACTACACACGTGTATGTCGGATCTTACAATGAGATATTTCTAGGTATGTTTAAATCCATCTATATAAATAAGTACAAGATCGGTCATTTTATATATGTCATTATCGCCCGACCTGTTATTCACACTTAAAAGAGGGGCAAAAAGTAGCCCTTTTAACGTTACAACATATGAAACACATTTTCGATCCGGGACAACACAACAATGATTTTAACCACCGACACAAACCAGGTATATTCAAAATAGTGATAAACGCTTACATGGCGTCTGCGACAAAGAAGGCGTCGGTCTGGATAGTGTCAATACCGACGTTGTTACAGATCACTTGAGACAAGGTTAATTTCTCGATTTCATTGAGTTGATCTGTGAAACAGTACGACAGTATCTGCATTATATGATATGTACAGTGAGTATGCTTCAATGAAATACAACGAACATGGAGAAAAATTATATTCACTGAATGGGACACATGGGGAGCAGGATTTGGTGAATTGTTTAGTTAGTGGCTCAGTGAGTTTCAGCCCCACAGTTTATGTCAAGTTCATGTATATGTTCAGTAAAATGCTGATTGCTAACCCACCGCTAATCCACCACAATATATTGAGTGAATGAGATTAGTTTTACGCCGCACTCAACAATATTCCAGCTTTATGGTGGCGGTTGGAAAATATTCGAATCTGGACAAGACAATCCGGTGATCAACAGCATGAGCATCGATCTGCGCAAATGGAAACCAATGGCATGTGTCGAATAGTCGCAAAACATACCATGGTTATCCCGAATCTGTTACTCTCGAATAGTGTTACAAAAGGTACACATTTCCGCATGGATGGAATAATCGGACCCCAGTCAGTATAGATCATATTATTGAAAGTTTGTATGTAAATAGGTATTGCAATAATCCCTCACACATTCCCAGAATGCATATGATTATATTACCATTTATTTTACTGAGAGTTAAATATTTCTTAAGATGCTGAAAACATTTAAGTGGGTGATTGTGAAGCAGTTTGAATATTCAAAACTTATCAGAGAAACCTGACGGACCTACCTGATGTGAAGCCAATGGTTGTATTGCTCGTTTCGTACCAGAATCGATCCCCGGAACGTATTTCACTAAACTGAAGTCCCATTATGTAGGCAAACGTTGGCCCAACGAGACCACCAGGAACAGGGGTCTCACTCATAGCTCCTGCAAATAGGTCTGTGTTGTCTGTGTCTCTGAAAATAAAAGTGAGCGAGCGAGCGAGTGAGTATAATTTCACACTGTTTTTTTTCTAATATTCCAGCATCATGCGGGTTTTACACATTATATCCATGTAGGGAATGGAACGCAGGTGTTCGGCGTGAAGAGCCAATACTTTAACCTCTTGCTACCATGACGCCCCTGAAAATAAGAGTACGTTGGTGAGTGTGGATTAGCGATATTTCAAAACGATTGCGTCGCATCACATCAGAGATATCGGATTCGTGTGTCACATATTACTGCCATATTAGACGTCGAACCCGGGCCTTCGGCGTAACGGGCCTTACGTTATCCCACTGACCCATAAAAGTGAATGTGAGGCGTATTTATTGAAACTGGTGTCAGTACAGTTCAATCCTATTGCCCATTTTGCTGAAATCAATCGAGCTCCTGCTGAGGGAGATAGCCGCACGATCGACGCGAACTTCGGATCGAACCTATAATCAGAATACGCATTAAACGCAACGGCAACGTCATATAAACATATAGAAGAAGCCTGAGTATGCAGCGTTAATGCTGCTGAATGAAGTAGAGACGGGGTTTAGATGTAAAGAGATATATCACAGAGCAAATAATACATGTCCAATACAGCCAGGCAATGCTGTGTCCCAGTGGGTGGACCTACCTCATAACTTCGAGGTATCCGTAGTTCGACACATCAGAGGAATGATGAATATAGCAGGAATGTGATGGAACCAGGCTTAAACTTCGAGGTAAATTGAAAGTTGACACAATTGTTTTGAATTGTTTGAGTCTGTTGCAACAGTGCGTGAGTTTAGTGCTACGCTACACAGCAATGTTCCAGCTACATGGCGGAGGTCTGCAAATAATCGAGGCGGGAACAGACAGTCCAGAAATCAACGGCATGAACATCGAGCTATGCTACTGGGACACAATGGCATGAGTCGAAATTGTCAGCGAGCCTGACCACCCGATCTCGTTAGTCACGATCCCGACCTTCACGGGTAGCTTCAACAGTGTAGTGTGATGTTGTGAACAACTTCTTTGTTTACAAAGACCATGGATTAGAAGATTGATGCGTACATCTACCAAAGTTCCAAATGAATGTGCAGTACCGCTTTTGTAAAGATAGAAGAAAAACACCTACGAGTACACCGAGGAAGCGCATGAAGGGACGGTTGGCTTTGTGATTGAGATGGAATTGTCGGAGGCGAACTTGATCGCCTTGTCTCTGAAGGCCTGGTAAGACGGGAGGCCATGGTCGCGGCCACGTTGAATGTTGAAGGACACTAAGTCTTTGGCACCGTCTTTTGTCTGAACATGCTCAAACAGATGATCGGTGACACCTGCCAAAACAATATGTCCATGAACAGGTAAGCCAGTCGGTTTGGGGGTCAAAGGAGGGGGTACAAAGAAATGGGGGATATTCCACAAAATCTTTGACAGTTTGTAGGAAGCCGTCGTGGAAGATATTACACACATTTTGGGAAGTTAACCTGTGTTGATCTTTTAACACGGTTCTCGAGGTCAAGCAATATTATGATAAGCAGTGGGTGTGGCGTGTTGTTTTCAGTACATTTTTGCAAGGTACCTCTCCAAATCCCAGAGAAAGCACTTTAACATAAAGCGAGAAATACCAGATACCATCTGTCGTATTACATTTTCAAGCAGTGGGTGGAAGCACTTTGTTTTGGTACATTAGTGCAATAAAAAACATTAAGATCACCCCCTCCCCTTCCCTCATTGCTTTTAATTCACAGAGAAATATTAGATATCATCACCGTACAATTTATTTTCAACCGCTCACCCACCCACCTTTAGTAAACTTTTCGTCAGTCTTCTGATTCTTGTCCACCAAAAGCCCTTCGAAGACTTCTTTGATTCCATTGTTTGCGTAGAATACATCCATAAACATATCCTGTATCTTGAGGTCGGAGTAGTCCTTGACATTGTACGTGGCGCGGAGCTGAGAATGACCAAATCTGTTAGCAGCAGTAGCAAAACTGTTGTAAAGACCAGGATTAACAGAAGCGTCATAGGCATAAGTACTGCCTAGTTCAAAAGCATCGTAGAAGTCGTCACCAAGGATCAGAGGCAACCAGTCCTCGTAGGTGATGCGCTGTATGGCTGCAATGACAATCCTGCGAGCTTCCTCGAAGAGAGTGTCATCGTCCCAATCCTTGTGCTCTTTAGCCAGGCCAGCTGCAAGCCTGTTGTGCTGCAGAACCCATAGCGTGTGAGTGGCTGTCAAACCAGCGAAGACATTGACCCGCCAGTCACCTGAAACAAGTTTGTTTGCAAGTCATTATACGGCTATATATGTACTTTTCAAAAGAAAAAGAAATTTTGTGGAGCAGTGCATTGCTATCTTGTCAATATTCCATGAGAATAACAGTCTTCGCAGTCATTACTGCTGTCCACCAGGTGGTGTTGAAGTTAGTGCCTTGTATGACCACCTCCAGCTGCTACCACTGCCCAACACCGCGGGTACAGATCGAACCAGGTGTTGGATGTTTTGTTGTGGAATCCTTTTCTACTCCTCCTGCAGCATGTGGAACAACTGTTGAAGATTCTGTCGGGGGTTGCGACGCCGACATGCCCGTCTATCGATCTGATCCCAAAGGTGTTCGTTTGGGTTTAGATCCAGGGATCTGGAGGACCAGGGGTGGGTATTGATGTTGTTATTGACCAGGTAGTCCACGGTGGTACGTGGTGTGTGGGACCTGGCGTCATCCTGTTGGAAGAAGTGCCGTTGACGGTCAACAAAGTGAAGGACGCGCGGACGGAGAATCTGGTCGATGTGTCGATTGGCCGTCAGACTGCCTTGGACAAGCATAAGTTTCGATCTGCGGGTATATGAGATCGCTCCCACCACCGAATCTGTCCGACTGTCTGATGCATTTATGAGCAAAACGTTCATGACGTCGCCTGTAGACACGGTCTCTACCACCGCGTCGCTTGAGGAGATAACAGGATTCATAGCTAAACCATATATACCTCCAGTTTGCCAGGCTCCATGGCAGCGCCGTGTTACAGCATTTCACTCGTCAACGTTGATGTAGTCGTGTAAAGGAGGAGGCAACTTTTGGACGCTTGGCACGTATTCGTACTTCTCGGAGACGGTTCCTGATTGTCTGATCGGACACTGTCCGGGCTCCAAACTGTTCTTGTGCTGTGTCCCGGGCGGTACGATAGCTGCCACGTAGGTGGATTACCCGGATGTACCGACCTTGGGCAGGTATGGTGACTCTAGGTCTTCCTCATCTTGGACGGTCATTTGTCGAATTTATTTGACGAAATCGATCCCACAATCGAGTTATTGCGCTGGGATGAACAGTCCTAAAAGAATGTTTGAGTTTACATATAAGTACAAAATTGTAAGTATCATTTTTTAATTTCATTTTGCGTTTCTTTTTTTTCCAAGGGTGTATATCGGTGGTCTGTGGTCTGGATTCTGGACAAAACAATCCAGTGACTGATATCATGTGAGTCAAACTGAGCAGCTGCCGTACGATAACATGCATCAAGAGACTTCTATGTCAAGCATTGGTTCTTGACGTCCAATTCCATCCTTTGTCTTCAAGGAGGGCTATAACAATGTCTGAAAAGGTTATTGGGTCTGATGGATTTTTCTTGGAATACGACCATCTGTGACAACTTGTCGCAGGTCAAGAACGAGCTAAACGAGGCCATAGTTCCGAATACAACTGTTTGTTCGTCTAAGAATCTGGCCACGTGATTAAACCTTTCGCTCCTCAAGCCGAAGACCTGGTGCGATTCTCAACAAGGGTACAATGCATGAAGCCAATTTCTGGTGTTCCCCCTGTCATATTGCTGGAATATTGCTAAATACAGCGTAAAACCTTCTTCACTGATTCACTTTTAGGAAAATCTCTTATTTCTTAGTACAACTACAAGGGCGTTCTCAGTGATCGTATGAGAATGATATGACGAAACCACCTACCGGCGTTCGGGCATTTAGTACTTCCTTTTCTCAGTAGGCAAAACGTCTTCTTGGAATTTGGGAGCTGGTTTCCCCCTGAGGTGGTTTTCAACAAACCTACAAGATGACAAAACATTTGGAGATTTAAAGAGACATAACTAGTGGAAATATCGCCTTATTAATAGTACTGTCCGTTATACTGTTCCAGATATAAGTTTGTGTTTTAGTAATACCGTCTCATGGATCTAAATACGATGCAAATGAGGCAGTTTCGTTTGTTTCTTCGACTCAAAACTATTTGAAACCTCGCAAAAAAGATAAACCTTGTTCTCCGCTAGCTCAGGTAACCAGCTTAGCGAGCAACTATTGGACAAATGTCGACGATATATGTTACGCACACCTTTCCCTGTATACAAACCTGTTATACAAACCTGCACCATGTTTTTGCCGTGTTATGTTACAAAATGCATAAATAGTGTCATAACGTCTCACATATGGTGTTCCAGATTGAACTTACCGCTTGATTTTGCTCTTAGTTCGTCCAACTCCTCATCGGAGCCTCCGTAGACGGTGCTGGCGTCGATGTAGGAGGTGAGAATGTTGAACTGCTCCCGAGGTGACGTGTCTGAGGACATGCCGAGTAGGTGAGTGGATATACAGTGAGTGAGTGAGTGAGTGAGTTTAGTTTTACGCCACACTCAGCAATATTTCAGCTATACGACGGCGGTTTGTAAATAATCGAGTCTGGACCAGACGATCCACTGATCAACAACATGGGTATCGATCTGCGCAATTGCAAACCTGTGACATGAGTCAACCAAGTGAGCTTGCCTGATCACCCGTTCCCGTTAGTTGCCTGTTACTACAAGCATAGTCGCCTTTTATGGCAAGCATGGGTTTCTGAAGGCCAATTCTAAACCGGAACTTCACGGGTCAGAAGATATACATCTAAGAGTGAGCGAGTGAGTGAGTTTAGTTTTACGTCGCACTTAGCAATATTCCAGGTATATGGCGACGGTCTGTACATAATCGAGTCTGGACCAGACAATCCAGTGATCAACAACATGAGCATCGATCTGCGCAATGGGGAACCGATGACATGTGTCAACCAACTCAGCTAGTCTGACCACCCGATCCTGTTAGTCGCCTCTTACTACAAGCATAGTCGCCTTTTATGGCAAGCATGGGTTGCTGAAGGCCTATTCTACCCCGGGACCTTCACGGGTCAGAAGATATACACCTAAGATATTCACATTATGATAACTGGTTGTAAGAGCTATAACAATAAGATTCACCAAAGCTTAAACGTCGAGGGTGCCGCGAAACCACACCTTGGCGCTAAGACAGTCGTAAGTCTTGTTTTATGGCGTGGGAGTTACGATAAAGATAAGGTCGTTTTGTCAAACTGCACCCAAGATATAATATATCGTCCTCGTAGTGTAACGGATATAGCGTCTTCCAGGAGAGCGGGAGGTCTGTAGTTCGATTCCAAGGCACGTTACCCGAGCTACGCTGACACTGATGTAAAAAGCAATGCTTAATGTATGATGGCCTTACTTGCGTGATCATAGCAGTGTGCGAATTAACCACTGGCCGGGTAGCCCATGGCTTTTATGAAATCCAATCGGGCCAGTAAATCTCCAGTCAGAGGCCCGACTAGCTTGTGAATTTTTATGGGGTCATGTTGTAAAAATACAACTTTTTAAAAATACAACTGGCTCCAACGTTTTAGGTTATGACACACTTTTAAATCATGCAAGATTATGACCACGTAACATTATCCATCATATTAACAGCGTAACGATGAAATCCGTGTTTTGCGGACAATATCTTATTCACGTGTATTTTGTATGTCTTTGCTTAGTTTCTACATTCCAATTTCGTGCTAGTGAAACATGTTGTGGGCTAGGAACTTTCAGACATAGCTAGCCCAACTGGATACCAAAAGTTGGAAATATTTCACACACTGGAATATAGTCGTGTTTACAGCTGACAATAATTTTGTTTGTTAAATGGTTATTCCTATATTTTCTCAAACCTGAACAGAAGTGAAGCATAACTGAACCGAAAGTACAACAATGAAGAGGTTAACTGACTGCTTCTATCCCAGCACTGGTTAATACGCCTGTAGAGGGTAATTAATTGAGATCCAGTACAACACTGTTTTCAACATATGAAGTGGTTGACTGATTTCTAATACAACACTGTTTACAACACCTGTAGAGATCAACTGACGTCAAGTTCAACACTGTTTTCAACATATGAAGTGGTTGACTGATTTCTAATACAACACTGTTTACAACACCTGTAGAGATTGACTGACTTCAAGCACAACACTGCAACATCTGCAGAGATTGCTAGGTTAAACTTACTTTGTGGGGAGGATTGCGATCGGCTAAATGGTAGGCAGTCGTTAAAGTACCTGTCGCCAGATGGGATAAGGATTGGGAAGCAATTTCCGCTGAAGATAGAAAACAGGTAAGTGAGACCGAATGAGACAGTGAGAATAGTTTTATGCAGCTTTTAGCAATATCCCAGGACATCAGATATTGGCTTCACACATTGAACATGGCTTGTACCCATGTGGGGAATCTAACCCGGGTCTTTAACCACTAGGTTACCTCACCGCCCCAGGGTGACACTGAAACTGCTCCCTTTTATACTGAGACAATGCTGTCGACATGACACAAAATATTAACCCACTCACTATATCCATACTCTCTATATAAATCTATTATAAACAAGTACAATGAAATATTTTTGTATGTTGAATGGGTGTAAACTCTCCAATACTGCATGTATCGAAATGCCTCACTCTGAGTCGTAGTCGGGATGTTTTCCGCTGCTGTCCATTCCTGAACAGCATCCGCTGGCTGTGAACAGATAATAACATGACAATGAAATGGCTGTAGCTACGCCCGGACCGGTCATTTCGGTTAGTTCCTAGTGGGAATTCTCATAAAGGGCAATGTATGGAGACAAGAACCTAAGAAAATTGGAGAGTACTTGAAGTGCATAGAATTACAACATTGTTGAGGCATGGGGAGGCGGAGTGGGGGTGAACTTTATGGTAAAGGTGATTTGGATAATGATAAAGGGAATTGTGTTACATAAAGAATTTGATATTGATAAAGAAAAAAGTTGTAGCCACTAGTGGCAGATTAGTTTCTTTACGAGTAAGTTTCCTCAAGGAACAATGTAGTGAACCCGAGATAACGGGAGAGAACTACTTGAGGTAGAGAGATGTACAACATTGTTGCCGACATATTGGTTGGGTTGATATTTGTTGCAGGCTGAAAGAGACAGCGTTAAAAAGATTACATTTTTCGGCAAATATATACAGGAATATCGTTGATTGCATGGGGACAGAAACAGAGTAATAAGGGGGATAAATAGACGTAAAGTGAGTGAGTGAGTTTAGTTTTGCGCCGCACTCAGCAATGTTCCAGCTATATGGCGGCGGTCTGTACATAATCGAGTCTGGACCAGACAATCCAGTGATCAACAACATGAGCATCGATCTGCACAACTGGGAACCGATGACATGTTTCAACCAAGTCAGCGAGTCTGACCACCCGATCCCGTTAGTCGCCTCTTACGACAAGCTGAGTCGCCTTTTATGGCAAGCATGGGTTGCTGAAGGTCTATTCTACCCCGGGACCTTCACGGGTCATAGACGTAAAGAGAAATGTTTGTGGATATACAAAGATAAAGAGAACTGTGTTGGTGACAGAATGAGATAACGGTAAACGAATGGATACAGAAGAGGGAAATGGAATAGTGTTGCAGACAGAATTAGATAAAGGTATAGAGACAGAAAGACAGACAAAACGAGATAAAGGCAAAGG
Source organism: Haliotis asinina (assembly GCF_037392515.1). Taxonomy (NCBI): domain Eukaryota; kingdom Metazoa; phylum Mollusca; class Gastropoda; order Lepetellida; family Haliotidae; genus Haliotis; species Haliotis asinina. The sequence goes on from NC_090286.1 coordinate 40,681,821, forward strand.
TGTAGAAATAGAAACGGGAGAAGAGAAAGGCGCTGGAGACAGAATTAGATAAAGGTAAATAATAGTGTGTTGACAGAGAGGGGTAAAAGCGATAGTGCTGCTTTCAAACTTCTGTGGAACAAGCCCATATACACTCTCAGAAGAATTCCAGTCAGCAAACCTGATCTTGCCATTTTGGGTAAAGCAAATTTATTTTATGTCACTGACTATTCTGTTGTCTTTGACAGCAGATCCAGGAAACGCTTGCTAAATATGAGGACCTTGCCTTTGAAATGTCATCCCAAGTACTCTCTCGACAGGCTCCCTATTTTTCTTGGTGCCCTTGGTTTGGTACCATTTGATCTCTTGGCGCATATCAGGAGAATGTCTGGGGTCTCCATCTGGAGCACAACCCTTCTGACACTCTGGGTAATGCAGAGGGCTGCAGCTTTGCATATTCTTCAGAAAGTTCTTGGTGGGTTCGACTAGGCAGTGTTTCCTGGGAGAAGTCCCATTCGCTGTCTGGGCTGCGTGTAGAGGGGGCGAGGGCCCTGAGCTGATGATGAGGCTTACCAGCCTGTGCCCCGTTTCACAAAACTCTCGCAAGCCTAAGATCTCGTAACTTTTCTCGCAGTAGTTGCACGTCCTATGTTACAGTATGCCAGGTAGAAATGTTACGAGGAAAGTTACGAGATCTTAGGCTTACGAGAGTTTTGTGAAACGGGCCCCTGACTGTGCCAGGATCACAAAAACCCTCTCTGCTGCATGTCTTAATCTGTGAAACATTTTATTTATTTAACAAGGCAGGTTACCTGGAAGTCGCAGTTTAAGTAAACGTAGTCTCGGCACTTTTCGTTACACTAAACTACTTGACTCAGTAATAGAGTGTGACGAAATGTACTGAGACTAAGTTTACTTACACTGCTGGAAATCGCATTCGCTGCCTGGGCAGGGATGATGAGCCTTAACAGCCTGACTGTGCCAGGGGCATCCGAACCACCTCTGCTACATTTTCGTCTCAATCTGTAAAATAATATAAAGTAATAATTGAATAAATATTTGAACTTTCTTACCACTCGTCCCTGGTGTCCCAGCAAAGTCGTGAGCCATGAACTGCCCCCACTGCATGACCATCTGATTCAGCGAGGCCTCCAGGGTGCTGTCACTGTCGTCAGGGAAACACGCAACACTAACCGCCCTGGCACTGGGTAGGTCATTGAATCGGGGTTTACCAGCAGCTGGAAGTCAAATCAGGGTTTACCAGCAGCTGGAAGTCAAATCATTCAGCAGTGCGCAGAGATACTCGTCATCGTATATGTTGTTGTGTTGTTAAACATGGCGCTCATGAACTAAGGTGTTGTTTTGCTTCGAAACGTTTTCAAATATTTGAAGTTTGTTTTGAAATATTTTGAACCTGTGCATCATTGAAATTATGTATCATACATACGTAAAGTCGTAAATAATACTTAGTGTGCTTACATGTATATGTGCAACATTGCTAAACCTATCTTTAGGAACATACTATCATCGTAAACGGCATCGATGAGTCGCCGAAAGTCCTGTAGAGGAGCTCCCCATCCTGGGTTGTCGAGGTTGTTGCAAACTCCGCTCAGGGGACGGATGGTGAAGTCGTCGTCACATGTGCTAGAAGCGTAATCATGTCTCATGAACTGCATCATTTCCCCAATTAAACTAGCGAACAAAATACAGTGTAGTTCCGTCAAGTGTGATGAGTATGTACGCTGCTGTGTCTGTCAAAAGGTGTTAGTTTCGTCCATATTCACGTTTGTGTTAATAGTTTACGTTTTATTCATATTTTCATAGCGTTGTTACAAACTCCTGTATGAATTAACGCTACACGGAAATAGACAAATTTCTGGGATTTTTGTGAGGGGCAGAATATGAGTTCCATCATGCCGGAGGTCGATAATTTATTTTCTATATTATTTGAAATGGCTACCAAATGAGAAAATGTCAAACTTTAACATAAGCCAGCATTACAGCATTAAGACTGTTTTGTACACAATAATCCAGTTAGGTGTAGCAATAAATACAATAATATATGCCTTTGAAGTTATTCATATACCCCGGAAGTGAAGGATGTTACATTATTTCGATGAGTATGTGAACGTCAAACGATGCACCGATGCATTGGTGTGCCATTTCATCAGTTTCGCTGAGCATTGTTTCACAAATGGCATTAACTATGTGCATATCAAATACTGGACAGGTTTGTGTTGATGCCAAATCAGAGCGGAGACTGAGTGCTGGTCTTTCACGGGATACCTTAAAGCCATTTCGTTTATTCATTATGATATCTGATCTGTTTGAAACACTTTACACAAGAGTTTATAACAGCGCTCTTCGTAATTTGACGTATTGGATCGAACAACTTACCTGACCCTTGAGCTGAGATCAGCCTTCTCCCGAGTAACAATCTCCTTAATTTTCGTTCCGGGGTGCCACACCCTCTCAGTAGCTGCGAAAGACCAAAAATCAAGGAAGTTTAAGGATGGAATAACGAACAATAAACTTATGGGGACCAAGTCTTCTCCTGACCCAGTAAGAAGTACTGGTATGGCTTAGTATGTGTGTAACCGAACTCCAACCACCCATATGGAGCGTACATCTGCACATCCGGTAATCTCTGACTAAAAGTAGGACGCAATATGGGATCACGCATGCGCAGATCCTGGGTTTGAAACCCTGTGTTTGTGTCAGTTATTACCTTCGCCTTTGGTAGCTACATTAAACCAGGAATACATAATCCCAGTTAGACAGCGGACAAAATTATGAATATATGTTATTTCCTATTATACATATCCATCCAGTCTTCAAACGTTTGATCAGTCTTCTGAGTGAGTGAGTGAGTTTAGTTTTAACCGGCACTCAGCAATGTTCCAGCTATATGGCGGCTCTCTGTAAGTAATCGAGTCTGGACCAGATAAACCAGTGATCAATAACATGAGCATAGATCTGCACAATTGGGAAGCGATGACATGTGTCAACCAAGTCAGCGATCCTGACCACCCGCCTCTTACGACATGCACAGTCGCCTTTTATGGCAAGCATGGGTTGCTGAAGGTCTATTCTACCCCGGGACATTCACGGGTCCTCAGTCTTCTGAGTTCTGAATGCAATATTGAAAGATGAGCTTATAATCTGGGATTGAATGTGGGATGGCCTAAGATGACGTGTTGTTGATATTCTTGCTCAAGGTTTGGGAGGTAAACTGGTTTCATGTCGTTTCATGTTATATTTAGGTGAGTGAATTAGTTTTACGCCGCTTTTATCAATATTCCAGCAATATGACGGCTGGAAGACCTGAAATGGGCTTCACACATTGTACGCATGCGGGGAATCGAACCCGGGTGTTCGACGTGACGAGTGAATGCTTTAACTACTAGGCTACCCAACCATACTAATTATATTGTGGATTACACTTTCCCAGTAATGAATGGATTCTAGTATATATGGAGAGTGGATTTACGCTTGTCATAAGGGTACTCAAAATTACGAGGTATGCTACCATTGGTCCCTGGTACGAAGAGTATCGATTCGAAACCCGATTGGAACTGGTGCTAAAATCTGTACTTAAGAAAAAAATGAGTAATCCTAAATTTAACATTTGCTACATTGTTCAAATCTTCGTTGGATTCACCAAATCAGCAATCCCCCTTTTCTTACTTCTTTCAACTGTGTTTCCTGAAGAATGTGTGATGTTTACACACATTTAGTCATTGCTGACTAAAGGAGAGAATTTTGAGACTATAGGTACTTTACTCAACTACCATAAAGTACACCTTATGAGACTGACGTCGTGAGACTGTTTACATGGCCTCTCCGCGAATCAACACATGCGTGGTAACAACGTTCTTTCAGTCGTGCTAAGCATGATAGTGCATCCAGAACTACATCAATTATTGATAAATATTGTTTAAAGACGTAATAATTAATCATGTCATCCCATCGTGTCATTAAAGTCAGCAATAACGTCAATGGTTTGCAATTACCTGTGCTACAGTAATTTGGTACCGATGTATCTAGATATATCACTTCATATCGCCCAGTTGAGACCCTGACATAAGTCTGCTCAAATACACAGTGTATGTCCAATGTTCAGAAAAAGGCCAATGGTCATCTAACGTAAGTGATACCCTGAGATAAATGTTCAAATCATGACTGATGCATGAGTTTTGTCCAGTAGTAAGGAAAACAGTTTCAAATTATTAAATTAATGTGTGAAGAATACTTACATGCACTAACAGCCTCTATGAGGCAAACACCGATGAATACTTGGAACATCATAGTGCATAAAGTCTGCAAGCACTGACTGAGTTAAATACACGCTACTTATATAGTCTTTAGACAATAAGTCAAAGATAACAACGTGTCACTTCATTAAAATTGTACTTTTTTCTTCAAAACAATCTATAATTTTATGCAGTGAACACGATCATGTTTTGTAACAAAATATACAGTATAGTTTTTTTTAAGGAATGATAACGGTGGTCTTTAATAATGCCATATCGGAGTAATGGACAGTCTGTTATATAAATTGGCGATTATGAGGTAATAACGACAAAATTCACGTCAATAATCATAAAATCTTTGCTAATTAAAAGAACTATTAGTACATGTGCATTGTTTGCGGCTTAAATAAGTGAAAAGTTACGGCTGATTCAAACAAATATATAAAGTAACATACCAGTAAATTGTTTTCAGTCATTGCACGTGGTGTATGTTGTTCTCAAAGAGGAGTATGTTTGTGTTTGAAAGGGGGGTGGTGTGGAGGGGGGGTCTGTATGTGTGTCTGTGTGTGAGAGAGAGAGAGATTGTGTGTGTGTGAGTGTGTGTGTGTGTGTGTGTGTGTGTGTTTTCTGTCTGTGTTTTTTGTGTTTGTGCGTTTCAGTAAGCCTGTTTTCGTCTGTGGTTGTGGGTGTCTGTCCTTATGCGTGTGTGAGTGCGTGCGCGTCCCTGCGCTTAAAGTTCGATAATTAATAATAAGTATAATTAATGTCTAAATTGGAGCGACGAAACCCTTTCCACATCCATAAGCAATCTCAAGACAATATCACGAAAATATATTTATTTCAGGATAACAGCTGTACGATGTTGTTTGTAAACGAACCGTACCTGGACTAGACAATCCATTGATTGTCACCATGCGATACGATGACAAAGCATGTGTTTATGAATCACTATAGTGACATACCAGGTGTTCGCGAAAAGGTGAGCGTATACCTGTAGCACCCGTCATAAACACATACCTAGTCTGGCTAATTGTCCACCTGAAATAATCCGGGAACGTACGGTACAGGACAAAATAGTGAATTGCATCGGACATCCCTTTTGTCACTAATCCATCAAATCTGGAAATTCCCTCTACGTGTCGTCCATAAAACGTCTCGAAAGTTTTACTGAGGCCACGAATAGTTTAACCTTGATAATAAAAACTTGCGAGCAAGAGTAGCATGGCAGTCTTTGAAACCCTGGCAAAAAGAGCTCGATCGGTTGTGCCTAAAGAGCTGTAAAATGTAAAAACCAAAAGCCGGAACGTTTGGAATATTGGATGGCTGGAGTCGACTACTGGAAAGTTGAAACCATCCCTTTTGTCATACAGCCTTGTGGAGAGTTCCTTGTCACTCTGAATCTTTGTGCATAGATCTAAATATGAAACAGTTGAGGCAGTCTCATTTGTGTCCTTAATTTCAAGTTCAGGCGGGTAAATCAGGGAAGGCAATTGGCTGATTAATGGCTTTTGAAAAATATTGCATCATCGATGTACCGGAAGCTTCAGTTTTGATTCTGCCAACCCAAACAGAAACTTTAGGCATTAAGAAACAGAACCGTCTCCCTTGGTCATCACACCAACCAGTTAGTAACCGAGTGAGTGAGTATGGTTTTTCGCCGCTTTGAGCAATATTCATGGCGGTGGACAAGCAACATGAAGTAAGAAACGGATTCGGGATTCGGGATTCAAACCCCGAATCTGAATATTCAGAAACAGAACCACAAGGACCTGAACATAATGATGCCCATGGAAAGGCCTATTTCTTGACGAAATGTTTTACTCCTAAATATTACAGATGTTCTTAATGCAATTCTAATGGATACCCACCCATATTTTACTTTGCGTCAGACAGTTTAATCATGTACGCAATACATTACCTACCACCCCTACAATATCGATGAAAGACTTGTAAATTTCTAACAGTTTCATTTTATTGAAAAATGCTTTCTTTTCTTTCTAAATGCATGACGTGTTAAAATTGAAGGTACCTTAATGGATAGACATAATCGGTGTCCTGTAATTGGTATCTGAAAATTCTACTGGATGTATTACATGGCATGGATGCAGCACTGGGCTGTACATGCTTACTCTTACAGGCAAACTGATGCTACTGATCGGACAGGATAGGATTCATTTTATCACACCAGTTCCATTCGCTTAATTTTCGTAGCTATTTGCCTTTAACGATAAATGTTCCGGGACAGTCAGTCTGGGGTTTGAACGTTCTATATTTCAAATCGGTTTTCTTCATATTCGGGTTTATATTTGAATGTTTTTCGTGTATGCTTCATGCGTCAATGAAATATAGCGAAATTGCACACTGGGAATGCAGACTTATCCGTCTTTGGCACCAAGTCGTGGAAAGTCAGTTTGAGTGTTACATGCAGACGTGTTATGGCGCTGAAGTCAATACCTAGTGTGACCACTGTGGGCATCCGTAATTGTACGACATCTCTTCGGAATCGAATGTATAAGTCTTAGAATCTCTTGTAGCCCTGAAAAAAATCCTGAATCTGAAAAAAATTATTCAGATTCGGGATTCAAATGCCGTACCCGAATATGAAGAAAACTCAAACTTGAGGTTGAAATATGGAAAAATGTAGGTTTGGGTGTTCATGTTTTTAAGATACCCAGGATTACTAGGGACCCCTAGTACCTTAGAAGGGTGAGATGATGTATCTTGACACTGATGGTCATAATTCCGAATCTGAACAAGATATTCAGAATCGGGATATGAATCACGAATCTGAAAAAACATTCAGAGTCGGGATTCAAATGCCGAAACCCGAATAAGCTGAAAACTCAAACGTGAGGTTCAAATATTCAAAAATGTATGTTACGCACGCACGCACGCACGCACGCACGCACGCACGCACGCACGCACGCACGCACATATAAAAAAATGCAATGCTGAATCTAGGAAAGAAAAATCCGGAATGTGAACAGAAATTCAAATTCGGGATATGAATCAGAGATTAGCTTCTCAATGTGTACTTATATGGGACCGGGTCTTAAGCATGCCGAGCAGACGCTTTGACCATTAGGCTACCCCCAGCGCTCTTAATCCATGCGTGATGTGCTAGACTGTGTCTTAGCGTGTGAGCTATGTGTCAGGGCGTATGGATGACGTGCAGGCAGGCTGCAGAGAGTGCAGAATGCTGCCACCCGCATCGTGACTGGATCTGGAAACTACGGGCACGTTATTCCTCTACTGTACACTCTCTACTGGCTTCCAGTAGAGCTTCCGATCCAGTTTAGACTCTTATGCCTTGTTTTCCGCTGTCTCACTGGAACTGCACCTTCTTGTCTAACCAATTTTCTAACAGTGTACACGCCTTCCCGATCTTGCTTGGTGTTCCCAAAGTAAACACAGTGATGTGCGGAAACAGGTCCTTTGTCCATGCAGGATCAATAGCCTGGAACAGTCTCCCGCAAAACCTGAGAGACTGTTGCGACCTTCATATCTTCAAATCCAACCTAATAACACACATGTTCAAGATAGCCATTGAACTATAGTCCTTTCCTTTAATCTCATCTCCATTTTGTGCGCTCTGAGCATGCTTAAGCATGGACGCGAGCGAGCGCACGCGCGCGTTACAAACATCCTATTATTATTATTATTATTATTGGTTGTTTTACTTCTTCAGTAAAGTATGTTGTAAAGGTGACGCGCGTGTGAGGGCTGTTGTTGGTGTACCTGTATTGACGTGTACCTAAGGTGTGAAGGCGTCTGCGTTAACAGTGTTGTGTAAAGACATGCCTACAAGCATAGGTGGGCAGTGTGTGAACGGTGTGCCTGTGAAGGCGTCTGTATGTTGTGTGAGCGTGGTAAATAATGAAACCTTGCCCTAACATAGGTAATGAAATATCCGGTCTACAGAAAACCACACCTGTGAATCACAAACAGCCTCCCAGATTTAATTTAGATTAAAAAGACCAGTAACGTATGATGTATCTAACATTTATTACAACATGCATCACCGCCTCCTGATATATAATAACAATGTATCCTTCATCCAATATGGCTGCCAAGTTCAACCAAATGAGACTTGCAACTGCATAATTTTGTACAATAGAAGGTACTTCTTTCACCTGATGTTGGAGAAAAACTGTTTCGGTTTAGCAAATGTTTGAGGGGAGAGAGAAATCCATGAGATTTTATACAAACCTTTCAGTGGCCAAAAATATTTTTTCTGATCTAAATAGACCCGTGAAGATGGGTTAGAATTGGTCTCCAAACCATTGCTTAATTTAACAGGCGTCTAACAGGATCGAGTGGTCAGGCTTGCTGATAGAGTTCATGCATGACATCGTATCTCCGTGGTTCAGATATCCGAAAACTCGCTTATCCGGACAATTTCAATAAAAACACAAGTGTTCGGATAAACGGGGCACGACTGTATTGCATACATTTACTGCTCTCTCTGAGAATAGAAAAATACACAAACACAAATAATTTGCTTCAATGTTTGAAAACCATAAACAGAAATTAAATAGAATAAATTCCAGTACACAGAAACCTAGTTGACACGGAATGTGCATGACCACATCAACTCCACTTACTGATGTCCCACTGAGCAGAAAAATAAAAACAAAACACTTGATTTATAGGCATATTTTCCATTACATTTACTTTATTTCATCTTCTCAGCCATGTCCTGTATGTAGTATACACACTGCATGTGAAAATAGGGCTGAAAGGATTCAGCTTAGTCATGAATCACCATATGATCAATTTACAATTTATTTGAAAACATGCCATGTTACCTGATTAGTAAAATCAGGAACACACCTATCAGAAAATAGTTCATCAGATAATGACTTCCTTGAGAGGTATTTAGAAGTTGGGGCACAACTCTAATATGTATGAACACCTTGATTGGGCCATTTAATGTTTCAAAGAAGTTGTTCATCCTTAAATTAGAAGTGGTTGTGATGAAAAACGGAGGTAGTTCTATCGATAAACTTCCTCATTACCATATGCGCAACATTTTGGAGATGATGACTCAATTGACAAGGGTGATAGTAAAAACACATATTGCAGTCAAGAAGTTAGCCTAGCCTAGTAGTTCAAGTGTTTGCTGGTCATATCTAAGACCTGGGTTCGAATCCCTACATAACAGCAATCTGAGAAAAATGTCGTACATATGGTAATAAAAACAACGTATATCCATAGAATTATCTCCCCTGTTTCAGCAGACATTTCACACCTCCCAGCAAGGTGTATCGTTTCTCAAGAACCATAATGTGTCAAACAGTACTACTGCAAGAAGAAATTGTTCTAGCCTCAATTGTATCTTGCACACACTTCCTAAATACACTTCAGAAAGGAGAGTAACACAGAGGTATTGCAGCAAGGACTTGTTTATGTTATGTTTAACAAAAGTAACAATGTCTTCCATTAAAAGTCACACTTTCTGCGCAGACATCAAAATAGACATAACAACAATACCATAACAATTATATTGAGCGAATGACACCCAGACACATAAATAACATGTTGTGATGCTGCTGAACATCCCTAAACAGTCCATAAATCAATGCAGTATTTTGCCTATCAATATGTCATCCTAGCAGTAAAACCAGAAACTTTGGGACATGATCGAGATAGACAAACGTATCTTTGCTGCACTCTCACCTGAAAGCAGTTATGAAACTATAAATGCTTTTAAAATCCCTGATGTGCAATGATAAAAAGAATATTTGGACATATCCAAAAACGTCAAGCAGTAAAGTTACAATGGGTGTTCATGGTGTGATTCTGACAATAAAACTCATGCCTTAGGAAACTGGGAGTAAGACTCCATTAAACATCATTCCATTCCTACAAGGTTTCAACTTAATGTTGGAGGAAAGTCCACTGTAAAAAGGTCATTAACATCTCTTCAGTGAAGCCCTGAGCCCACCAATTCCACAGAGTGATCTTAGCACTAAGATTGTCACAACTGCAATACTTTAACACAGACCGACAATCAATGTGCTAGAATCACTTTGTGTAAAAGGATCAATAGCAATAACAATGCACTTACACAGCGCCCAGTAGCCATCTGACTATTTGCTCACTGGATGCTGTAGTCAGAATTATTATTTTCAGGTATAACCCACAGCTGGCTATGAGGCACTTGAAGGATGACAGTCACATGACTTATCTCACTTGGTCAAGGATGAAAATCAGGGTGAATCAGTCATTTGAACAGAAGCTCATGGTGCATCTCTGCACAGCAAACTTAAGGACCTTAGAGCACTAGGTTGTTTAGCCCAACCAGTATAACCTATGTAGTGACTGATTTTGACTGGGTCTTCATTCGGCATCCTGGGATTGTGAACATTTCCCCTTCTTCATGGTGTAACACTCCCACAGTTTGTTCCCACAAGCACATCAGCATGCTCATGGCTTTGACCTTCCTAGTACCAGTAATCATTTTATACACTTCTCACCACAAATAATGGTACTGACACTGAAAGGGGCTGGTCATTTGAGGGCAGGAGATGGAGATCTTCAGCAAATTTACTCAGTACTTATCTGTTCTCAACATATAATACAAAGACATTTTTTTTATGAAGATAATCAAAACCGTCAAAATATGTAATTTGATACATATAATTCATGTAGCCCATAGATGTCAATACCAGATGACTATAATTTGTAAAGTTTAACATAAAGACTTGCATACATAAATTACAGATTCAATGGACACTAGCAATGCTGGGTGATGAGCATAGATCTGTCCTCCTAGATAGTGACAGAAACTTACACAGCTGCCACATACACCAAGGATGAATGGACTTGTAGGTTCTGTTGAGAGTCAGTCAGTCAGCAAGAGTAGGTTCTGTAGACAGAGTGGACATTGTCATCCAGTTCCACCTGGCAGAAAGAATATCTGTATTTCTGTAGTCTGAGATGTAACATCTTAGTTTCAGTCTTGGTTAAAGAATCTTCAACCCTGCTATGTACAATCGGAGTGTGAAAGCTCCATCCAAACCAGGGTTAAAACACCTAAACTCTAGTGAGTTCTGAACAATCAGTAAGTCCACAGCTCCATTCCAGCCTTGACTAAAGCACTTCCACTCCTGTGTGCTATGTCAAGAGTGTCAAGAGCGCCCTTGCGACCAGGGTTAAACATCTTAACTTTTGTGAGTTCTGTACAATTGGAGATGCCAGAGCTCTGTTCCAACCTTGATTAAAACACTTTCACTCCTGCAGGTTCTGCACAATCAGAGAGTCAAAAGCTCTGTCACAGCCTAGGTTAAATCATCTTCATCCCCTGCAAGTTCTGTTTCAGATTGTATTGCTCTTTATCCTGGCGTATCTTCTCCTTTCCAAACGCCACCTTGTTAGCTTTCTTCTCCATTCTTCTTTCCTGTAGCAATACACAGAATGGTATTAACTATCAGCACCTTCATGTACTTTGCTTACACGGCATATCTGGGAATGCACTTTCTTCCCATAGTAGAAGGCTTGCACAAAAATGGAAGTCTAACAACTTGAAATTGAGGTCACATACTTCGTGTACCTCTTTGACAAGTGTAAATTTTCTGAAACACCCACTGCCAAAAGCTACGAAAATGTCTAGAAAGTGGCCAAATAAAAAATAACATGATTGAAACTGTTCTGGGGACAGTAAAGCTGGTACTAGAAATTCTATGATTAAACTATTTTTTATTTCACTCAGCACTGCACCGAATGGAGATGAGAATAACCTGGGGTGTGTTTAACAGAAAGAATATTCATTTACACGCAAATAGCTGCTGAATGGTAACTTGCCAGTACTTTGTTCACGATAACCCAGGAAGAACTTACATCAGTCCTTTATCGTTTCTGTCGTGACGAGGAGCTTAGTGACAGGTTCTTCTTAGAGACTGTATTAGGCACTACCTATTGTACTAGTCTCACAGGCCAACATTGTTTTGTCATCAAAGCCCAGTTATATACTATTGCAAATGCTCCAATGAAATGAATCAAAATGTTGAAAAAAAAAGGTTCTTCTAAGAGGTGTCATTAATAACTGAAATATCACCTAGCAATACTGGACGACATGTTAACTCTCATGGCGTGACTGCTTTTAAGTGGTCATGCATGTATTTGCAGGAACGCAAGACTTTGTTTTCGTTTAGCAGCTGATATTCATAACTCTCATGAGTATTCTTTCTGCTGAACATGCCTCTGGTGTGCTGCGAACAAGCATTTTGATTGGATGATTGTAGGTAAAAACATACAGTTATCTGATGACCCAATCCCTTCAATTCTAATCTGGATCTTCACATAGTGAGTGAGATTATACCCTGTTACTGATCCTCAGTCTTGTCAAGTCAGTCTTGATGAAGGATGTTCAGTTATTGTGCATAAGACAAGAGAGACTTGCTAAACATCTGAGGCCCTTGGAACTCGGACAAGCATGAACAAAATGAGCTGAACACCATGACTGCTACAGATTTGTTGGTTTGTTGTTTAAATAATCAAATCTGGACCAGACAATCCAGTGATGAGCATTATGAGCATTGATGTATGCAACTGGAACACAGTGTGTCAACCAAGTCAGTGACCCTGACCACCCGATCCTGTCAGTCGCCTCTTATGACAAGCATGGGATGCTGAAGATCAGTTCTAATGTGGATGTTCACTGGTACTGGTACAGATCTGAGCCCTACACAGCCGGTCTCTCTTATACAATGTCAGGTAAGGTACACTGACCTTTCTCTCATCTTTAATGGCCTGTTTCCGGGCCTTCTTCTCGTCTGGTGTCTCTCCCCGAGGCCTGTACGTGCTGGCCCGGTCTGCCCTCTGTGAGTTACGCATCTCTTGCTCAATCTGCTTCTGCGTCAGTCCGCGCTGCTCCAGCCCATCTAGGGGAATCCCCAGCTTTGATGTTAATTTGATGTTCATATTCTGGAAATGGGATATCAACAACCCATTATGAGTGAGTGAGTTTAATTTTATGCCATACTCAGCAATATTCCAACTATATGGCGGCTGTCTGTAAATAATCGAACCTGGACCAAACAATCCAGTGATCAACAGCATGAGCACCGACCTGCGCAACTGGGAACTGATGGCATGTGTAAACCAAGTCAGCAAGCCTGACCATCCAGTCCTGTTAGACACCTCTTATGACAAACATAGTCACCTTTATGGCAAGCATGGGTTGCTGAAGGCCTGTTTTATCCCAAACCATCACAGGTCACGACCCTTTATAGATATTCTGAGCTTGAAAAGAATTAAGTTTCACACCACTTTTATGCAACATTCCAGCAATATCACAGCAGGGGACACCAGAAATAGGCTTCACATATTGTGCATATGTGTGGAATCGAAGCCGGGTCTACAGCATGAAGAAAGGAAAGACTGTACAGCCTCACTAGTAAACTTGCTAAAGGAGTAACTGTCAACATTACATTTACCCTGTGAATATTGTTGCTCTAAACAGCAAAGTCATACAGAATTCCTCTGCTTCCACATTAATATTCACTCTAGCACATATCATACAGGAGGCGGTGGGGTAGCCTAGTGGTTAAAGAATTTGCTTGTCATGCCAAAGTGAGTGAGTGAATGAGTGAGTGAGTGAGTTTTAGCAATAATCCAGCAAATATTATGGTGGGGAACACCAGGCATGGGCTTCACACACTGTACCCATGTGTGGAATCAAACTCAGGTCTTTGGTGTGAGTAAACACTTTAACCACTTGGCTACCCCACTGTCCTTGTAATGTCAAAGACCAGGGTTCAATTTCCAACATGGGCATAACATGTGAAGTCCATTTCTGGTGTCTCTAAAGTCACTCTAGTGGACTACTGCCACACTAGTGCAGCATAAAACTTAACTCACTCACATATCATGTGCAAATCATTGCAAACTTCAAACGAATACTTCAGTTAAACACATTATTTCTCACTGTGCTACAGCAGAGTAACACCAGAAATTTCTCTCTTTCATTAATCACCATCCTTTATTTAACCCTCTATCATTGTGTCAGTACCGATAAAATCTGATCATGCACAGTGAAGAAGGTGCAAAAACATGGACTTACGTTTTTACTTCTTGGTTCTGATATCAACTTTGGATGATTGTAGAGATTGGAGTATGTGCCTGAAGTAGAGACGTATACAGATTCTCAACCTACAACTAATCAGCAGGAGAGGACTCTTACACTTGCTTATCAGGACATATATTTGAGTCCTTTTTGATTCCGCTACATAACAACAAAAAGAAGTACCATAAATTATAAGAAACTCTTTTTTTCTTTTTTTTAAGAAACTTAATGGGATCACTAATTCTAGTTTGTCATAACCATAACCCTGATTATACATTTTGATTAACATAAACAGGAAGAGTCCTGGACTGAAAAAAAAAAGTTTGTTTCATCTGTCAGTTCATTATAAGCATCTTTGTTACAAACATGGAGAAACAATAGCAAGTAAGTGTAACTGAAATAAGAACAAAAGTATGTGCACCTAAATCCTAATGGTAGGAAGTAGACATTCCTAAATTCCCACAAAGGACTCCTTGATTCCGAACAAAATGGAACAGGTACTCACTAAGTATAGATTCACAGTCCCACTTCTCCCCAGGCTCCTCAATAACCATCTTCACCAGCTCCGTGTCATCATCGCTCTCGGAATCAGCCGTTACATCATTCCCCACTACATCCGACAGCTGCCTGCATAAACAGAAACAAGCATCCCACATTATACCAGTGAAAAATACATTGCATACCAGGCAATGTCTAGGAAAAGTAATTGGGGTGAAAACAGTATGGTATTACCATGGTAAGGTATGTATTGTGGTACAGGGCCTTCGGTTCCTTCAGCTTCGGTTCGGTATATGGGAACTTACATCCAGGAAAATAATGACTGTCTAGTAAGCAAATGCACAGTGTGACAAAATGATTCGATTTATAGACATTTTAGAAAAGGTTTCTTACATGCTAGTTTGAAAACAGAAAATTCAGAATGTTTGTACTACATTACGGTGTACTGAGCCACAGTCAAATTAAAGCCATTTTACTAATACCATGGTATACCGTTTCACCCCTATAACATAAGAAAATGAAACAGTGAAATGATTTTATTCATCAACTTAAACGCTAAAGCTTTACTGTTGTTATTTGTAAACCAACATACATCTCCACTTATAACATACTAAAACACTTAAAACTGACATCTTAGACTCTTGAAGCACAAATGCAACATGGCCACGTCTCCCTGACTTACACTTTTGTCTGCTCCTTCTCAAACTCATTTAGAACACTGTCCAGTATCTGACTGCTGGGTTCAACTTGTCCATCGATATCTTCATGGTCCAATGCTCCGATCTCACTCTCATCATACTCCTCAAACAGCTGCAACAGATAGGATATGAGTATACACAAAAAGTATCAAGCTAATCATTTCAAGCATAGTAAGTGATACCGTTATAACATGACAAAATAAAAAAACATTGACTGTCAAATTATATATCACACATCATTTTAGCCATAGTCACTTGACATGCCATCCAATGACCAAAAACTGTGATGATGCACTGGACTCACAAAGGAGAAATACATTCAGCAAATCAATGAGAGCATATTGCAAGCTTTTTGCAAATCAGAATATCCAGTTCAAACAAAATGTCGACTTGTTTGATGTCATTGGCTAAAAGCGACTATGCTTGTCGTAAAAAGAAACTAACAGGATTGGGTGGTCAGGCTCACTGACTTGGTTCCCAGTTTTGCAGGTCGATGTTCATGCTATTGATCACTGGATTGTCTAGTCTTGACTTAATTGTTTACATACCACCGCCATATAGCTGGAATATTGCAGAATGAGGTGTAAAAGTAAATTCACTCATTCACACATTAACTAAACAGAAAAAGACAGACATGGCCATTGCCAGTTTCTTTGCGCCCTTAAACAATGCCTCTTCCTTCAAGAGTCGTCAGTAATTGGTAAGTAATTCTACGTTACACCACCTTTTCGAATCTGTCATCAAGCAGTGTAAGTCCCTCCGTTCTGCGAATCACAGAAGAGGTCATGGAGTACTGAGTAAATCGGGACTTTGTCTCCTCATTCTCAAACATGTCACCATTGCCAAGCTGGTCCATGGCCTCGTCAGAGAAATCTGCCTCATCAGATGCGACATCTTCATCATCCGTCCTGGAAAACAAAAGTGAAAGTGATCATACTGAACAAGTTTCTTTATACTCATCAGTATCAAGATGTCTTGTAGTGAGGTGGGTTTTATACATCCCTGCACCAGTGAAAATCCCGATTAGAATTGGGGTTCAGTAACTCATGCTTATCTTAAGAGATGACTAACGTGATCGGTTGGTTGCACTCACTCACTTGGCTGACACATGTCATCATATCCCAAATGTGTAGAACGATGCTTCTGGTGGTAATCACTGGTTTGTCCTATCCAGAGAGACCGCCACCATACAGCTGGAATATTGCTGAGTACCTCATAAAACTAAAATCCAGGTATGGCAACAGGTGAAAGTGTTTTTAGCTGAAATTCAGTTGGGATCTGGGTCGAGGATCAATTGCATTTAAATACAAGGATTTCCGCGGATCTGCGGAAAACTGCCATGCCAGAAAATCACTCACTCAACATACTTTGACGAAGGTTGACATTTGCCATACTTGGCAATATCAATGTATTTTGTTGCATGTTCACATAACATTACTTTGAACATGTCATCTGTACATAAATACAGACACACATGGAGAACAACCCACACCTATACACAAACTCAGTGTTGTTTTTCAACTACTTTTTCAAAAGTCACTCCTGCATATTTGTAAGGCATATACTATGTTTACACATACACCTGTTGAAAGGTCTGAGAGAGTAGTTGTTCCACAACACTGCCACAACAAATTCTCAAATCTTACAGCATCAGCATAAAGACACCTCTTTTGCAGGATGAGCATGTATGTTTCTGACCCACCTTCAGCCATATTACAGCAGTATGGCAGGACAACCCAAAACTGGTTTCACATACTGTACCCGATTCTGAGTCTTCTTTGTGCAGTAAAAGCACATTAACCGCAGTCTACCACACCACCTATCAACATAGTCAGCTTTTACAAGATTGTATCAACCACTATAACCTACATCAAAACCTTGAGGCACAAAGAACACAGTATTTAATATCAATAAAAGAGTGTTGACAGAAGGTTGAGGATGAATGCTCCTGGACTTACCATTCCCCTTCCTCCCCCTGTCCCCCTTCAACTGCTTCATTAGCCTTCAACACAAAGTCATCATCCAACACATTCTCAGGGTCATCAAAATCAAAATCTTCATCTAAAGCTGCGACGATATCTGGATCCCAGTCTAACCGCGGGCCTGAAATTGAACAAAGTCAGTGTCAGGCAGCGACAAAGTGTTTTGTCTATTAGTATTAGTCTAAAAATGACTTCGGTTAAATTTTCAGTAAATTTTAGTCTCAGCCATTGGATTAATATGATGTGATCTAAGTACACTGGTAGAAGTACAGTGTATTTACTTGACACCAGCTATTGTTTTCTGGCCGTAGTCGCTGCCTGCACTAAGCTAACTCTACCATACATGAAAGGCATACTCAGAATATCAATGAAGTAATGATATTTAATAAGAAATTTAATAAAATGCAATAGAAATTCACTATAGCAGATAATATGACCTTACTAATAGATTTTACCATGAGCAGTTCGCCATCATATCATGACAGTTTACAGAAATCCTTATCAACTGTGGATCTTAACAAGTTAACTTCTTCAACCGATTGAAAAACTTCGGGTAAATACTACAGGAAGGAACATGAGGAATGGTTGTTTATAGAACATGGCCACTTGTTCCCCTTAGTCTGCTCTTATGCCTGCATGTATATTGGGGTTCTTCATGAGAGACCTTGATGTTGACAATATAATGTTAGAATCACCTGACACTGGGGCTGCCTTGTTGAGGAGGCCGACCTCTGTCTCAACTTGAGAAGCGAAGACAGTTGATGGTAGCTTCAACTTAGGATCCTTTGCTGTGACATCAGACTAAAGGAAAAGAATAAGATAAATAACTCTAGACACTGACCACGATGAGCTAAATCCATATTAACAACATTCAACAATCTCAACAGCGATATGAATAGTTACATCAATATTGATCATGTTACTCTTTTCTTCATGATATAAAAAAAATGTCATAGCAGGGGGCAGCAGATATGGCTTCATACATTGTACCCATGGGGGGGACTCGAACCAAGGTCTTCGGCATGGCAAGTGAATGCTTTTAGTTTTAACACTAGGCTACCCCACTGACCCCCGTCTGATGTGAAAAGACAGTTTTACATGTCATGATAACAAAGGCTGAGTGAGTGAATAGGTTTTTATGCCATATTAAGCAATATTCCAGCAATATGGCAGAGTTTGGCTTCACACATTGTACCTATGTGGGCAATTGAACCCAGGACATCAGGTAAACAGGCAAACACTATAACTACTTAGCCACCCCTCCATCCCCAAACAACGTTAGGGAGCTGAAGATTAAGTGATGTTAATTTTGGATTGTCTACCCGACTGGGGACATACGTGAGCATAAGTACTGTACCAGCAAACAAGAAATAAACATGACAAAGCAGTTTCTGGCACATCTAAAATGTACATGACAGCATACTAATTATACCCTAGAAATGATGATGTCTCAAAGAAACTAAACACTGACATTACACTCCTTCCAGTTTTCAAAAACAAACATGTAACTAAACGTAAGTCAGCATATGTTTGAAGGGTCAATAACCTCAATTGCAACAACAGACTTCAACAACTCATGACAACTCTGATACGCAGTCTTGAATTTACATACAACAGCTCATACTCTCAGACTGTTTATGTAATTAGAATGATGAAATATTGTTCACTAACTATATAGATAATACAGTGAAACCTGTCTAAACCAGCCTCCCGTGGAACATAATAATATATAGGTTTAGATAGGATCCCGAAATTTGACAATGATCATCATTTTTAACATGGCTGCTATTTACACCCGTCCCTGATTAGCTAGTCATGCCATCATGACACACATAGTGATTGATGAGTCACTCACTTGAAAACAGTTAATGCAACCACCCAGTGTTTGTAAATCACTACTTCCTGATTGTCTATCATGCCAAGAGGATTAATTAGTGTATTGGATTATGGGTCATTGATTATGTTGATTGGACAGCTTATTCCCATGCCATGTTATACAGTGTTAATTAAGTTAAAATTGCTTGTTGATACTGGAAAGTCATACTGAAATACAGAATATGGAGATGCCAGACTATACAACATTTCAATGATCAATATATTTATGATTAATATTGTTGCAAAATGGTGGGAAAAACATTTTATGTCAGTACTGACAGTGTACCAGATTAGACAGGCGCAGGTATTGGCAAGTTTCACTATATATTGATAACTGTTTGTGAACATTTCACAAAAACAGTAAAAATTGTTCAGAAACACATTTTCACCATGACTGTTAATCATTATCACTCAGCTATCTACTATTTCTACATGGAATGGTGAGGTTGACAAACCTGTTTAGCTCTCTGTGAAGCCTCCTGGATCCTGAAAGTTTCAACAGGTTCAAATTCCACGGTTTCATCAACATCTTTGAGATGCTGAAGGTAGTCATAATCATCATCAAAGAACACTCCAAATTCACGTTGAGTATTCTTACGTTTTTCTGCTTCCTGTATCAAAAAACAACACACATATTTACTTTTTATTTGCATGACATGTTACATGTTATTTATACTACAAACTCTTGATGATCATTACATAAAAGTCCTTATAAAAATATACTAGTATAAAATGGTGATAAGGTTGCGAGTGAGTGAGTAAGGCATAATGCTTTTTAGCATTATTCCAACAATATCACCATGGAAATAGGTTTCGCACATTATATTCTGCTGGGAACGGAACCCAGGCCTTTCCAGTGATGAGTAAACACATCAACCACTAGACTAGACTACCAAATTCCCAGATGATAAGGAGGATATTAACTTGGTTGACATGCATTTTTATCTCCTGGAAATGCTTTCTTCAATACATATCCAGTTTTCATTAAGCAATGAGCCCAACAACATAATGATGACAATCAGTAAGTCCTGAGTTAAATATTTCATTTTACAGAAATTATACAGTGTCAGTATTATTGTGATCTTATCTACTCACTTCCTGTTATCATGGCTAATACCAACTGTGAAACCCAAACTATACGTATAACAACGAACATGATGTAGATGGAACTACAATACAAGGCCACTAAGCTTAAGTTAACAGGCTGCTCTCTGATTGGCTAATCTAATCTTGCTATTACCATGGTTAGCTATTTAATTTGTGGCTTCAAACTTCGTAAAAGTCATTTTGACATGACTTATAACTGAAAGTCCTCAGAACTTTGTGGTAGAGTAAGGTGCAATAAGTTTTAATGAGATAGTTGCGGCCAATACCTTATCTTCAACAGGTAGAAGAACTCGTTGTCCAACATCATCACTGGCCTGTAAGGGATCCTTCTGACTTCTGTGAACTAAGCGGAATGTTTGTGCATTCTTCTTATCAATAAACTTCTTCTTCTTTCTGTGTGGCTAAAACAGAGGACATGCTTTTGAGAAAAGGGTTTATGTTCAAAGAACATTACAAGAGTCAACATGATCAGTCTATGATCATAATAATACAAAAGTGCTTTTATTTTGGTTACTATCGCATTTTACAAAACGTGAGACCAGTGAAGGTTTGGGGTAGAATAGAAGGTAGGCCTTCAGCAACCAATGTTTGCCATAACGGGCAACTATGCTTGTTGTTAAGGCAAGTAACAGGATCTGGTGGTCACGCTCACTGATTTGGTTGACACATATCATCAGTTTCCGGTTGTGCAGATTGATGCTCATGCTGTTATGACTGGATTGTCTGGTCCAGACTCGATTATGTACAGACCGCCGCCACATAGCTGGAATATTGCTGAGTGCGGCCCCGAAACTAAACTCACTCACTCACAATACATGACTTATCAGTATCAGCAAAGAACAAGTATGATTATCATTGATGTAATAGGTTCCTGTGTAAAAGGACTCTAAACAGTTCAGGCCTGTCTAATCATCCTGTTTAATCATTAAATCAGATCCCAACAGAAGGTAACTAAGGTCATGCTTATTATTTTCAGTTAAGAGTTGGTTTGTTGTTGTTTTTTAACCTAGCATACAGCAATATTCCTGCTATATTCTAGTGGTCAACAGGATGAGCATCTATATAAGTGGGATATAATGACATGTGTTCACCAAGCAAGGCTGATCTCCATCGGTTAGTGACCTCTTACAACAAGCATGGGCTACAAAGGCTCAAGGGGTCATTGTCGGCACAGGTACTACATTTACTTCGGCTAGGGTACATTTCTGTACACAGAAAGGTACCTGGTGTTCGTTTCTGTAGTACCTGTGCAGACAACGGCCCCTTCAGCGCTACTGAGGATCAACTCTAATCTGGATTTTCACAGGTCTTTCAGTTAGATACTGATGATTACATTCAATTATTTCATGCAAAAAATCACAAGGCCTTGGAGGTTTTTGATAGGGAGGGGGTAAATAACCCAAACAATCACAATTTGGGGGGGTAAACAGTTAATTAACACTGGGGGGAGAATTTGATATAACCTAATCTAAAAACCAAGAGCCACAACAGAAGCCTGAGTCTGTTTAACCTATATTAACTTCACCTGGTAAACATATTACAAAATTTACATTGACACAGTAAAGTCAGTGGGGTACAAGCGTGAGATATATACTTCAGTACTCCAGAATGGGAAAGTTCTACAGTTTCAAGGTTTTGGTGTTAAATTCAGTACAACTGTTTGTCATATTTACCAGACGTGATTTACTGTGACATGTTTACATGTGGATTGCTAATAGTCAACAAATCTATGAACAAACTGAATTCTCAATTTCCAGAACCCGATTCTGTGGTCACCTTGTCAGATCACCTGTGAGTGTGACTGCCAAGGCCTCACGTATTTATTACTGGTATACAAGGTATCTTTGGAATAGACAAAACTAACAGTCTATAATACCGTCACGATAGTTCAGTCTCACCATGCTGACAGCAAAACAACGACAAAACCATTCAATTTAGCTTCAGCATTGAAAACGGTAAACACAACACAACGTGGTTTTCCAGCCGGAAGTTGCAACCACTGGGAAGGGTTAAAGTAAAGAACAATAATAAAACGAAATGAGACTTTCACTGTGCGCTGAAAACTCCTAACAGTACTTTCATGCACTAGACATGGTACGAAATTTGCCAGTTAGCAGTCAAAATAATACAATGAACAATATGATATGTATATTTATCAAAGAAAGTCACCTTTAAATTATTTTATTCCAGCTTCATATTTTTTAACCAACCTTTCAAAACATGGCGAAAACCGAAGATGACGTCTACAAACCAGACATCACGATTTCGATCAAAGACAAAAAGGTTCCTGGTGGTGTGTACTGGAACAGGTACAGGAAGCTCCATTTTACTCACGATTGTGTTTATTATAAGCCATTATGATCCAAACAACTGCCACCGCGTGTGCAGTCAGCACAGATCCGAAAGATAGCGGTTCGAACTCTTAAAACGTATAGCTGAGAGTCACGATGTGTGCAGACAAGTTGTTCCGGTCTGCTGCGTTAACTGATTCCTAATTACGTCAAGATGGGCCAGTCTCCGATTTGTATATGATTGCATGAGACATCGAAACTGTAAACACTATTTATATTGAAGATGCCGTGGCATGAACGATATAGTTGCCTACCAAATACTATATAACATGATCCAAAATACTCAGGTTTGAATCTAAGCATTTAGAACTTGCAATGCTGCAACTAGTAACTGTAAATTTCACCCTCATATTAGACTGTTATAATTCACCAATACCAATATTTAAGCTTTATGTGAGAGATTTTATTTTTCACCACTTGAAGATGTCACTGTTCAGTAAATCAACAATGTTATTACAAAATGTTCTAGAATCTGTAATTTATGAAGAATGTGTAATCCCAAAAAAATGTTTTATATGTTTGTGTTACAGACAAGAAAAACGACAATGGGCCATGGCACTATTTGCCGGGACATCTATGTTGTACGCCTCTCGTACAATCATGCCGATGGCAGTAGTTGCAGTGTCAGAGGAGATGTCTTGGGACAAGACAGAATCAGTGAGTTTGCTTTTGATAATCCTGTACACATTTCCATGAACATCTGCTTAAAGAACAATCCTGAGTCCTGACACATTTGCTGGCCATTACATGGTTCCTAACCAGTGTTAGATTTGGGTGAAATTTTGAGTGGGTCCAAATTGATGAAAATAATGTTTCTGGACCCCCTCCAATGTTAAATAGATGGGCAGATGTAAAATAGAGGGGGTCCTCACTGAAGTTGATGAGTCAAAACACTCCAAAACCCTCTCTTAAGCCAAAACTGTTCCTCACTATAATTTAGACTACCTTAGTGTCTCATGACTGTGTCTGGCTTCCAAAATGTTCCTGTTCATTGATGAATTGACATGTTAAACACTGACTGACTGAGAAGACAATATTAACATTCCAATGATCAGCAATACGAACCTTTTCAGATTTAACATTGTGTTACTCAAATTCCCATACAGTGCTGACATTGCAAAGTATGGTTAGATTAGGAATTTGGTGACCACATGCCGTTTGCTGGGTGTGATCATGGTCATATTCTGATTATGCACTAAAGTGAATTATAATTTGGCAAGGCAGCTAATTTGGAAAAAGAGATCTGACCAGACTGCTCAAAACACTTTACTTTTCCCCACTTGTTAGCTATTGGCATGAGACTATTAATGTTTAGTCGATGACAGATGTGTATTTTTTTAGGTTTGCATATTTGTACAAGTTGCATTTACCATCAGGAAATTCATGACCCAACACGTCAACACTGGCACGGTTCAAAGTGGTCAACAGAGCATGTCCACTTTATCATTGTTTATAGATGTGCCACTATTTTATGTCTATCACTTGGTGGATAATGGTTTACCATCCGCACAAATAAGACCAGTGAAGGTCTGGGGTAGAATAGGCTTTTAGCAACCCATGCTTGCCATAAAAGGCGACTATGCTTGTCGTAAGAGGTGACTAATGGGATCGTGTGGATTTTCGGGTTTAGAGACTGTTGAAAAGGCAATTAACGCATTTTGAATGTAACAGAATTTGGTTACACTGTGGGTAGAAATGCCAGTATAAATTGTACAATCCTTTGAAACCACAACATTATCAAAAGACTGTACTGTGTTGTATACAAGGCCAGCTTTTGGCCTACCATGAGAATATGATGATGGAATAGCACAAAACTGTTAAATGTCCTTGTCTCATAAATCAAAAACTATTTTCACATTTGACACATTTTGACACGTTTTTGTGTTACTTTTTAGAACTAGGGAATTGATTTACATTCAGTCAGCTAAAGTGTGTTTAATCAGTGATAATCTACAACAGGGATAGGTCAATCCCTTGCTTTCTTTACCATTTGTACTAATTAACATGTGCCTGGTCATGCTCCAATGTACACAGTGACTTGGCTCGTTTTCAGCTCAACTTTAGCTGTATTTTGCAGAACTTCAGCCAGTTTATTGTATTAGCTGGAATGAATGAAAGCAATAAGAAAAAAGTACATATGTGAATGAATGAAAGAATAAATGATACACCATGGCCATCCTTCCCAAAACATGTTTAAGAACACAAAAGTATCGCTAGAACACGTGTGTTTAACATCAGCTGTCCTTTTAAAAAAATTTACTACTTGGAGACATTTTTGTTCACATTAATAGTAAATTCAGATATGTTATTGAATGTAGGGAATGACATGGACATTAACAAAATGGTAACTCACATTGTCACACACCACACAAAAACAGAAAGTTTAAAATTATCACAAAACCTTATAAACTGCTTTCCAGTTTTGTCAAATATTAAGATCAACAAGAAATATTAAGATCAACAAGAAAGAAAGAAGTTACAGAACTATAACCCTCATGAATTACCCACGTCAATGGCGGATCAGATCAGATCGTCATATTTTTCACACGCATCACATATGCCCTAACAATTTTTCTAAAATCATATAAGTATCACTATTACTTGCAAACACCTTTCACCTGATGGATATTCCCCTCATAAAATTGGAGGTGTATGTGAAAGAAGTTTTAGAATAATAACTAGAACAATGCAGTGTAGTATTTCAGTTGCGGATCAGGACAGATCAGCGCGATGTCACATTTTTCACACACCTCAAATACACCCTAACATGTTTTTTTAGATGATGAAACTATCACTATTACTTGCAAACACATTTCACCTGATAGTATATTTCCCTCATAAGAATGAAATGTGTATGTGAGAGATGTTTTTGAAGCAATAACTAGAAACACTCAAACAACGCTGTGTAGTATTTTAATGGCGGATCAAAACAGATCGGCGATATGTCATATTTTTCACACACCTCAAATACACTGTAGCTATTTTTTCTAAGTCATAAAACTATCACTATTACTTGCAAATACCTTTCACCTAAATTTATGTTTCCCTTCTAAAATTTAAACTGATGTGTGGAAGAAGTTTTTATCGACTTAATTTAGTCTATCTTCACAGTGAATCAAGAATGGAAGCCACTGAGCTATAACATACCGACTTGAAACATAACTACAAATCTACTGTCCCAATACTGACACTAATAACAAATATTTGACTTAAACTGAAATGACAAAGTAGTTTACTAAACTTTACTTATCTTCTACAGATAGGTTTTCAGTTTTCACAACACTCAGTGAATGTCATCAGCTGTTGAAAATAAAAGGGGCTCAATCTTAAATGCTAAGCTGCAGCTGTATTGTCTACACTGGTCATGTGACGAGGCGAGGCATACGTTCAGCGGGTTTTCGAAGAGTTTCTTCTCCCTCTCTATATAGGCTCCCTGGTTTAACCAGTCCTTTCAGTTTGGCTCATGGTTCATTGGTAGATATATGGTACAGAAAGACCTGGTAACCATGGCAATCTAGTACCTTTGATACACATGGTTATTGTGCATGGTCAAACCATTCATTGAATACAACTTGATATTGATCTGGATGCTGTTGACAAATTATTGATGACCAGATTCTTGGGATCCATTGATTCACTACACATTCTGCATACCGCAATATGAAATAACACAATTCGTTTATAAAGAACGGCAAAAGAAATGCAACTTCAGCTTTTTATCAAGGTAAAGTTATGACTAGGAGCACATTTCACAAAGGCTGTGACCTAATGCGACAGGTAATAAATATTCAACCAATTTTAATGATCAAGATGTTTCCAGAGAAGGAGAAAATGCAGGTAAAAAATCCCATTGCCCAGCACCCGGGACAAGTCAGTTTTCATTTCGGGCAATCAAATAATGGTATCTTACTTGTCTTGGACTACTAGATTATTTCCACTTATGGTTTCAAACACAAATAATCTTGGATTTCATTTCATATTTGCTCATAATGAAGCTATTAAAGTTCGCAATAATAATAACGTAGAGCTGGTAGAGAGTGAAATTATCACTCTTTGATAAATAGTCCAGTCCACATCAACATCACTCATTGTGTCATAAAATCAGGGCAAGTGGAAAATTAGTCAGGACAAGTTACTTTCTTGAAGTCACTTGCCTTGTGGCAAGTGGCTTTTGAAAATAGTTTTTAATCCCTAGGTCTTCTTATTGTACAATTTCACATAGTGACTATTTGTAATGGGTGAAAGAAACATGGTGTATTATGTGTTCACTAGTCATGAGAAAGTTATTGGATGCAGGGGTAGATCCAGAGGGAAGTACTCATCCCACCCCAACCCCCACCCCCACCCCTGAAATTTTATACCCGGTGGAGTGCTTTCCCCAAACCTTTGTACTTTGTGATTTACGTGGAATACCCCTTCTCTAAAACTCTGCATCCACTCATGCAATGTATTGGTATGTATTAATTACTGTTAGCATGGTTGGTATTTTAGATTTCTGGAAAGGCAGTTGGCATAGCTTTCATTTGAAGGGGTGTTTGATTGGTGAACTGTTTAGTGGTTAGCTGGTTGTGGGATTTTCGTCCAGAATCTTAGGATCATGGCACACTTAGGGACTCACCACAGCACAGTAAATATTGCTTTTCTGTTGTCCATGTATATTGATGATAATCACGATGTTGTCATGTTCTGGAATGATTAACCAGAATATTGGTTTTCATTAGGGAAGTTCGCCAAAATGTGTTGATGGTTATATATACGGTGACTTGGTAATTTTCTTTCAGGGAACTGTCTTGTCTGCCTTTTTCTGGGGGTACACCATGACACAGTTTCTGGGTGGATATCTGAGTGACCGTATCGGTGGAGACATTGTCCTTCCCATAGCAGCGTGTCTGTGGTCCCTGATCACATTCTGGACGCCACAAGTAGCATATCTGTCCACAGACAAACACATGGCTCTCTACATTGTTGTGCTGTCCCGAGTCCTGTTGGGAGTTTGTCAAGGTGAGATCACATGGGGTTATTTTTAGTTTGTTTAACAGTGTTTAATATGGAGTCTGATGCCTTGTTATGAGAAGTAATCTTGCTGTCATAAAAGGTCACAATGCATATCATAAGAGGGCACAATGCATATTATTCAGTGCATAGTCACATATTCGGTGATTCGAACTGTACTTCTTCGTGAATACAATTTGTTATTCATGGTCACCAGAACGGAACATGAATGAACATTTATAATTCTTTGTCTGAGCAAGTTTCTTTTGAACCCTTATTGAAGCGAGACATGCAAGAATGGAATATGTTACTAGCTTTGCAGTAGTGCAAGTCATGTCAGTTTGCAAGGGCTGCACATGGTACTGTGGACTATAACTACTAGTCTGTTACATACCAAATTTGAGTGTCATGTCAGATCACTAGTTATTACTACGACAAATTAACTGTCAACATAGGAGTTCCATATTGTGCATCAATCACTTAACTACAATGTTATATTCATGAATAGTTATTCGTATTCGTTACACAATGTTCGTGCCATATCATATTCACCACATAGTGTATTCATTGCAGCCCTAAGTGCATCATGAGAAGCTACTATAATTGTTGTAACAGGTGACTAAATGGATTGGATGGTTACTCTCTTTGACTAGGCTGATGTGCCATTGTGTAATTCTTATTATGTCAGCCATGTATTGTTTGCTTCTCCCTTGATTACTCACAGACTGGAATATAGCTGAAGTATTGAACTAACATATGAGGCATCATCACATGTCCTATGTTATATGATATGAAGTATTTTGTTTTATTTTGTGTCAATGTGGAAGTTATGTATTCATCTATACATTTATCCTACTAATAAGGATACTACATTGTTCACCTCTAGTGAGACAGATAGATACTCACACTATTGTTGTATAATCTTTCCCATGCAAATTGGTGTATGTACCAGTACATAAATCAATAATACTACACGTCACAATGTGATATGTTACATAATGCCATCACAAATTGTCTTTTTTTCAGCCACCATTACTGCAAAGGCTGAAAGTTCACTTGCACTATAATTTCTAACTATTTCAAAGTGTTAAATCTTACTTACCTTAGTTATTCAGGGATTTATCAACACAAAGACAGAGGCCAATTTTAGTCCCTAACATCAAGCAAATGCAGTTGCAAAGTATGTATTTTTAGATGATGATAAGGTTTTTTGCAAAGTGAATTGTATTTCATTAGTAACAGGATCAATATAGTGGATTAGGTTTAAATGTTTCATTAACATAATCACATTGAAAGCAGTATCAAAATACATCAGGGATACACGGTATAGGAAAACAAGGACTTTACAAAAATACCAGTTGTGAACTAAATAAAATTTTTCCTAATTTGACTCACACAGAATCATACGTAAGTCCCATTTTTTATGTTGGTTATAGAACGTTCATGTTTTTCTTGAACCATCAAGAATACTGAATCAGGTTGTGATATTCCCGTTCAGATCTGATTGAAAGAGGGACAGCTGCTGACATGTTGAGATTGTAACGCAGTCATGGAAAATCATTGTCATCCATGGTGATCAAGCATTCTGTCACATCTCATTTGCATCACAATATAAATATGTTGCTAGAGAGCAGCGGTTTGATGTCATGCACTATCAATCTGGAAATGAATCCGTAAACACTGTGTGTTGAATACATATTACATGTATGTCAATCATGTCCAATAAAGTATCATGTTATTAAATGTTCGGTACAGTTAATAACTTGTTTTGTGAAGAGAGAAAGTTTTTAAAATTTAACTGTTTTGAAGAAAATAAACACATTAATACCAATTATATCTTGTTTCTTGGCAGGAAAATCAAATTTCACCCAAAACATATTTTGTAACCCATTATAAATTCAAATGAAATCAGCAGTATATTAGACACAACTGCCTGCATGATTTAGTGAATAAACGTGATAAAGCTTCTGTCTTAGGAAGATTTCGGGTTCACTCAACAGGTGCTTCACACCAGAACATGTTACTTGTTGTTACCTTGCCTGATGTGAGGAATTGACGTGATAATACAAGGACTGGCCAGCTTGAAGTTAGTATGCTGGGTCTTTGGAAGGAATCCATCTTAAGCTGCAGCTTGCTATCTCAATGCACTAGCATTATAAGACTGACATTACAAGAAACTGTAGACCCACGCACCCAACTATCCACCCACACATGCACACACACGCACACACACAGAGTAACATAGAGAGGCACAAGTACAAATACTTGTACAAAATCTTCAATGTAACATTTGGTCTTACCTGTTCATTCACATGATAAAAAAGCAGCTTCACCATGATTATTCGTTGATTAACTGTGAATTTTCAAGCTTTCGCTTGACGTTTAGGTGATTTCATTTCAGTTCATGGAAAAGATTTCAGCTAATACATGCAAGTGGCCAGGACTAAAAGAATTGTTCCCTATGTCCACAATTACTTTGTAAATTTCGTCCCTATAAAACATAGGTTACTGTCACCATTTTCTAGGAATGTATGGTACGACTATATACTTGAAGGGTTTTAGTGAGGTTTTGTTCTCTTGCTACTGACAAAACAATGTATTACAAAATCTTCTAGGTCAATGATTGTCCATGTTAACAATTTGTATTTATCTGATGATGTCACTGTGTAAATATTCACATGAATAGTGGTCTGTTGGATGGGGTTTACATATTATGAGGGTCTTGAGTTACAAGACTTCTTTTTATGCAAACTATGTGGAATCTGTAAAGCAAATCAACTGTGGACGTCATGGTTGGAGATAGCCATCACTTACTGTTGGGCTGTCAAAATTAGAATATGTCTTTTAATCATAGGTGTGAAAATGTATGAGGATTAGTGACTTCCTGACCTTCATTTTCAACATCAGGCATCCTTTGGAATTAATGCTAGTCTTCTATATCGAG
Organism: Haliotis asinina; assembly: GCF_037392515.1. NCBI lineage: Eukaryota > Metazoa > Mollusca > Gastropoda > Lepetellida > Haliotidae > Haliotis > Haliotis asinina. Next base: position 40,712,569 of record NC_090286.1, read on the forward strand.
TCTACTTAAGAGGGCTTTAGGATTAGGAACTTCCTGACCTTTTCAGTTTTACAAAAAAAACTGTCATTTTCAACATCAGACATCCTTTGGAATTAATGCTGGTCTTCTAAATCGAGTCTACTTAAGAGGGCTAGAACAGGTCCAAATTTTCTACCCGGGTACCCCACCCCCTATTATCCTACTCTAACTGGATACCAGTTACGTTAATGCCTGACAGTGACATCAAATTTGTCAAAAATGCAATATATTCTTCAGCTACAATTTGGAGTTTTTCAGCATCTTAACCATTTCTTATGTTCAAAACAGGTGACTGCATAATTTTATCTAAATCTTCAAAGACAATATAACCTTTTAATCATGAAAGAATAACTTCTTACGTTGTTGAATCCATTAGTCTCATGATCAATACAGGTCCGGGTATTGGTACTGGTACCTGGGTCCATCTTATTACTCATTCGTCCTGGGTACCCATGTTACCCATCCCGTCCCTAGTACGTAATTGTATTGAAGGCTAGTGAAAATCCAGTTATGATAGTTCTTGCTGAATTGACAGCTAACATTCTTGGATTCTGTTACAGAACTGAACTGAATGAAACTGACAACACTGTGATCATAGTAAGAGTAAAATATATTTTCTTCTTCAAGCAGGTCTAGATACATTCTCTTCCCACAGTGGTTACTTGTCATATCTTTCTATGTAACCTCTGTTCTAATGCGACCCTTTCTTGGTGCGAGTATTCAAGACTCGTGATTGGAGGCAATCAGATTTAGTAGTGCAATCAGCGACCTTGTTTCAAAAGTGATCGTTCGCAAGATCTCGGTAATTTCCGGATGCATCGTGAAAACTAGAACCTCTTCCCGAGCGCGATCCTCAAATGCTTCTTCTAGACAGAACGCCGTGATCTCATATTTGTTTCTCCACATTGCTTGCATTTGTTGAATCTAGGTCGATGTAACACGTGTTCTGATTGGAAAGGAAAAAGGGAGATAAATCTGCTGCCATTTTTTGCCGCTAGGGTATTTTATGAGAACCGCGAAACATGGCCATATTAGAACAGAGGTTCGCAGGAAGATATGACAAGTAACCTCTGTGGGAAGAGAATGGTCTAGATACAGATTCTGAGAACTCAGGTTAGCTCAAGTTCTCTTGACAGATGTCTTAAAGAACGAATGAGCCTCAATAGGTTGATAGTAATTCTGTAGTATATAAGTTTTATGCTTGTGTCAGTGAAGAAATCCAGTTCTTTTGGATTTATTTACCAGGGTATCAGTTGTCCTTTGTTCCACCAGCTCTTTTAATCCTACTTTGGCATATTTCATACATTAAGTTATTACGCTTTTAGATAGTGTTTTCTTTGTGTTGTAACTTTAGTAAGTATATTCCTTCACATGCTAGCACAAAATAGTTAAAATACCAACCTAAGCGCTCATATTAATAGATATTCATCCTTATATGTTTGACAACCAGACTATCTGCCCCAAAGCTATGCATGTTCGCTTTGCACAGGAAATGCCCCATGTATATACACCCAAATGTTCCAGCCAAAATCATTGGTCATAACACAAGATTACCATGATTACAAGAAGTTGTGTTGATATCAGCATGTTGCCTCTGTTGCATTTCCACACTTAAAGATCCTGGTAAGACTTGACATTGAGTATCCCATGCTTGTCAAAAGAGGCAACAAACGGGATGAAGTGGTGAACTGGCTGACTTTGTTGACACGTCATGTGTTCCCCAGACTCAGTTATTTACAGACCGCCGCCATATAGCTGGAATATTGCTGAGCGCAGCGTAAAACTAAATTCACTTATTCACTCACTGTTGCACTTCAATTCTTGTACTGATGCTGTGACCTGTGGTGTATTGACCTGTTGTAAGGTGTACACATGCCGGCTACTACCAGTATGACCTGTCAGTATGTTGAAAAGAAAGAGCGGTCAGGATACTGCTCTCTCGTGGTCGCTGGTACATATGGGGGGTGAGTACGAGGGTTGTTATATCCGCTAGTAGACTAGAACCTGGCCTTCACCACAAGCACGCTCTTTCCCTGGCCTGCCATTGTAGACAACATCAACATCAATCTTCAAATCACTACAAAGCTGAAAATGTGTTCCAAAATTTGAACAGCAGTTGGAATTAATTATGTATTAATGCCACATCTACAGAGCTTATCGTAACAGTCCTTTGTGATGGATCATAAGACAAAATGACTTAACCAGTAACTCCTAAGTTTCATGCACCTCATTAGTAAGAAAATGTCATCATTGACAAGTAACATTGTTCTTTGGATCATTATCTAAGCAGGGGTGAATATAAAGAGTTTAAAGTGGTGATTTAAGGATTGATTTTGAAGGGGTGCTTGGTATCGTGTGGAGAGTTCACAGATGATTTGTACATTATCTGATTAGTACCCTGTCCAAATCTGTATTCTTGGTAGATTTATAAAGTCTGTCAGCAGACAGGCTGAATTTAATGACAATAGCTCGATGTTCTCTCTCCACAACAAGTCAGGCCATGAATTTCTTGGAGATGGTCTTTTGCACTGATGTTTACAAATGACAACTGTTTATCAACAAGCTGGCCAAGCTGATCAGATAGACGGTGCATACTTGATGTCTGATAAAGACATGTGTATTTCAGCATAATTTTGTTGTATGAAATGAGGACCGTCCGACTGCCCAAGACAGACTAGATTGCTAACAGATGGTCTAACTTTACAGCTAGCCAGACTGATGATCTGGTCAAAATTTTGGAAAACATATTCCAGTAATATTCTTTGGATTGCTTGGTCTGGTTAACTCAATCTTGGACTTGTAACAGTTTGAAGTCACCAACCCTGATGTCTGGCTAGGTTTTTGCCTTATTTCATACACAGAAAATTTACTGTAATCAGAAAACCAGACTTCATCAACTTGTGCATTAGGAGGGTTACTGAAAGGAGTACACCCTGAAACTTGGTACAGTCCCCTCAACTGAGATTAATATGATCTTAATTCTGGTTCCAAGGAACATTGAGAAAGAAGTATAAAGCTGCCCAGGGACATGTATTGTAATATTGAGCTGATGACAACTCTGCATGTGCATGAAGGTCACAAATATTATATAGAGAAAAATCAGGTGCTCTGTAACATGTTTTTTAATCAGCTTACATACCTCAAGCAACTGAACAAGTTAACAAGGTATTGCAATTCCTGTTTACAGCAGTGGTTCTTTTTTGTGCTGAGAACAAACGTAATTTGATACTTGAAACAGAACATGTTTTATGAAAAATAATAGGCTTTGTTATAGATGATTTTCATGTCAGTTGACAAAACCCCAGAATTTGAAACCCATGTTTGATATCACACATACCACATATACCATGAATAATTAGTCTCTGGTTGTGTTGTGTATTGCTGTGGAATGTGAGCTTATCTCCCAAATGAGACTAAAACATGAGCAGGAATCAACAGCTGTTGTAAGTGATGGTAATAAAATATTAATTGCAATGTAGATATTACTTGGCAGCAGCTGCTGGTGTGACCATTACCAGTATATACAGTCTGCATTATTAGGTTCGCACAAAGAAACAAACCTTTCAATTCACATGACATGAAAGTATAGGGAGCTTAATCTCTGCTTATGTCGTGAATTGTTTGTTTTCAGCATCTCCATAACTACAAGGTTTCTATACTAACAGAAACCTTGTAGGAATGACTATAGTATCCATGAGTACAGCTTACATTATTTGGATCCTATGACCGTGACAACTGTGACGTTAAAAGAGTTTCATTTTTGGAGATTCACTGCTATTTTTGAATGTTTGATATAGTATAATGTAGCCAATAAATATGTGTTCTCATTCAGCATCACACATGACCTCAGAATGTGAACACTGATGGACTTAGCTATGGTGTCTTTAGATAATACTCATAGGATGTTGATTAGCTGTCAGAAATGGCTGTCATAGCAACTATGTTTAGGAAGACACTAAAGAGCATTAATCAGCAATATCTTGACATTTAGCATACCTGAAGTGAATAAGTAAAAGTTCCTAATGCACCTGTTCCACTGGGATATTAAAAAGTTTGACCTTGATTCAACCTTTACATCATTATGGATGGTGGTGTCACCATTTCAAATTTCTAAGTAGGGACAACATTGCATGTCTTGACCTACACCGCACAGGCTTGTATATGTATGCACAGGGTATGGTAGTTCAGGGTGTGGTTAAGGTATTTACAACCTGTACTAGTGTATGTTGATAATGGCAGGTTCATACTGCCTTTAGTAACAGGTTGCTCCCAGTGCAGGTAGCAATAAATCATCCAGCATATCATGGCTGTCATCATGTGTTTTAATTGGGAAGTAATATTAATTGGGTTGCAGTGAAAACATACTTATGATTTTTACTTTAAATTAAAAAGTAAGTCAAATACAGTCAAATTAAGATTGAGAATCCTCATAATTCTGCCTTGCCAATTAAAAATTTAGATCGCAGAATTTTATTCAACATAGGCTAAAAGATGTTTAACAAGCAATCATCAAATCACTGTTAATGGTTTGTATTACATGGGGGTAAGTGGAGTAGTTGAAACAGTGAAACAAATGCACGTTTATTATGTGATAAGCGTTAACTTAGACCAACCCCATTTGTTCTCAGTGTTTCATTTAATGTGCAGTCCTGCATAAAAGCAAAAGTCTGATCAATATGATGAAGACATGTGTTGTAATATACTACCTATCAAAAGACTCACTTAAAGCACTCACTTATTGTTAGGTGGTTACATTGAAGTTGACTTCTCCATTAACTTGGGGGAACTGACTGCAAACCTTATGCAGATGAATTGAACAAGGATCATCGGGAGAAGCATGTACAAATATCATATATGTGAAAAGCTGCATTTTGATGTAAAGTTTTATTGCCCATTTTCACAGTTTTATCATATGTGGAACCTGTGACATGAATCCTTTCAAAGTTACAATTTGGTTTTATAATACATCATTTTATGTATAAGCAGTACCTATAAACAGTATGGAATATTTTGCAGAGTCTAGTTTAGTTAACAGTTGACAGAAGTAAGTTGCTACATTTACACTTGTGAGTCTACATAATAATATCATCGTAAATGGATATATATATCTATCTATGTATGTATGTATGTATGTAAATGGATTTAGTACATTGCATTATAACGGTTGGAAAAACAACTGATTGCAAATTCATGGCTCAGAAGCCAATGCCACAAGAATACCCTGACACCATAATAATACTGTCATATTGGCAAAATGAACTTGTAAGAAGATTGATAAATGTGATAGATATTGTCCTTACCACTGTTTGCCTGAATGTCAATCATAGGTACAAAATCTGTAACTGAAATCTAAGCCTTGACATTAATTTGCGGAGGCTATTCAATCTAAACTCAACCAACCACAAACATGGCAGAGACCAAGGAATAGTTGTTTCAAGCCAAATTTGGCTTTTCGACATGAACTATTGTCCGAAATGAGCTAGTTGCCTTTGCACGACTCCGTCTATCCCTGTCTCTTATGACCAATTTTTGTGACAGGGTTCCATTATCCAGGAATGACAAGTTTAATATCAAGGAAGGTTGTGGAGCAGGAACGATCTCTCACATATAGCTTTATAGCTGCGGGATCCCATTTTGGGTAAGGGTCTTTTCTTCTCATGTTCCATAGGTGGAGAAAATAATTAAAAGACTTCATTATCAGTGAAATATGAATGAAATATACTATAGTCCTTTTGACTCAAAAACAGACAAATGAATTACAGTTGAACTCGATAACTAATAAGCATATAATGCTCAATAAAACGCTGATCATAATCAAAACATCAGACCACCTCTGTGAGGTTTTTACAGAAATGATGCCCTATAAATAGTAAAAAGTTGTTTAACAAACTATCGTTAAAATATTGACACAGGTCACTACTTGTTTCAAGGGAGGAGAGATGTTTGAGGAGCATGTGCACAAGTGCTGACCAAAATATTAATTCATTAAAGTAACCTATGCTGTGCCATCTCCATCCTTTCTCACACGCCTGGCTGTCTCTTTCTTTGCACTCCACCCTCGTAACAAATAGCGAACTGTGTCAAGATTTTAAAAATACTTTGTTAAAGAACTTTTTTTATTTTTAGGGCGTAAATGTTGCCACAACCTGACATAGTAGGTCTGATGTTTTTGTTTCTTTGAGAATTACACATTCTTTAGTTTTCGAGCTATATATTACAATTCATCAGTCCTCTTTTGAGCCAAACAGACTAGACTGAACTGGACTACTCAATTCTTTCACATTGCTGTAGTTAATCAGTCATGAAAAAACTCCAGGATCAGCTGACTCATATTTCTGTGGTGTAAGTTCCAATACTGTATATCCTCCAGCAAAGACCTGGATTTAGTTCACTGCTTTCTCCATCTATGTGACTTCCTCTTTCTATCAGCTAGTTGACAAACAGATTTCATACTTCAGAAATGTTTCTTAACTGTTTCTCCAGCTAATAATATTGACATAACTGCTGCATGGAAATGTAGAGTTAACATTTCCAAACAAATGTTATTTTACTCTTGACAGAGCGTCTGAAGTCTGTTTCTGTAGATAGTTGACAGAGTTCATTTTTTTTCCCAGAAAACCAACAAGCATGTTGGTTTTTGATTTGGTGGTTGACTGCTATTGTTGCTTATGATGTTAAGTGGTTCATCAGAATGCAGAGGTGCATATAATTTTTTCAGCACAGTTTAATTAAAAAGTAACATGTAATGAAAGAAATGAAAACAGCAATCTTTTTAATCGCAGCCTCCATAAATAAATCTGTATGTCGCAGGAGGGCATAGTTAGGAGAGAAATAATTTTGTTTACATTGTACCTATTTGTTTAGTGCTATTAAAACTGTGAACAGCTGGTGGAATGTGTACATTTCATGGCAGGATTCATGTACATGTATAAATGATCATGCATAAATGATACCCCATACATCTAAGCTATATTTGCAAACTAACTTGTATATATCTATCTTGCACATACTGACCACAGACAATTTCTGCAAAACCCAATCCATATAACCATGTCTGTAATCATGATTCATAATCAGTAGGAAACTCCTTGCTTTGGGGGTTGGCTTTTTGTGTTTTGAACATTCCTTAGGTTACAAGCTTAAAATTTTTCTGATGTTTTATTAAATATTAAAAACTTGTTTGACAAATAGTATTGATAGTATCGCTCATACTGCTAAAAGTAAAGAGAAGTCTTTGGCAATCTCCATAACTAATTATGAAGTTCCTTTGAAGAGAGTCTTTGTGTGTGTGTGATATAATATATTATAAATCACTGTATGCTGTCAGTGTGTATTTTTTGTTGTGTACACGATGAGTTGTGCCATAGTAATTGTATGTAAATCTGCATCAGCAGGGTTCAAACTCACTCACTCACTCATTCACTTGTGTTGTAGCACTCTATTTACAGGCAGTGTGGGGTCTATCCTCTTAGACCGATATGGCTGGCAAATGCCATTCTATTTCATTGGTAAGTTATCAATATGTTTCTTGCATGAGATCAAGATTAGAAATGAACCAGAAAAGCCTGCTCGACCAAACAATAACATAGGAGACCATCCTCTAAGCTGATAGCACACACTGTGTAGTACAGTACTGTGTCTTTTGTTTGATACAACGGGATAATGGCCTGTTGGCTAAAGCAAATAGTTGCCATGAATACTGAGCATGGTTCTGTATGATTTTAACTGTGTTTTATAGTTATCAAGATGTTAAATGTTATTTCTTGTCATGCTGCAGAAATTATAACATTTGTTCCAAGACAAGTAATCTACTGTTTTGTAAAATCAAAGACCTCCAGACCCGTGAAGGTTCTGTGGTAGAATAAGCCTTCACCAACCCATGCTTGCCATAAAAAGGCGACTATGCTTGTTGTAAGAGGCGACCAACGGGATCGAGTGGTCAGGCTTACTGACTTGGTTGACACATGTCATCAGTTCCCAATTACGCAAATCGATGCTCATGTTGTTGATCACTGGATTGTCTGGTCCAGACTCAATTATGTACAGACTGCCGCCATATAGCTGGAATATTGCTGAGTGTGGCATAAAACTAAACTCATTCACTCACTCACTCAAAGACCTCCAAGTGTGCTTATTGTAGTGGCTGTTTACTGCTCCAGTACAAGTTACAGTTTCACTAGATTTGGAATATCAGCCTGTGCAAATCTTTTGAGTAAAGTAAGCTAATAAATGGTAATTGCATTGTAAGTATCAGTTTCAGAAGTGATTAGTGTTATCATATAGAATATTATTGCCTGAGTATATCTGACCAAGCAGAATGTTACTGGAGAGTCACACAGTAGTAATGGAAAGGAATTGTCAGGTTATACAAAGATGGGGAAATGTAACTCTTGGAAATGAATTTATGTTTACATATCAAGAGACATGGCACTTTAGTAGGCTTTTATGGCGTCTAAAATGCATATCATACATAAATACTTTTTGGAAAGTGTTTTCAATTCTTGATGATGAGTTAAGCAGCATGTATCACAGGAAAGACTGACGTTATGTATATTTTCAGGTCTGTGTGGTCTGGGATGGATGCTGATAATGAGATACTGTCTTGTAAACCATCACAGGAAAAAGTATATCAGTCTACATTCACATGATGGGTCTGGGTACCCAGACAAAGCAAAAGAAGCACATGGAGTTCCATGGATAACACTATTTACAAAAGCTGCATTCTGGTAAGTAGCATCAAGCATGCATAGCCAAATATTAAAACTTGATACCTCATCGCCATGGTTACCATGGTAGCCATTCATGATCATCAAAATTACAGACTGTAGCTAACAGTCATGTCTATGTAATATTAATAAAGAGATGCTGGCTTAAATGTTACTGAAAAGAAGTTGATGAATATTCTTCTCTTTTAAGGCCTGAAGTTCATTTGTCAAGGCAAGGCAACTATATGCTATGTATGATTTACAGTAGATGTATAGGAGCAGTGGACGTTCTTCAATTCTTTTGAGTAGTGTACAGCAAACAAAAGCCAGAGGAAAGTCCTTGCAGCAATTATGGATCAAAACTATTTTCTGTTGATTGCCTGTGAATCACTGTCACACTGGCATGACATTCTCCATTGGCATTCTGTCTCTGATATGTCAGACAGCAGCCAACACTGTCTGTCAAAGCTTTGTTATGTAAGTTGATTCTTTAACATTGCACTCCCTTTCTTTGACATTGCACTAAGTTTACCTTACAGACTTACAATCACCTAAGTGCTTTAAGAAAGAAGACCCAGGTCTACTTTGTAAAGAGGCCAGTGCTCCAGTAATATATTGCTGCCACTGAGTATTTACTCTTGTTATTAATACAGTAAAATACTTTTATAATGAAGTACAAGGGACCACTGAAATTAGTTCGTTATATATCCGTAGTTGGCTATTCACGAAAAGAAAGAACAGTAAAACACACTCTACAGTACAACACATTCCTACTCAGTATATTCATACATTCATTCATTCATATTACGTTTTTTCACTACAAAGTCAGTAATCTTACACAGGCACCCACCGCGGGTCCAAAATCTATAAACTAAGTCTCGGTATACTATCCAACCCCATTACCATATAACCTGTAAGGGTGCATCACGAAATCACGGCGACATGATCGAAAAGCGGACAATTACGCACTCGTCACTTGCCGGAAGTATACACAGTCTAAGTAAACTTAGTCTCAGTGTATTTCGTTACACTCCTCCACTGAGTCTAACACAACATAGTAGAAGGTCGCGTCAGGTAACCTTTGAGCTACTTATAACTGTCCAATCAAACGCGAGACGGTTAAATAGATTGAACCAATCAAACAACGACTACTATTTAGGGATCGGTGGGACTTTCAAAATATTCAGACCACCAACACAGATCTCTCCACAAACAAAAATCTGTATATAACACAGTTATTTCACCAGCTGTATATACGCTTTGGGGATTCTGTTGACATGGTTACCATTAGCCAATATTTCCGCAAGATGACATCCTTGAATATTGCCCAAAACACTATTTCCAGGGACTGTTTATTCAACGTTGTCATGGTTGTAACGTGCGCCGTGTGCATCACCCGGAAGGGATCGTACACTAAATAGCATTCGGAATCGTTTGTGTACGAACATTTTCAAGATAAAAAATTCAAAAGGTATGTGCGAATGTCCACTTTCGCGATTTGGTAAGCTGTGTTCTCATTTGTCAATCTCAAAGGTTACCTGACGCGACCTCCCATAGGGTTTTGTTAGACTCAGTGGTGGAGTGTAACAAAAAGTATCGAGGATAAGTTTACTTAGACTGGAAGTATACAAAGCTAGGTCGTCAGCGATGGGCTTTACGGCCTCTGGCAATCTGATTGGTTAATAATGCAAACTACAACTTCGCATGGGTGAAAAAACTGGAGTGTGTTTTGTACACAAAAGTATTAGCCAATCAGATTGCCGGAGGTCATAAATCCTGCGAATGAAGGTGGGGCCTGGTCTGTTGCATCACTGTTTGTGTTGTCATCATCGCAATCCGAATCAACTCGGTATATTCCGTCACGCTGATCAGAAACGGCCTTTACGATGTCTATGGAGTTTGCTCAATTGAAAATATATTGTTAAATGTGAATCTTTGTGATATATTTGTGGAGCTTCGGTCGGCATGATGACTTCAGGGACATTTACTGTTAGGGACTCTCTGGTTGGTTTTGTTTACAAAGTGTTTGTGACAGTATGACCATCACTTCATGAAGTCCGTTTGAACTAAATTCTTCTAATTAGCCATCAAGTATAGTTTTTCCAGCATTATGTTTAAAACAAAAACAAACAAAAGTTCATTGCAAGCCAGGTCACACAATACAATGATTGTAGAAGGGTTCAATATAAGAAATGTTAACCTGCTTGCATTAGGTGCAACCCAAGCCTAGATGCATCAGCCAAATTCCAGTTGCACTGCTTTTATTGCATTATGAATTAATTATGCAAGGACTGTTTCAGTCAGGGATAAAAGTAAGATATTTGGTTTTGAACTCAAGTAGTGAATATTTGAAGTACAATGCCTTTTAGGTTCTATTCTGTTTTGACTTTTTTCATTTCCTTGCAAGAAGATCATACATTGATGAGTAATATTATACTGAGAGTATCCAAAACAGGATGCATGTGCTGAAGAGTTCAGAATTTTCTCCTAGGCCAAATGTAAGAGATATATCAATCTTTTATGATGTCTCTGCAGCTGTAAAAGTGATATGTAGCAATCAGCATGACTTCTCCCACCTTCCAGAAAGTGTCAATATGGAACCAGCCATAGAATGACCAGGTTACTCACAGGTTGGGAAAGAGAACTTTGACAATGGGCCATTTTAAGGATTACTAGCCATTTTCTGAATTTTCAAAGGGCCACTGCCCTTGTATCAATTCTTAACTTCCAAATTTTAATAGGCCATTCACTCTAGTGTGCAAAATGACCCATGACCCTGCTTTTCCCAATCCCTGGTTACTGAAAAGAAACAAGGTTTCCTCCACTGTTTGACCAACACCACATGTATAAGACACTTTTTACTTGTAGACTAAGCATCCTGATTGAGATTGATAGTATTAATGTCATGTAAATGGTGCATAGTAGAAAATATCTTCACTTTCCTCTAGTGTTGCAAATTGGTTGAAATCTCACAATTGGTGATTTCTTCATTACCAATGAACAATCTTTGAAAAAAATTGGTTGGCTTCAATTTTCAGATTTTCCTATCAAGTTGTTATTTCAGATAAGTATAACATGATGCAAATTGCTATATTAAAGTGATAACTAATACCAGTATATCATGAACATAAATTTCTTGGAGTCTTCAAGAAATATTCAGTCATGGCTTTTCAGTTAGTGAAGTGAGTTTTTTAAGAAATAAACACATTTTCAGGCACTGACAACTTCGAAGATATGTTCCATCAGCAAGTGTTTCAAACACTAAAACAGTAGTTCCAAAATCTTTTGTGCTCAATTATGAGAAATGTAGTCAATTACTTGGTAGTTTGGTCACTGCGGCCAGTCTTATTTCAGTTAACTGGAACACCACTACTTTGCTCTGATAAGATTTATAGTAGAAAAGAATGTTTACTGTACATTAATGCCCAAAGAGGTCAGGGTACAAAGTTTCATTGAAATGTAATAAACTTTTGATAAAATCAATGTATCTGAACTATTGCCATGTTACAGTTAAGAGAGTAGATGCATTGTTCCTTTGCATGAGCATTTTGGGAATTTGTAACTGGTATTACAAAAATAATACATGTACAGTGTTCACATGAACGTGGAAACCTGCGTTTTTCACACAAAAAAATAATATAAACACACAAAAAATATTTTTAGTTCGTGTTTTGGATGCATTGATTCTGATCTTCTTAAATTAAAAAAAAGTACCTGGAAACTTACACATATTGGGGAAAAAATAACTTTCGGAATGATTCAAGACTGTAAATGAAAAATTCACGTGAAAACATCTGGACTACATATTTTTAATTTTATATTTGCACACACTCATACAAAACCTACCATGATCACTGATGTAGTTCAGCCATAAGAAGAGACAGCAAAGAGGGATAATAGACATGCTACAAAAACCACCATTCTTTCTCAGCATTGATGCACAATTTGTTTGTGCAGACACAAATTACTTAGTCACTGTTCTGACCAACTGAATATTAACCTCATGGTCCAATGGAGGGTGACAAGCACTGACATTTAACATGTCCAAGATATGCAGTGCAGGTGATAAGGATGGGTGTGTCTTATCTGATTTTGATATTTTATCTACATTTGGCCTAGGAGTAACTTAGTGCTGTGAACATTCAAAATAATTTTGTAATTATCATTTACCCCTGTTTTTATCAATGGTAATGTATGTCGCTATTTTGAATAATCATGTGTTTTGAATTGCTTTTAAATGTTCATTATGTCATAACATTCCATCATGTATATTAGATGACCGTATTTATTTACACCAGTCTATCTCTAACTATGGCTTTAACACCATTGCTCCCCTTAACATTCTTAACACATGTCAGGAAACATGACTGGCAATCATTTCAGTAACACAAACTCTGCACTTTGTTCTGTTTGTTTAAGATATGACAGAGTTTTCATGCTGTATCTATTTAAGTTGTTCTGTTTTCAATCACACAAGCTGCTGTTTTCTTCCATATTAAATTGTACTATAGTCACTTTCATACTTTCAAAATTTTTAGTAGCACACTACTCTGTATTTGGGAATTATTATATCTTGCACACTGAACTTGGTGGAAATTTTCTGTGGAAACATGTACAACAAACCAAGAGGATTTTAGTACAAGTAAGATTTGGAAAAATCAATTCCATCTACAAACTTTATTAATTTCTTTTGTGTTTGAGCGAACTTGTATAGAAGGAGAATCAAATCTGAATTTCATATAAATATTTTTTTAAAGTAAAATATATGCCATGGTAATAATAGAATTTTTATCAAATTAACAAATGTTAACAATATTTTTCTCCAATGTATTGCAATGGTGTAACTAGGATGTTTGAGGGGGAATATTTGACACATGTGGATATGTCATTGTGATTTTTCTGCTGTCTATACTTTGTATATGAGGTCATATACTCCTTTTGTAGAACAACATGGAGCATGTGAATGTTCCAGCATCATCAGTTCTTACATCATCTCTATGAGAATTAGATTTCCAGCCTTGGAAACTACAAATACCATTTGAAATAATTATCATGTCCCATGCTTATAGTGATTACATTGATTTTAACTGTTTGCATGATTATGTATTTAAAAAATACAATTTGTGGACAGGAAATGTATTTCTTTTCCTTATTGACCGTGTGTTCTTAAAGAAGTATGTTCAGCAGGAACAGTGATATAAACACCAATATCATCTATACTTTTAAAGAAACATTAACTTTCATTGGTTCTATTGTTAGCATCAGCTGAGTGAGCAATTCATCATCAATCATGGGCAGCAAACTCTCAGCCTCTACACAAACAATGGGTGTTAACTAACCAATCAGCAGAAATATGAAAATGGAAATGCCCATTTGGGGTACCTGAAAACAGTTTTACCAACATCTGTATAAATACAGTAAATTGTAGCTATAACTATGTTTAGTTCTTTCTAACCATTTTTCATTAAACATGTAATATGCCGGTAGTTTCCAGGACAAAAAACATAATTTGTTATATCTGTCGTGTTGGTTATAGACATCTTTTACTGTATTTTAGTTGATCTGTATCTTTACTTCTTACTTCCAGGTCATTAATTGTAGGCCACTTTTGTGAAAACAATGCATTTTACATCCTCTTGTCATGGCTGCCCACATATTTTCATGAAAATTTCCCCACAGCTAAGGTGAGTTTTGTCCACCAAATTTCATTGCAAGTCCTGCCCAATGCTTGACTGACCTTCTCAGCACTGACAAGGATTGTTTTGAAGGGCTTGCAATACCAAGAATTGCTGGTATGAACTAAAGCTTACTCAAATTCAGAAAGGAAATTATTCTATTACTGGTTTACATTTTTACTTTAGGCCATAAGTGAAGGTGAAAGGTTTAAGACAAGGATGACATCTACTTTCCTTTGTTTTTGTTATTCATATTTTAATTGTAGTAATTCACTTTGTCATTACAGCCACAGAAAGGAGGTTGATTGTAATAATGATGTATTTGTGGTAGAAAAAAAATCCCAAACATAGAAATCTATTTGCAATGAAATCTGGAAAAAATACTTATTTATGCAAGCCCCTTTGAAGCTATCTGTTAGTGTTGAGGGTGTCAGTTGTGTAGTTGTTCCATGTCTTGTTTTGCATGTACCACAAAGTCACATGGCCAACAGATGTCTCAGGTGTATTTCAACTACCAGTCTATACTGATCAATACTGAACTTCATACAAATACTTGGACAGATGTTGAATGAATGAGCTAATATTTATGCCGCTTTTACCAATATTCGAGCAGTATCACAGCAGGGAACACCAAAAATGATTGTACCCATGTAGACAAGCAAATGCTTTGACCTCTAACACTACCCATTCTTCACAGATGTTGAAGTGTGATACTGTTGGTGTGTGTAATACAAGACGATTGTACTAATTCTCCTGCTTGGTTTACTGTAGATTGTTCAAGGTGCTGTCTGCATGCATGTTGTACTCTAATCAGTCATGGCTGACGACATAACCCATTGTAGGTGCAACCATTGTTCTGACGTTTGTTTTGCTTTCAGGGCAATGTTGGCAGGGCATTTTTCTTCAGCACTGATTTTTCAAATCCTTTTATTTTGGATGCCAACATACTTCCATGATAATTTCCCTTCTGCCAAGGTAAGGATTTGGGAGACCGACCTGGTATCATTGCATCCTTGGATTCCATGGATATTTTGTCGTCAAGCTGTTGTCATTGATAGAGTTTGGATGATATAGTATGGACTGTTACTTTAACAAGGCCATATTTAGCTGATACATGGCCCCAAGTGTTCTTCAGCTGATGTAATAAAAAAATCCCTTTTCAATATAATATCTATAACAAACAACACACTTCTTTGCTGTGTAGCTCTGTATTTCATTGATAACAAGTCCCGCATAGTGTCTGCCACCATATAGCTGGAATATCACCGAGTGTGGCATTAAATGACCAAACAAAACCAAACCAACATAGGGCAAGAGGTTTTATGTTTAGTTATCCCAAACCCAGTGTGTTTTGGGTGTTAAAATGCATTCTGTCCGTCCATCCGTGCGCATTTATCTTGTCCAGAGCAGAACTTTAAAACCATTCAATATTTCTTCATCAAACTTGGCATATGGATAAATCTGGTTGTGTATCAGTGCCTTTTGGTAGTTTGGGTATTCTGAATAAAATAGTTTTGGCATTTCCATGGCAACAAGTTTGACTTTGACTACAATGGTTGGTAGTGCTCTTTTCTGCAGCAGAACTCAAAGACTGTTCACTGTTTCTTCACCAAACTTGGAACATTGGTAATTTTGGAATTCTGATTGAAATATTTTGGCATTTTCATGGCAACAAGGTTGACAGAAACTATAATTGGTTGTTGTGCTCCTTTCAGAAGCACAACTTTTAAAACCTTTCATTGCTCTCCTTCCACTTCCTATATACACACCAAAAATTTTGGCATGATCATAACTTGTAGACATATTTATGAAGGATACTTTGCCATTGCAGGGGATATTGATGACTTTGTCTTGTCTTATGTTACATTGAGAGCGGTACAGCTTAGAAATACCTCAGAAGTTTCCAAATAGGAATATTTTTGAAATCCCAATTTTGACCAAAATAGCGATGAACTTTAGAAAGACTGTATGGAGATTTTGTTTGGTTTAGTAGTGAGCAAACTATGCTGATTGTAAAGGTTAATGAATGGATCAGGTGGTCAGGCTCAGTGACCTTGTTGATTGCAGGTCATCTTGACCTAATGGGATAGACCATTGCTCACAATATCAACCACTGGCTTGTCTATTCCAGACTCTGTGTGATACAGAAGTAATACTTATTCTCAAAATGAACCCATGTAGCTTTAGTTTTACCTTAAAAGATTGAGTTGATGTTTGCAAGAATATCCAACAAAAAGGGCTATGTGGCTTGAAGTCTATGAGGCTACATTGTACACTTGTTTAAGTCCAGGCATCCAAAATATTACCTTCCACTCTACAGAGTTTCATCCCTTGACAGTAACAGGATCCACAAGAAATATGATCAGATTCCCAAATCACCCATATCTAATAGATGTTCAGTCATCATGAAACCTTTTGTCAAATAGTAGTTATCAAGGGAACATTAAACCCAGACCAACTCCCCACCGAAAAGTTGCCCTCAGAAGATCCATGCAGAAATTCCACTCTTTGCGCTACAAGGAGCCTGTGAGCTAGTGGGAATATTCACATGAAACCAGTTCCTGGTCATAAAAAAACAAGTGTCTGACTAGCATGTTTTTAATAGATTGGATAAATCAAAAGTGACTGACATCATCAGCTACAGCATGGAACTAAAATACCAGGGAATCCAAAGATACATCTCTCTGGGATTCATGAACAGTAAGCCGTACATTTGTGTTATTTCAGGGCTTTATTAACTGGACACTTTTGCCACTCACTGTCATTTCAAATCCTTCTATTCTGGGCACCAACTTACTTCCATGACAATTTCCCATCTGGCAAGGTGAGAACCCAATGCATTAACCATAAAAGGTTGTTTTTCATGTGGGCTCCTACTCTTGTCTCTTTCCACTGTCCAAGGGCTGACAGGGCCACTCTTGATTAGTCAACTGTCCAGATGTACTCTGTGTACCAAAGTATATATGTGAGTCGTACCTAGATTCTTTATGGACCGTCTCCATGGTGTAGCGGTTACAGCAGAAAGTTGCAGGTTCAATCCGCATCATACCAACAAACGTTAAAATATGGCTCTTGTTATTCCCTGCCTTGTGCTTAGCAGTAAGGACTGGTCATCTCAGTCAGTATAATGTGCCTGAGTAGAGCATCCATGTTTACCTGCGGAATGGCATCTCAGTGAGCTAACACTATAAAACCATCTTAAGTCTGGGCTAGTACAAGCAGTCAGACACATGTATGCACGTTGTCATACGAGCAAATTATTCTTACATGTGACGTTAAACCCCATTTCACATCACCAGCCTCACCCACCTCACCCACCTCACCCACCTATGTACCTTTATGCAGACTGCATGAAATAAACTCAAGAAAATGTTTGTGTTTCTGTGGGAATTACTAGCATGAACAGTCATATTGTTAGATGCCACAGTATTATTGTGAGTTCCTTCGGGACATAGAATATGGCAAGATGTCCAAAATCATAGTATGTTTAAGTATGTTCAGAGTGAGAAACCCTAGGTACAACTCAGTATAAGATTTTGTATACAGGGTACATCGTGATTGTATCCATCTACAGTGACCCTATCAACATCACTTGGTATAGAACTGTAACCATGGTGATGGAATGATCCTGGAATTGTATGTAGAATCTTTTATATATATACAGTGTTGCATGCTTCTGGAACTGGAAAGGGGGCATAAATTAACTTTATGTGACAGTATTAGGTTGAGTATAACTTTTTCAGCCCCTTTGCTTGGGTGGCATGGCAGCAGAAGTTCAACCTTGAGAGGTTTGATTATTCATTACAGCAGAAGCCTGGTGGATGTTTTGGAGGACTGATATGTCAGAATATATTTCCTTAAGTAATACTGTACTTAGAAATTACCTACACATGTGCTTTACTTGCTTACAATTTATTTAAACTGCACAGCCATCTGTATAGGAAGTATGACAGTATTGAGAACTTGTGTATATAGTTATTATCTCAGTATGTAATTTTATATTCAGTTATTAACTTTTATCCTGTTATTCTTCCTGACTTTTGGTCTCAGCTCCAAACAGACAAAATGTTTAAGTGGCACCTGAATACTCAGCAAGTTTAATGGTACATTCAGCAAGATTCCACAACATGTGATAAACAGAGTCTGGACTAAACAAACTAGTGATAAATATACAAAGAAACATGAAAAATATTTGGGAACTGAGGATGTATATACCTGATCCATGAAGTTTCTAATAGTAATACGCATAATTGCTATGACCAATTTTAATGTTATGTCTATGTAATCTTTGTGATCAGTATGCTGTTCGTATCGGGTCACGGTGAATTCCTTGATGCCAGTTACTTCCCGGGTTGTGGTCTTACATACTTATTTCTTTGCAATTACATATTTAGACAATAAGTTAGACTGTGCCCTGGTTAGGGGAGTGCATCATGCATGCAGACTAAACATGGAATTGTATTGATGCATGCACATCTCTGCTGGTTCTCCCAAGATGTCACGTTCGCTTGAACCAAAGGTTGATGCGAGACTAATATGAATGCCAATTGTCCATTGTAAACAAATTTTACATCCACATTGGAAACTGGAGTTGAGATATGTTTTCAGTGCATGCAAGCAAATTTGACAGGATGCTGTCCACTGTACATTGTTATTACAGTCACATTTTATTCATAAGTTGAAATTTTGTAACCAATGCATGCTAGCAAATGTCACAGCAAAAATCCAGTGTGAAGTCTTTTGCTTTCCACATTGAAAGTAGGTTTCAATAGGGTAGGGTGTAGTGGGGTAGCCTAGTGGTTGAATCATTTGCTCACTATGCTGAAGACCCAGGTTCAATTCCCCACATGGGTACAATGTGTGAAGCCTATGCCAATGTGATATTTCTGTAATATTACTAAAAACAGTGTTAAACTATACTGACACACACACACACACATGCATAAAACAGCATATGTAGAATTATTGTCTCCATCTGTACAAGTAAATGTCACAGCAATCGTATCATGTGATTTCTTTATATCCACATTTATAATTCGACTCATGGTAAATTGACAACTATAAACTATTCAGAGTTTTAGCTATTAGGCCTGCATATGCCATATAGTTAGTGTACAGTATTATATTATGTTATTTGTAGTTGCATAGAATAGTGTTATTCTTTTGTAGACATAACTTGGCTGTTGAACTTTCTAGTCAAAATGTGTAAGACTATCACATGACAGAGTGACATAAGTTGGAATGCAGTGGTATGTTTTCAAGTAGTGATGTAACCCATGAAGGTCTGGGCTAGAATATTGGCCTTCAGTAACCCATGCTTGTCGTAAGAGGCGACTAACAGGATTAGGTGGTCAGACTCACTGACTTGGTTGACACATGTCATTTGTTCCCAATAGCAGTGATCGATGCCCATGCTGTTAATCATTGGATTGTCTGGTCCAGACTCAATTATTTACAGACTGCTGCCATATAGTTGGAAGATTACTGAAAGCGGCGTAAAACTAAACTCACTCAAACAGTGATGAACATATTTAAGAGAGCTACAGAATCATGGTATATTACTCCTACTGTTAATAAAGATTGTGCATGTTAACATCATTAACGAGTTGAATAAGTGTACAGACTTATGAAGAAACTGCTGTTTGGTTCACTATATTTAACCTGGTCCCAATGAATATGTTCTCAGTGACATATATGAAGTGATTCTACTCTCTGTACAGAGTTCTATGTCTTAGGAATGCCAGATATGAAATCGTAATCACCGTGATTAAGTTTCTAGGTTTGTTGGCACCACTGTTGAGATGCAAAATATCCTTCAGAGCATTGTCAAACCCTGACAAACCCTCAAGTTTCTTTATCCTAGTACTATAAGAATTATAAGGGCACCTGCAGTCAAAGAGCCTCACTGCAACCTTACAGCATGAGTTAGTGAAAGACAGAACAAGTTCTCATTATGATAAACTGATCTCATTTCTTTGATTGTTTGTTTATGACAAAATATATTTTAGAACTATGACTTCACTGTGTGTGTTACATCCATGTTGTCTGTGGACTAATGTCAGTCTGTGTTTCAGGGGTGGGTGTTCAACGTAGTGCCTTGGGTCGTCACAATACCCAGCTCTATATTCAGTGGCTACCTAGCAGACAAGATGATTTCATCAGGTCAGTACCACACATCTGTAAGCTGTGACCTAAGAACATAGGTTGTCAAAATGATGATGATGATCATTGCAGTGATGATTACAGTTGCCCCAACAAGCACCTTTTATGATCCCAGTTATTTCAGTCTACTTTAAATGGTATCATTCAGTCATCAATTGGTCCTTCTTGGTACCCATTCTTGAAATGGATATACAGTAAAGTTCACTTATAACGTACACGCTTACAACGAATTGCCGGTTACAACGAACAAATTCAGAAGTCCCGACTGCTTTCCTATATGTTGTTATGAATTAACTACCGTATACACCGAACACTGATAGTACGAATTATCTGTTACAACGAACAAATTGATGGGCCCTCTGTGCTATTTCACACGTTAATTGACGTGTTTATAACGAACAGCTGATCCGAATCCACTTGCGTGTCATCTCACGTGTCACCAATTAGCTTGTGAAAACAAACAGGCTTCCTCACAGGGGATCAAGGGGATAATAAAATAAACTTACCTGTGAAATGTTATCATTTATTTAATCTTGTGAATCTTGTTGACATTGTCAAGGCATAAATAGCGATGTGGGAAGTCTTTCTTTCAAGTCAGCATGGATGGGCTTGTCACGGCAACGCAAAGCTCTAGATCTTGACAAAAATACCAAATCATCCAAGCTGTAGATGCAGGCGGTAAATCCAAGACTGACATGACAGCAGACTTGGACATACAGATTTCAAGGCCAATCAGTCGTGGTTAGAGAGATTTAAGAAGCGACGAGGGATATGTTCAGCCATGACACACAGAGAAAGCTCGTCTGTTGACAGCAAGTCAGTTGATGATTGGCTGACGTCACAGAAGCACAAAATTACCGATTTTGTTAAAGATGCGTAATAAAATACATGATCGATGATGAAATGAATGATCCATGACAATTATATGTTCGTTGGTTTTATCTTATTTTATTTTCTGTGTGAACATGATCTTGTCTGAAACCAGTGGCGTGGTGACGATTCTCGGTAATTTCCGAATATTCACGAACATTCCCGAATCGCTTAGAACGAACTTCGCTTACAACGAACTGAAAACAACAGTCCCTTTGAGTTCGTTATAAACGAATATTACTGTATTCTGTTTGAACATAGGCAGACATTTCACTTCCCATATATACTGAAGGAAACAAATAAGGGATCACATGAAAATGCAAGTGTTCCCTTGTTGTTTTTATTGCATAGCTTGTGAAGAACCCTGGTAATATAAAGGAACACTTGTCTTTTCATGTGATCCCTTATTTGTTTCCCTCAGTATATATCTGGGTGGTGGGGTAGCCTAGTGATTAAGGTGTTCGCTCATCACAGACTCACTACAAAGACCCTGGTTTGATTCCCCAAATGAGTGCATTTTGTGGAGCCCATTTCTGGTGACCCTTCCTGTGATAGTGCTGGAATATTGTTAATCAAACTAAACTCACTCATTCTCATATATTTCTCAACTCTGAATTACAGCCTTGCTTAAAACTGTGTCCTCATTCTTGAGGCTGTATAACTTGAAGTGACTGGATGGTAGAGCAGTTTTTGAAATTCATGATAGTCTGCTAGTCTGAGACTAGTAAATAGTGCTTAGAATAAACAATAATTTGTTGATGGCAAAATGCAATGTTCATTGACTACTAGTATTTGAGAACCATAATTCTGGACCAGTCCTTATGCTTCAGGTATTAAAGGGATCCCATGTTCATTTGTTCAGATGTCAGATTTGCTAGTGGGATTTACCCAGATGGTACACATCTATGACTGCCATCTCTTCATTCAAAGTTCCTCCATATCCTTTGAACTAACACACGATAAAATCAGTTTTGAACACAACATCACTCTCCGTGTCTACAGGCTTCTCAGTGACGTTTGTGAGGAAGCTGATGCAGTTCATTGCCCTCGGCGGTACAGCGCTGTTCCTTGTCATCATCACATACACCACATCTTATGAGGCGGCGCTCATCTGCATGGCTCTCTCCGTCTGCTGCTGTGGCTTCCACAACAGTGGTATCCTCGTCAACCCACAGGACATCGCGCCCAAACATGCAGGATCTGTTTTTGGTAGGCATCCTCGATCCTTCCCTGCCATCGCCAACTGTTTATTAGCAATTACCTTGCTGTTTGAAATGAATTTAGATAGTTTTATATCCCTGTCATCAGGCCTCATAGGTTTTTTAGTCAGTTTATGAGAAAGACATAAAAGTTTGTCTTGTTAGATGAATGTTTTAAAAAAAACCAAAAAACTTTTAATAAGTTATTGACCTGTGTTTCAGTTAGGTGAACGTGAAAAGAAACAAAAGATTTTATCATTGCTGTTAAGTCCAGACCAATTTTATTTCTTGGTTTACAGATCCAAGTCTCATATTTTTTCAAGAGTAAGAAAAAAAACAAATATTAATTTTTCCAAATAATGTGTTTATTGGCCAGAAATGTAAACTTACAAGAAAGTTATTTTCTGATGATATTTTGCTCCACATTCACTTCATTAATTGCCAAAAGTAAAACACTTTTAGGATTCAGAAGGAATAATACTTTGACTGGTGATTATATTTTTCTTTATTTCCCCTCTTGTGCTTAGGTTTTCTGAGGACAAAAATCTGTGAAACAAAAAGTAGAAATGGTCTGGCCTAATAAGAAATGGTGTATAATAATGTAGAACAATAATAATCGCTCATGGATGTGAAAACTGATATTGTATAGATGACAGTGTTAATTTGTGCCAGTATGTTACTGTATAGGCAGAATTGTGATCAGTGCTACCCTTTACCAGACGTGATCTGTTTACACAAAAGCTCATTAAGCCATTGAGTGAATATGTGTTTATAGATCGCATTGATTTCTCTATGTTGTACCCTGTTTGTTGACTTACCTTTAAGAAAGAAATCAATAAATTGAAGTGACTGTCTTCGTTTCAGGTATAATGAACATGGCTGGGGCCATTCCAGGTAAGTAATGTTGATCACCCTTAGTTACTGTGGCAACATTGATTGTTCAGTGAGATATCTTAGAATTCATTGAAGTACATCAATGATTCTAGTAGGTTATGGTAGGGCATCCAAGTGATTATACTGTTTACTTAAAATGCTGAAGACACAGGTTCAGTTCCCCACATGGGTGCAGTGTCTGTAGTCTATCTGTGGTGTCCCCTGCAATAATGTTGCTGGAATGGAATGTTACTAAAAGTGTTGCAAAAGCATAAACACACATTCGTGTTACATCATACATATACAACACACAAACATATATGAGAGATTGGTCATTGATGTTCTAGACCTTCAGTCCCAATGTATTCCATGATTTGTTACGCTTTTCATTTCAGGTTTCATAGGGGTGTACATGGCCGGTCATATCCTAGAAGTGACCAAGAGCTGGAGTGCTGTGTTCAACCAAACAGCTTTGGTCTGTATATTTGGACTGATTGTCTACACCCTCTTTGGTACAGGAAAGAAGATTATATAGACATGCCCAGCACATAGAAACAGCAACTGACATTGAACCATGGGAGCTAACTGCTCTGAACAGGTGCTTGTATACAAGGGAGATAACAACCTCTCATAAACACAGTCCATGATTATCACATCTGACCAGATTTCTCTAGCCATAGGATTCCATGGCTCCCTAACTGAAGGGAGAGAACCCTGCATGGAACTGTTCGCTTTGATGTCCTCTTGCCTTGGATGTGTGTGGGTGGAATAAACACTGATATGTAAACATGGGGAAAAGGGAGGCAACTCCTGTAACTTGATATTTGACATGATGAGAGAATTGTATGAGGCAGTCATCGCAGCAACCATGTGATATAATGTGTGTGATAGTTATGACTGGCTGCAAGAAACATGAAGCCATTAGTCTGCATGTATACATTTTGCAATGTGAGAGAGAATATCAAAGGCAATATAATGATTTGATTTATACCTGACTGATAAATATGTGTAGCTGATAACACAACCTGCATGTACAATGGAGCAATATGTCTGTTTTCATTTTTGTCTTCACTTCACAAATGTACTTCCACAGCCAAATAAATGTAGTTCCTATGAACATCACATCTAACAGAAATATGAACTTTGAAGATGTGATATTTTAAGTCAATCGTCATCTCGGTGTATGAAATATGCTTTTATATGTTATGAACGTGATATGTCTAATGCATTTCAGAGCTTGTGGGAATTGGAATACTGTCAGTACCGTCAATCTGCCATGGTGTAATAGAATGAGTAATTTTTCAGATATTCTGATAATATGGGCTTAAAGGTAATGGGGAATCGGAGTTTATTGTGACTTTTGCTGTGTCTTGACAAGAAGCTTTGGTTTCATCAAAGTGATTCAGACTTAGATTTAAAGTTAATTGATTCTTTATATGCAAGTTATTTATGTAGAATTCAGGCTTTCTGAATATAAACTAGATATAAACAAAATGTGACACTGTTCACATCATCATCACAAACAGCTCTATCGTAGGAATCTCATACAGTTGGATGACTGTATATGGTATGATGATTTATGTGATTTGTACACTGTCATTTGAATATAGGTGAGTCTTTGGGGTATTTTAACAATAGCCAGGGGCTGGATAATTTCATCTGGAGTCAGTTTCTACCTTCAGTGGGGGGAACGAGGCAGTAAGAGGATAGACTGGCAGTTATTTTCTTTATATGTTGGGGAGAGATAATACTGTAGGTGATTATTGTTCAGACAGATGTTGGTATATGTTTTTGTGTTATATTTTACGTGATTCTTGTAAGGAGTGAATGTTTATGTTGTTCTGTTATTTTCTTTAAATTATAAGTGTGTTTTTTTTTCAACTCATTGTGTCATGTGTTTCCATCTGTCCTCTCATCCAGACCAGAAATCTGGACCCTCTGGATGCAAGCAGTTATCTTGAGGATAGTCCCTATTGGGTGGATACAAGCTGTTATCTTGAGGATAGTCCCAATTGGAGGGATAAAAGCTTTTATCTTGAGGATAGTCCCATTTGGAGGGATACAAGCTCTTATCAAGAGGATAGTCCCAACTAGATAGATACAAGCTGTTATCTAGAGGATAGTCCCAAGTGGAGGGATACAAGCTGTTATCTAGAGGATAGTCCCAATTGGATAGATGCAAGCTGCTATCTTGAGGATAGTCCCTATTGGGTGGATACAAGCTGTTATCTTGAGGATAGTCCAGACTATTGGGTGGTTGCAAGCTGTTATCTGGAGGATAGCCCCTAGTGGGTGGATACAAGCTGTTATCAAGAGGATAGTCCCTAGTGGGTGGATACAAGCTGTTATCTTGAGGAAAGTCCCAGTTGGGTGCATACAAGCTGTTATCTGAGGATAGTCCGGACTATTGGGTGGATGCTAGCTGTTATCTAGAGGATAATCCCAATTGGGTGGATGCAAGCTGTCATCTAGAGGATAATCCCAATACTTGTAGTTATCTAGAAAGTAGTCCGAACAGTGTGTATACAAGCTGTTGCCTAGAGGATAGTCCATATAGGGTAGAAAGTTGTGCCCACTGGATACAAGCTGTTATCAGAAGGATACTCCCTATACTGTAGAAAGTTGTTATCTAGGGGATAGTTCCTACAGGGTGGATAAAAGCTGTTATCCAGAGGATAGTCCCAATAGGGTAGAAAGTTGTGTCCCACTGGATGCAATCTGTTTTTGAGTGTTTGTACTGCCAGTTGTTCAGGAAGCAAGTGTGTTATTTGTTTGTTTGAACGTTTTATGATCATATTGTTTGCGGAGGTTTGTCTAGATTGCTAAAAGAAGGGACATTTTCTGTTTAGCATGATTGATGATTAATGTCAGTTTGTGTATAAATGATTGTGTATGTAGAGTAACAACCAAATAACATAACACAGGTTCACTGTCACCTTGTGTTAGGCATCAATAATTACCATCTTCCCACCAGACTCATATTTTGATCAAAGACAAATATTCTTTCTCATATTTTTTCCTGAATTGAAAATGACTTTCTGATAGGCAAATGACAATAACTTCTGATTATGAGTGTGTACATGCATACACATAGAATAACACTGACCTGTCCTGACAAACATATTGTATCAGTAGAACTGTGGGGAAGGGGTGATTAAAATGATGCTTCAATGACCAGGAATTCCATCATTCATCTTGTGACATTGGTTCAAAGGTTTTAATGCATGTTTTGCATCTGTGATGAATAGGGGTACATGTACTCTGATAGCATTAGCAGCGGCAGCAGCAGAAGCTTTGGGTTACTGCCATTAACTTAGTTCTTTCAGAACATGTCATGGTACTTATTAAAGCTTTTGCCTTGAATATATATTGTAAAGAGTTCTATTTATAAAATCTTGTTGATTGTGAGACTGATTAAAACCCAAACCAACAGATCTGTTATTACAACCCGCTTGGCTCAATTCAAAACAAGACAGCCAACTGTCTACACCAAATGTTCTCTACTTAAGGAGTTTGAACAAATAAATACGTGTATTTTTTGTCATAGAATATTTTTGTGAATTTGATTCTAGGTTATTGTAATTAAAACATGTTGTTTTCACATATATATTTTTATGGTAATGCATTATTATGTGGCAGCAGTGACATATATACAGATTAATCTGCTTTTCACAGACACATTAGCATGTTTGTCTTACAAATGTAAAATGTGAAGTATTAAGGATTTCTTCTACACTAAACAAATAGAAATGTAATTCTTATTGTGATTTATTACCAATGAGGGGGAAAATTGGGATTCGTATTTTTCATATGATGCCCGAGGGCAAAGTAGCTCTTGACCTGATATCATGAACAATGCAATGATGTCATGTTTTTTCTGTCACATTGTGTTCTACATGCGGAAATGGCAGGTAGCCAGCCTAGAATTTGGGTTTATCTTCCTCAATTTGATGCCTTCAGTAGTATATAGAATATTATATTTTTGTGTCCATATCATACTATGTTTACAACCCTCATGCCTAGATATCGGTGTATCCCTCACTCTCGCTCGTGAAATACCAATATTTAATCACTCATGTCGTAAACATAGTGTAACAATGGCACTCATATGATATCCTCTGTTTATGAATGTGCGATGCCATTTATTGAGAAATTGCAACCCCAGATATAACATGTTAATTGTAAAATATTCATAAGCCTTGAAATAAGTTACAGATTAAGGTGGGTATATTCATTCATGCATCCGAAGTGTTCATCGCAGTACTCTGTGGGAATGTAACACTACTGACACTATCACTGTGTGTTATCATGCATGAAGGGTTTCACATTTGTTTCGCCAATATGCATCAGTTTGGGTTTTTCTTTCTCATGCTACACCATGACATAACTGACATTTTGTTCAAAATGGTGGTCAACACAAGTCACTCATTCACAGTACATTCTGTTGTGGTCAGGTATCTTGATTCAGATCATTTTGTTACCTTCTGTACAACCTCATCTTTGAACTAGAAGCATGACGTCTTTCTGGTAGGTTGAACATTTTTCCGTAGTTCATAGAGAATCTCACCCAAGTGTCTACTGATATCAAATATATCAACACAAGTTGATAAAGTAACAAATATCAGAGGCTTGCTGAAGATATTTTTACCTTATCAACAAGTGTTGATATAACTGATATCAGTAGACATGGGGGTGAGATTCTATTTATCATCCAAAATCATTCTTCATTAGTTTTCAAATGAAAAATATACTTCTCTGGACACAGTACTGTTGTTAGATTTGCAGTGCAGCGATGTCATAGCATTGTGACATCATCAAGTTCATGATGTCATAGCATTGTCAGGGCATGTAGCATCCTAGGAGATATCGTCTGATCTCACACAGTTGATATCTCCTGAGGAACAGTTTTGGATGATAAATTATGTGTTCATCCGATGATGATTCCCCACGTTTTATCACCTTAAGCATATCCATCTTTAACTTATAGATAATTCTTATATGCACTAGGGCACACTCACAAGATACCATATTTCAGGGTCATTCTGCACAAACAACCTTAGTGTTTTTGAAAGAATATGTTATAGTGTGGGACTTTGTCTTCACACATACATAAGTGATCAGTGTTGATGATGGGAGCAATAAGTGCCAGTGAATCATGGATCATGGTAAAGTGAATATTTCATTTCTGTGTGGGTTGCAGGGATCATGAATTCTAGCATCTAGTTTGACTTTCAAAGCAGTTTTTGTACCAAACGTTTGTGAATGATATTACAACGACTCTCTCATACGAGGGGACGTCAATAAGTTTTGAGCCTTGCATAGAAAAACACAAAATATTGGTATGAACCACATTTATTTTTCAACAGAGTCCCCTTGTGAGTCAAGACACTTGTTCCATCTTTTCTGCCTGGTGCTGATGCCATCTCTGTAGAAGGCGCCATTTTGGTCCTCAAACCAAGCCTCAGTAGCAGCAATATGTGCATTATCATCCTGAAATCTACGACCACGCAAGTGTTTCTTGAGATTTAGGAACAGATGGTAATCACTTGGTGCCAGGTCTGGAGAGTAAGTAGGGGTGATGCGGCAAGATTTTGTACCCGCATTCCTTGACAGCAGCGCCTGCAATGCGAGAGGTGTGTACTGGAGCATTGTTTTGATGTAGAAGAATACCATGTCTGATCTTGCCCCGGTGCTTCTCCTTGATTGACTGTCACACTTGCGTCAACAAGTAAGCGTAATATTCCCCATTCATTGTTCTTCCTCTTGGTAAGTAATCTATGTGGATGGCACCTTTCCTATCGCAGAAGACTGTCGCCATTACCTTCTGCACTGATCTGGAGGCTTTGAACTTTTTGGTCTAGGGAGAAGTGACATGTTTCCATTCCATGGATTCTTGTTTGCTCTCAGGATCATAGTGGTGGATCCAGGTTTCATCACAGGTTACTAGCCTAAAGTGAAAATCTTCTGGATTCTTGTTGTATCTGGTTAGCATGGAGTTGCTTATGGTGACCCTTGTTTCCTTCATTTCATCTGTAAGCGTTCTTGGCATCCATCTTGTGCACACCTTAGACATGACGAGATGTTCATGAAGAATTGTCCTGATGGATCCGTGTGAAATGCCTGTGGTCTCCTCTAACTCGTGGAGTGTGAGTCGACGATTTTCCAGCACAAGTCTATGCACTCTGTCAATGTTTTCCTGACTAGTGCTGGTTGTTGGGTGACCTGGACGGGGGTCGTCTTCAAGACTCTCTCTACCATGCTTAAATTCATTGACGCATTGTTTGATGGTAGCAGATGAAGGGGAAGACTTCCCATAAACTGCTGAAAGCCTTTCTTCAATGTTCTTCGCAGAGTTTCCTTCAAGAACTAAATACTTAATTACTGCTCTACACTCAATTTCATTCATTTTCACTGCTGTGAGGGGGGTCTCTTTCTGTCAATGTGAGCTGTTCAATAACTTCTGAGAGTAGGATACCAAAACTTATCACATCAGCTACATACAAGGTTCAATGTCGTACCATCGGCTGTGACACCTGGGTATGAAAAAGGCTCAAGGCTCAAAACTTATTGAAATCCCCTCGTATATACCTTGGGAAAAGATATATGTTCATTATGACATATAAATTATTTTTTATACAATATACACGGGACACAGGTGCCGTGCTAAAAGTTCAAATCTATGTACCATAGTAATTCTGTTCACATTACTTCAGGTTAGTATTGTGAGGTGTAACAACACAATTATCCTGAAGATATTGTTGCTTTGTTTTGTTATATTTATTTACCTTCTGTTCTCCAGTATTATTTTGTTTTTTGAGTACAACGTAAGAGGAAAATGACCATTGAAGTCAAACAAAAATAGTTGTACAGGGCTATATGACTGACATTTCAGAAGTTGGTGAGTAACAATACACGACAGTTCATAGATGACAACTTCTTTAGACCATACTGAACAGTAAAAGAAAAGCAACTGTCTTTTAGTCAATTTTTTTACATAGAAAACAAAAATAAGTGCATTAATGAAATTTCACTTTTTGGAAAATTGTGGTTTTTTTTGCTGTTCAGTACATTATATAGATACCGTTGCAGGTCATCATTCTTAGTGGACAGTAATAATTGTTGAGGTTCTAGATTGTTATATTATATTTGTTGTTGAGGACATAAAAAATGTTTAGATGTTATACAACTGAGTGATGTGGGAATGGGCTGAATGATCTTGTGTCAAGATTATTTACATGAAAGACGTTTTACACAGTTACTTGCATTACATCTAATGTAACTAGTAAAATAATATCCTACCTCACTATTCCACTCATACGTGAATCTTGAACAGAGATACAATAAACTATGTTCATAACAACCTATTTATTATCCATGTATAGGTCAGTTGAAATGCACATTGCAAACTCCAGATAATGAACTCAAGTTAGTGGTCCATTTGAGTTATAAATGTAGTTTTACTTTATAGGTCTTGTTGTTGATAATATATACTGATGAAAATAAATTAACAGTGACAGGAAGAGTTTGTTGCCATGACAACCTTTAGTTGAAGATGACCTTATATGTTGTCATGTTTTATTTATATAATGTTCATTTACTGGTACATACTGCTGTCTCCTTTTAGTAGCACCTTTCGGTCCCAGCAGTATAGTTAAATGTTAGTTTAATACTGTGTAATGCAATTACGATACAGTCATGTGTACATATTTAATGTGTACATATTTGGTATGCGCAATGCTGCAATATGACTGTACAGTCATGTACATACTTGGTGTCCTCAGTATGAATGTTGCCTGTGCATGTGATGTGTACATTGCTTATGGTGTCCTCTTGATGATGAAATAAAACATAAGAAGGGCTTAAGACTCCGTTGTATATTAATCCATCATTTCGCCAGGAAATTACAGTGTGTGCCAACTAACCCACACAAGAAGCTGAGGTGGAAAGCTGTTCTCCATCATTCTGCCATCGCCGATCTATTATTCATGCATGCTGCATTGTTGTGAATTGTGACAGCTAATTAAATTAATGTTGTGTATAGCGGACAGATGTCAGATGAACCCAGCTGATGCAAGAGCTGAACACTGTAATGAGTGATTGTCAATCTTGCGTCCTGGTATTGGGCTTCATTGCTCAGAAATAGCAACTACACCATGTATGTGTTGGCAGCTGATGGTTGAAAGTAGTGTACACAAATCCAAGAAGTATTATGACATTTTTTTTAGAATTTCACTTATCAGGCAAGATCTGCATCCATTCATTGGATCTCCCACGTGCATTCCTGTTGTGTCTCTTTTGTCAAAGGTGTTGCAATTGGCCGAGGAGTGTTATGACCCTTGTTGGGTTCAAATCCCAGGGTGGGTTCAACAATGTGTTCAGCACTTGCCTTACCACAATCATTTAAACCAAACTGACCTGCATCACTAAGGATTTCACTCAACATCAAGATATGCAGTGAGAAACTGGAGTACTATTTAAAGTTGTAAACCTGACTCACTTCTCATTTTACACTCCAAAAACCAGCATGAATGAGTATAAATTTATGTCTCTTGACAAGATCCAACATTATGATGGGGAATGTGACATTTGGGCCTCACACACAGTACTCATGTGGAGAAATGAGTGAGGGATTGAATTTAGTCTTACGCCGCACTCAGCAATATTCCAGCTATATGGCGGTGGTCTGTAAATAATAAAGTCTGGACCAGACAATACAGTGATCAACAACATGAGCATCGATGTGCGCATTGGGGAACCAATGACGTGTCAACCAAGTCTGCTAGCCTGAACATCCGATCCTGTTAGTCGCCTCTCACGACAAGCACAATCGCCTTTTATTGCAAGCTGAAGGAATATTCTATCCGGGAACCTTCACGGGTCTGTGGAGAAATGAAGCCAGGTCATTAGTGTGACAAGGGAAGACATTAACTTCAAGTCTTTTCCAGTCAATATGAAGTAAGGAACATGAATATAACGTCTTCAAAAGATTTTATTCCTTTCCCCGATTCAGGTATTCATGCATGTGTGTACTTTCATCATTTCATTCAGTCTTCACAAAACAAATCCTTCACCAAAAACATCATACAACAGCATAAATACTCTCATAACAATATGATGATCATTCATATGGCAGTCTGAAAATGAAAACATCAGGTAAACGAACTCCAAATGTAGTAACTCGCAAATTCTGATCCTACATGTTGGAAAATATAGATATGTCACCAGTTTATCAATTCTTGTTTCTAATTACAGTCTATAGGATATCTTTTATCTTACTCTGCTTATTTGGGTGAAAAAACATCATTTCTCGAACTACTTTGTGAGTATAACTAAGGTCTGTTTATATCACATTTCAATCCTATGTGAAATGAGTATTTGAAAAGCTAAAATTTGTGAAACTTAAATGCAGAGCACATTGACACTGATAGTGACAAATGTAATATTTCCCTAACAACCCATGTTGAGCAATGCTGTGAGCAATCCAAACCTTCCTAATTAGCATCCAGCAGTTTCAAACAAATAGTTTGGAACATATTCAACTTGTCAATCATGGGAACCAAACTAAAATTTAATTTTGATAAGTGTTGCCATAAAGTTATTTCACCACAAATCACCTCTGCATATGGGTACAAAAATATGTTTATGAAAATACCTTTGCAACATTTGTGTCGAATCTACCAATCAGATTTTAATGTGTGACAGGTCAGATTTGTGACTGTTTTTGGCATGAGCATTTTCCTTCAGCCAATGAAGCGTATTGTGCACAAACAGTTCTACTTAAAAGAAATAACAATAACATAAAATTAAAATGTACAACATGACTAACTGACTACTATACATTATATTACAATAACTATAATAAAAATACAGACTAGTTTCAACAGAACTATAAACAGAAGGTACAACATAACTATATGTTAAACCAATTTCCACCTGCAAGGTAACAATGAACAAGTCACTGATCTTATTTACACAAAGAGGTTTTGGCAATTACATTTCATTGTATCAACCTAAACAAATCAATGAGACATTGTAAAACAGACTTTAAACAGTTATATGTTTGTTGCTGAAACAAATGTGTGAGGAAAAGCAGGATATAGGCATCAATAAAATCACAACGGAAATATCTTTTGAAATATATGATACGTGTGTTTCAACTTTTGTCTTAAGTTTTTGTATTGAATGGAATAAACAGATTAAATATGAACATGATGACATAAATAATCCTGCTGCATAAATCTTAAGAACACTACTTACATATGTTAACCGTATGGTCAGAAAAGCCTATAGTATATGTTTCCCGTATTGGAGACACAAAAAGCACTTTCACGACTGAATTGTTTCATTTCCACAAAGTGACTAGATATTGATATACTGAAAGTTTAAAAGTTTGGGATCTTGAATAAATTTGGGATGTTATTTAAGAGAAAACTGAGCACACATTTTTATTAAATATATCCCCATAAAATTCATGATCCTCAACTTTTTCTGTTCAGTGCAGGAGCTGTTTGGATCAATAGCTGCACAAAATGTACAAGGTCTGTGAGTGAGTCAGCTGAGTTTATGGCGCTTTTAGCAACATTCCAGCAATCTCACTGAAGGTACAAGCTCAATGACAGATGAATGGGTGAGTGAGTGAGCTTAGTTCTACGCCGCACTCAGCAATATTCCAGCTATATGGCAGTGGTCTGTAATTAATAAAGTCTGGACCAGACAATCCAGTGATCAACAACATGATCGATCTGCGCAATTGGGAACCGATGACGTGTGTCAACCAAGTCAGTGAGACTGACCACCCAAGCCCGTTAGTCGCCTCTTACAACCTTCACAGTCGCCTTTTAACAGATGAATGGACACGACAGCATCTTGTAAGTGTATTAATAACGAACACAAGAACTGGGGTTTTAGTCAAATGTATATGGTGAACTCAGGTCATAACAAACCAAACTTAGTGGTCCCTTTGATCTCATTAGAACCTTAGTTTAATGTATTGTTATCACAGACATAAGTTCATTACATCTGGTATCTACTACGAAAACATGCACACTAGTGGTCTGACATAGAATGCTTGTCCTGTTGCAGTGACTGACAACAGTAATATTGCACTATTTAATAACTGCACATTGCACATAACTTTACTTTACACATTTTGAAATTGTTGGGTATGAAACTCCCAACATTTCAGCCAGACCACAGGGCTGGTTAGGTGTAAAACTTGCCAGCCCTGACCAAAATTTACTTGCCCAAACAAAATACTAATCTACCTTGTATACTGGACTGCAAAAGAAACACAAGTTTAAAACAAAATGAAATCTCATTAAAGTAAGAGTTCATGTTATATCTTCTATTCAAAATCCTGACAGAGTTGTGTTTATTTTGCTGTTCAGTATATAATTAAATTAAAATATACACGTGTCTAAACTTAAACCCGACTGTTGAGAATCTGACAATCTGTGTTGAATCCATCCCAGGTGATTGGGCAGGCAGGTATTTTAAACGCTGCTAATGCTGCTCAAGTTGATAAGATGGGACTTAGGAGATAAACATCATGTGTTGGCCAATTTCCGGGTGTTATTGAGTATTTGAAGCACGGGAATGCATTTGGAACCGACGGCGTCAACAAAAATTGGCCAACACATGATGTCTATCGACATTGTAAACACGAAAGTAAACCAAAGGGGTTTTACTGTCTGCACTCGTTTACATCAAATACGGACACAGCAGTGGAGTGTCATCAGCTGGCCGTTATGGTAGCATCTGGAGTTGCTCATTTGTGACGTCATTCTAACTTTACGTCACAATATGAATTGAATGACGTCACCACTGTTGACGACACAACAAAACAATTGTTTTCGTGTCAATACGCGGTGAATAGTCTTTCAGTTTCTGGGAATCTAATACCATTTAATCATGTTTTTCAACCAATCAGATTACAGAACACAGTAACTTTTGGTTTACAATTATATATAACCACACATTTACTAATCTGGTTTACATCACAGATTGTTCGTTAGTTCTCCTTAGCTGTTTCAAAAGCTTTGGAGGACAAGTTTTTGTTAACTTAATAACAAAACATCACTTTTTCATCAATTTTACCTAACTTCAGTCTTCAAATTAATATCATAAGAAGATCTGAAATCTTGCACCTTGGTGCAGGTTAAACTAATAACTAAGTTGCACTTTGTAACATTGGGTTGCACCCATGTAAGTATGAAAGCACTAAATTGAGCCCTGAATTATCACTGCAAAATTTAAATAGCTACATTTTGAGCAGATACGAAATGAAATTCAAGTTTTTTTGCAGTTGAAACCATAAGGTGAAATTATCTAGTAACCCATGGACAAGTAAGATGCTATTTGACTACGGTACCCGAAGTGAAAACTGACTTGTCCTGGGCATCAGGTGATGGGATTTTTAACCCCTATGTTACTAGAAAGCCATTAGCTAGTAACCAACTAGCAACTTACTAGGCAATATAGAATGCAAACTGCCAACCTAGTCAACCAGCTGCCTTTGCAATTCAGAAAACCACATACTCATTACTGCATCTACTGTGCCTTTTTCATTGATACTAACTACTACGTGCATTTCATATGCATATGTTTGTGCGCAATACAAAAAACAAGATGAATGCAGTTAATTCTGAATAAAAATTGACTTTAACCATTGATCACATGTTAAGAACAAAAATAACATTTCTCAAATACAACCGTATGTAGGCATTCAATATGCAAACAAGATGAAAACCCTAAACATTAGTTTCAAGATATTCAGTAAGTTTTCAATGAATTGTCATATTATGTTGCATGGGGACTGCATAATGAAAAAAAAAAGAAATGGAAAAGAAATGAAAATTGTCATGAAGATATTTTTTAAATATTGTAGCAAGCTATATGACAATGTTTTCATCTTTGAATGAAGTGTGCAAATGAAAAGGGGCTTTATCCTTCAATGCTTCAGAGGTTTTTCTGACATTCCCTTCATCTGCCAATAATTACGTATTCTTCAAACATCCAAACAAGTTAATTGTTGAGGGCCAAGATAAAAATACATGTTATCTGACATTCAGCAATGACAATCAGCACTGCATGATTGAATGGTGATGATGACGATCACTGGTGGGGCTTGGATAACAAGTGTTAAGTACATCAAACATGTCATGTATATATCACTCAGATCTAGCCAATCAGCTGTTCTATGCTGGAAACTATCCCTACCCTTGCAATGTCCATGTGGGAATCCTGGAAAACCAGCAAACTCTAATAATTTTGTTTCATTTTGAAATCAGAATGGAAAACTATCTCGCTAAATAATAATGGCTGGAAATCTGGACATAGTCCAGTTCCCTTGACTTCTCGAAAGAGTTGACCACCTGATCTTGAACTTATAGCGAGTGACCTGGACTAACAGTAGATTGCTATTCTTGTAATCAACCATATGTTTGTGTTTGTGCATGTTTGTTTAATGCCATACTGAGTAATATTAGTAAGTGGCAGTGTTATTAATAATCATACCCTTTCTGACACTCCAGTGCTCAATGTGACCGATTTACACAATTCAGATACAAACAGAGAACCCTGTGTCTGACTACAAGAGCATTACATCATAGTTAATTTCCATGTGTAAAATGTCAACACAAACAAATCTAAAAAAAGTACCGCATTCTTAGTCATAGACCCAATTGTAACATACATTTATTGACTCAAAAATCAAAACTGGCCTTTCATACACCAAGATGTCGCAGGTCACTGCCTTCATCTTCACGAACAAGACCATGATGTAGTCTCTACACAGCAGGACCATGTCACAACTGGTTGGGCTTATTTCTGTGGAGGGGTGCGTCTTTGTCAGGTGATTGTTACTATGTCTGAACAGCCAAGACAAGGTCACCGTTTGACATCTAGGTACCAAGCAATTGTCAGCAATGTCCTAACTTTCTCTAAGCAATTAGCTACATATGGTTTAATGTTTCCTATTTAGGCTTTTAGGCAGCAAGCTCACCTATTTAATGAGTAAAGTCGACCGGCTGTTTGTGCCATTTGACCTCCCAGGTCATGTACATGTAGAGCAGCTCAGGTCAAGCTGAATAACCTGTAACATGCCTCTGACCTTGGTAATGTTTGGCAATGTGAACTAGCTACAGCAGGAACTGACAAGTTACTCAGTAAATAATGAGTCTTTCTTATATGGAGCATTTGTCTGTTAGGAAGCACATTAAGTATGTCACTTGGAATGATAAATCATACACATTCAGTTCACACATAATTATCATTCCAGCGTTTTTGAAACGGCAAAATATGTACATCATGGTGTCAAAGACAGCTGGTCATAATACTTCTAAAAGTGGTGATAATTCTTCATACCATATTTCCATGATTAAATGACCATGCATATATCTCTACACACTCTTTACCCCCAGGTTATAATCACAAAACTGCTTATGTGCATCCTCTTTCAAATTAGTCGTCGTTAAATTGCAGTATTTTCATGTTTTGATAATTCCATCACCATAATTACATGCATCTTCTAACCACAGGCAAATTGTAGTGCAAATGGGATTGTGCAGCGTAGAGAATATGACCAGTCTTCATATATGCAAGCGAAGCGAGCAAAGGTTGGGAACACAATCCCTTGCTTCGGTTCAAAAAATATTTTTCATGTCAAATTTTATTTTGCCACTATCAAAGTACACGCCCATTTCCTAACTAGGATGTGCTCTCAGATTTCCAACCCCACATTTAAGAATTACTCATGTGAAGTATGTTTTATTCAACATTTTAAGCACAACTTGTGATACATCAGACTGTTCTACGCCTGCACTACCCCTGCCAGCTTCTGGTTCATGTAATTATGGTGAAGAAATTGTTCTGACTTAGTCATAGTCAAACTGCAGTATTTCAATGCTTTGACAATTTCTTCACAATAAAGTCCTATGAATATATTTCACTCAATCACTGGCAGAAATATAACCATGATGCTTCATCTGAAACAACATTTCTTTGAAACAGCAAATAAAAATTTGAAAGGAAATTCACAATTTACAGCTAAATGCAACAATACCACCTCATTTTGAACTTCTCATTTGGTATGAATGCAATTAGCATATTTCATGAATTTGTATGGAATTAACCTGAAAAAATTATTTCTGTCCATCAATTTATCAACAGAAGTTGACATCAAATTGAGAGTGAGTGAATAGAGCAACACACATCACTAAATATGTTAACTATACTTGACTGAAGATGATGAAACAGAAAATCTGTTTGGCAGAATACAGAATTAGGAATCTAAAACTGTTATGGAGAAACAGAATAAAAAACAAAAAGATAATGACTGTCCATGTGTATTTAAAACAAAATGATTGAAGATCATTCATGTACTTGACACAATGCCACCGACATTTGAACCACCATCGTCAACATAGTCAACACATACATCAAATCTAACATACACACAGTCACACAAGACATTCTCACAAGCCAACGGAGGCAGCCTCAAAATCAGATATGGCAAACAGTTTCACTGTGATCATGCCAAAGATGTCAGCCAGCAGAGGCTTGCCAAATAATATTTGAGTCAGATTAGCTGTGTGGTAACTAGCACCATCTTCTAGAAGGAGCTTCAGTTCATTGGTCATGTGCACTGGTCTGTCTCTTCACATTGGAGCATAGTCAATCTGCACATATAATTGCCGCACACCAATCTGAAAAGACAAAAATTGTATGTTATCTTTAACACTTATACAATAAGACCTCAAAGTTTCACAATACCCACCTACAAATGAGGAGATAATTTTAATCCATCACAAAGTTGTGTCCGCTGGGTGAGCCAAATTCAATTATGAGTTTGAGTTCTGGTTAGCACCGACTTCATGGATTTCAGCAAGTATGTCACATTTCAGCTCAAGCAAAACAGGCATACCAGCTACACAATGTCGTCTATCAGGCTACCGGTGTCAAGTGCCTGAACAAACAAACATATTTACTTAAAAAATATAAGATGGTCTAGATTCAGATAATTGTAGGGTGATTAAATCAAATTTCAACAATCTGTTGTTTGTTATGAAAAATACACATGGTTTCAGCACAGCAGCTTTTTAAATATCAATAGTTCACTCTGAATTCATGTCAGTCTTCATTCTGAATTCATGTCAGTTTTCAATATTAACGCCCTTAAGTGGGCACCAATCTTAACAGTATTTCAGCTCTATCTTAACTATGAAAAGAGACTTTCAGGTAAACTTTCAATTTTGTATCACAGGTAATGTGTCAAAAGAAAAACAAAAACATAAACAATAATCATGTTGAGCAGTGGGATAATGACAGTGGGGGACAGAATTGCAAATGTTCCCACAATCTGACTATGATATTTTATTGTAACAATATTTCAAGAACAACATAATACTAACAGTATTTTATCAGTTTTGATGACAACAGAATACTGAAAGGTATAATAAGGACACACAATATTTAAAAAAATGTATTATAGTATACTGCAATAGTAACCGATATAAATAATTATAATATCAGTTTTAAGCACAACACAATATAACACTGGCTTAACTTATGTCTACATTTGCAATGGTAAGCATGTTATACACAACACACTTTCTGCTCCAATCTGTGAATTCAGTTTGTTAAAATGACTTATTGCAGATGTAGGGTTAAGTGATTGTGGTTACATGCATCTCTGAACAGGATTTAAGGAAGAAATACATCTTGCTCTACCCCCAAGTATAGTATAAAATTATCAAAATAGTACAGTTTTGCCCCGAACTAGTATTGTTGTGGCACAATGATGCTTGTTTCAGTATTATGACAGTTTAGGCTAACACTGCACATTGTTACACTGTACATGGGGGTACAGAGATGTATAGTTCTTTCAACAGATGTCAAATTTAATACCAATAATTAACTTATGGCAAACTAACAGGAAAAATGACTGTGTCTGTGACCTAAATTAACAACCAGGGCTAAGTGACAAGCAATTACTATTGATGTGTCTGCTTCTCTACATTAACACGCATGTTAGCAAGACAGCAAATGACACAGTTTGAACACAGTTTACGTTCAGGAAAAATATCCTCTCCTTATTTATTTTGATTAAATGAGAGATTATCATAAACCGTATTGGGCATTTCTGCTTCCAGTATAAGATTAGATCAGCGCATCCAGATGAGCTGTATAGTTATACGACATTCCACAGATGCATTGTGGGAATGTGGACATGGGCTTAGACAGTGAACAATGCGAGTCTGTTGAAAAAGTGAAATGCATGAGCAAGATGTTCACTGCTCATTAGATCTTTGTTCCGTTTTGGTAACAATGTTTAAGGAACACAATCTGGCGCAGTTATTTCCAGAAGCATCGAAATCTATCAAGGCAAACCAGAATTTTAACCAGCTATGTTGTACTCATGGAACGCAAACCTGCACAGTGACTTCCTCTGACAGAGACAAGTTGGTGCTACTCTTACAGTATGGAATATTGTATTGCAAGGTGGGAGAGCTGGCTGAAGTGCCAGACTAGTGATCCAGTGAGGTTGAGGTGTTGGGATCAAGCCCACCTGTGACCGGGTGTAAAAACCTTTGAGTCAACTTTGTGTGCAGACTTGTCATAACCCCTAGTGTGCAGTACACAACTGTGTGCACTTAGAAGAACCCACGAATCCGTTGTTATATGGCTAGATGGTGGCCACATGAATACGTGCATACACCTAGTTACGGGTACAGCAACGTGCAGTAAATTTGGACAAAGTACTGTGACTATGTGTCTCAGTCCACCCAGCTGTGAAATGGGTGGTTCATTAGGATGAGAAAGCCACAATAAACTTGGTGCACTTAGAGACAGCAAGAGTTGTATACACCCCAGGGAGTTGAGATTGATAATATAGTGTGATGCAGAGATGGACATCCAATGATCGAGGGAAAAAATACCAGGGCCCTGAGCAAGCAATAGTTGCATGGATATGTGTGCCATATAAATTTTCTATAATAATATTGTGACTTACCTGTGTAAATATATTGTGTGTCTGACTTAGGATATATTTGGCATCAGCATTTGTGGCGACCTCCAGCTTGACGGTGCCAATATAGACATCAGTACACAGGGTCCAGAAGTGTGGCTCCTGTAAACTGTACACCCCTTCCAGCTGGCTCACCTACACAACACAGCACAGTGGTATGTGAGAACACACCAAACATGCATCCTTTACTAATGCCAGACCAAATTTAATTCTTGCATTACAGATTTTTGTCCTCCGAAAACCTAAAGGCAGTAGAGAAAAAATTAAATAAAAAAGTCCAGTCAAAGCAAAAACCCAACTGAGTTTTTTAAAGACATTGTTTTTCACATTCACAAATTGTGGAGATGCTCAAAGGTCTAACACAGATATTATTAGCTAATTCAGTTGAACGTGGCTGACAACAGATACCCGTGTCTTTGTGTCTTGAGAAGTCAAAGTCCCATATATCGTAAGATTAGGATTTCATGTTCAGAGCAGGGTTAATTTATTAAAAATACTGAAAAACTACAACCTATAAATCTGTATAAATAGAAATAAAATTGGTCTGGCCTAACAGCATGACCGTATGCGCTTTTTATTCCCAAAACCAAACATAGTAAGCAATGGTGACAACTTTATCAAAGTAACTACTCATGTTAGTTTGATATAACCATAATTACATCGTCTGGCACAGGAACTACAAATGGTAGATCATATACATTTGTCATCATGGGTTTACGGTAGGTGAGCAATCATAGCAAAAACCTGTCATGGGCAAATGTGGTGCACATCAGATTCACAATTTAGATGTTAAAAACGAATGTCTATCTGCCTATGTACTGCCAAATGAAACTCAGCACCACACCCAGAAGAATCACTCCCGATGCCCAGTGTTCAATATCAGTATGAATCTGCAGATCCTTGTGGACTGCGCCCGTAGAGTTTAAATTTCTGGGTCTAACCGTAAGCAAGATGTGAGGAGTTTTTTCAGTATTTCAAGTTGCATTATTACATTAGTCTAACGTCAGAAGCAGCCTGAAAGCCAATACATGTTTACAACTTGATGAAACCAATAAGCATGGGTATGGTACTGACAAAGAAAGAAAGAGTGAGTAAGTGAGTGAGTGAGTATGGTTTTACGCTGCTTTTAGCAACAACATTCCATCAATATCATGGTAAGGGACACCACAAATGGTCTGTACACATTGAACCCATGTGGGGAATCAAACCTGGGTCTTCATCGTTAGAAGCTAACGCTTTAACCACTAGACTTCCCCACCACCCGGACAAACACAGACACACAATCTCGACAAATCTGTGACTCAAACCAACAATCCTGTCACATCTAAGGGAAAGAACTCATCATAGAGAATATGGACATCTGCACAACCTGTGCAATCCCTAGCATAACCAAGGCAAATCTAGAATTACCAGGGCTCCATAAATTTACTGCCTACTTTCTTGCACTGACATAAGTTCACTACTCACCCTGTTGTAGCAGCCTGGCAGTACGTGGTCCAATTGTCGTGGTGTCCGCTGCATTAAAATACCTACAGAATCTCGAAGAAGGGGCAACACACTGAAAAACCAAGAGATGTTACAGAGCATAATTCAGAGGCATGTGAATGAAAGGTTCTGCAGCTAACCATGTCATATCTGTACTAGCATGTCAAAACATGAGGTGGTTACATTCTTGCACAACTAAGTTATTAAAGTGCTGATGGTGAGCAGCTTGCACCAAGACTGTCAGTACTTATAGAATTGCATGAACGTTTACCTGATTCCAATGAGGATAGCGATGAACATCGAACATATAGGGTCTGCTATCATCCAGCCAAAGAAGTGTATCAAGCCAGACGAGACTATAACGCCAACACTGCCTAATGTGTCAGCTAATATATGCAAAAACACACCTGAAACAAACAATCGTACATCAGCCAACATGTACACTTATGTTTATGACAAGACAGTGTCAGTAATAACAATATTAATTAAGCATGTCAACTGCTGAGTATTCAGTCTATGGGTGAGTTTGGTTTT
Organism: Haliotis asinina; assembly: GCF_037392515.1. Lineage (NCBI taxonomy): Eukaryota > Metazoa > Mollusca > Gastropoda > Lepetellida > Haliotidae > Haliotis > Haliotis asinina. The sequence goes on from NC_090286.1 coordinate 40,756,115, forward strand.
CACGCCGCTTTTAGCAATATTCCAGTAATATCACGGCAGAGGACACCAAAAATGGGCTACACATACTGTATCTGTATGGGGAATCGAACTGTCTTCAGCCTGACAAGCAAATGCATTAAGCCCTACACTAACCCTCTGCCCCATTCAGTCTATGAAGCAATGCACGTTTGAATAATCAAGTCTCAGCATCAAAGATTAGGTGTTTTAATGCAAGGCTACATGTGATTACATTTACATATTAAATGAAAGAAGTAACTCAAGCCTTGATGTAAGAGTAAAACATGGAAATGCTAATCAACTGTTCTTGCTCTACACCCATGACAGGTTTAAAGGTTTCCTTCTAATACATTCCATGCTAAAATATGACAAAAATGGTGATGGTGTGTGATCATAGGATCAAAACAGTTCTGGGTAACCATGCCAAAGGTTGTCTAAAGCCTAGTAAAGGCATTTCCATGCTGATGTACATACCCTCCATGATCTGACTATGAGAAGCTTGGGGCTGCGCTCCTCCATGGCTGTGGCCATGTCCTTCATCACCTTTACCTCCATGACTATGGCCATGATTCTCATGACTGTGACCATGGTGGTCGTGACTATGACCATGGTGGTCGTGACTGTGACCATGACCTTTGTGACTGTGACCATGATCATCCTCCTTTTCTTGCAAACCTAGAGAAGAGATTGACCAAAATACAGGGTCTCATTTCCACTGTTTGTTTGTTCATCCACTCATTAATCCATCAGTTCAATGGTGAGAGCGAGTGAGTGACATTTAACATGTCTTTGTACAGTGCTTCATGTCTATCTTAGCTTATCTTTCGTTTACTCTGAAATTCCATACAGAGCAATATTCTAGCTATAAGATGGCTATGTCCACCTATATGCAAATCTTGACTGGCCAGTCTAATGACCAGCATAATCTATGCAGCTTGGACACAATGACATTCATGGACCAAGTCAGACGGCCTGACCATCCAGGGCCCCCTTTCACAAAACTCTCGTAAGCCTAAGGTCTCATAAGTTTTCTCGTATCATTCCTGCTTCCTATGTTACAGTATAGGAGGTACGAATGCTACGAGAAAAGTTACGAGACCTTAGCCTTACGAGAGTTTTGTGAAACGGGGCCCTGTTTTACAAACATGACTAATTCTAACAAGAATGCTCATGGTCATCTGATAAAATATGCCTACTGAAGGTTCAAAGATGTTTTCTATAGCATTGTTGGAATCAAAATTCAATTGAGCGCTATTTTCTTGTATACCTTAACATATTTCGATTTCAACACAGAAACCTATAGGTAAAATGTGCAACTCTGGGATTCAAATCCTGTATCTGCATTTGTGAAGAGAGTAACTCTGGGATTCAATCCATGGATCAGCACAGAAAAGGGGGGTAACTCTGGGATTCAACAATTTTATTAACACAGACGCGTCTGGCAACTGTAGTTTTCCAACCATGAATCAGCAGGGGTAAGGGAGGCAACTCTGCAGAGCCGTACAAAACAAAATGTGGTTTCAGGGTCAACATTGACAATAACTGATATTAACAGAAGTTCTCTCACCAAGCCCATGACTGTGTCCGTGACCACCAATCGAGTGTGAATGACCATGACCTAAAAAGGAGATTCAGACAATCACAATGAGTTAATATATATACTCTTCAAAAAAAGTAGGGGAACCTGAACTTTAATGGCTGGTAGAAACAAAACCCATTGACACTGACATTCATCTTGTGTATACAGCATCATTTCACGTTATCACCACACGCAAACACAATGCATGGGAAGCACATGCACAACGTGGGAGCCTCTCACACGTGCATGGGGTGTCATTATGAATCTTGATGTTTTTCAGGCAGGTCTATAAATCACTTTCGTCCATTTTTTTCGATAATTTTTTTGCATCTGTGCATGGTCAGGGTTGACAGGGTCAAATCACATACTACTTACTGACAATTTAAACATGAAATTTTCATGTCATACTCCAGTCACCTAACATGGGGGATAACTGAACAAACAGCTTTGCTTTGAATGAAATCTGTGTAGTGATGCATTCTCAAAACATCCATTATTATTGCATCAACACTAATTCAGTACCATATATCTGCCAATTTCAACAATCATACATTGAAAGTACACTTTCCCTACTTTTTTGAAGAGTACATTTATCATGGCTAGAATGTAAATAACATTAGCATAAAAGATGGCACAACTTGAAATGCATTAGGTTCTTAGAAATGAAAAACACTCTACAGTTCCAATGCCTGGCCAAAGACCAGACTACCAAGGCATGCTTCACTTGGTTGGTATGCTGTATGGTGGTGCTCTGTTAATTATTAGTTATAATAGATCATATTATGAGCATCAATATACACAAATGGGATATGACGGCATGAGTCAACCATGTCAGCAGGCCTGACTACCCAATCCAGTTAATAGCATCTAGTATGCTTTAACACCATCAGTCCAAAATCCTTTGTAAACAACCTACCTCCTCCTCCATGGGAGTGTCCATGTTGGAAGGCAAATATACCAACCAAGTTGACAAAAAAACCAAGTACAGATACCACAAAGAGTCTCTCATGTTTCACTTCTGGTGGTTCCACAGCACGCTGGAGAGAAGAAAGATCAACTGCAGATGATTCACCAATATCAAACTCCAACTTATTGTACATTTTTAACACCCGTTTCCAAACTGAATAATACTGAAAAATGAATATGCTGACTTTAAATGTTGAAATTCATCTGACCAATTATTAGTCACAATATTTAAAAGCCACCTCATATGACTTAAACTACCAATGGAATTATAAATATACAAGTTCTCAAAAAAGAATGCCTAACTTTTGAAGCACAAGTTTAGGGTGCCTACCTCAACAGCCTCAGACATGATGAAGAATGCAATGAAAAGAAGGAAGAGACCATTCACAAAGCCAGCCATCACTTCGGCTCGCACGTATCTGAAGCAACAAAACGGAAGCATGAATTGTATGCTTAACACTACATTTGGCAATATTTCAAATGATGACAATGGTCTGGAAATAATCAAGTTTGAACCAAACAATCCACTGATTGACACCATGAGTAAATCCGAGCATCTGGGATACAATGATAAGAATTATGCAAACACCGATGATCTCATACAAATAGTTGCATCTTATTGAGCACAAAGCATGATATTTACCCGTATGAGAATGCTTCTGTTGAGCGCCATCGTGAAATAACTGATGCAATGAGGCCAGCCAGTAAAGCTGTGCAGTCAAAAAACATGTGGAACGAGTCTGAGATGAGACCAAGGCTGCAGAAGAAAGAGACATATAGTTGTCAGTTTTCACGTTATACATTACTTGACAAGAAATATTGATATAGGGAATTACAAAGTCTTGTGATGTGAGATCACTCTCTTGACAATGCATCATTTCTGTTTAATAAATTCAGCCAAAGAGCTTTAACATTATAAGTTGCAAACGGGCTCATGTACCCTCGAGGGGTGTTTATGTTCCCCTCAAACAAACCTCGAGGATACATGAGACCATGGCCCCACGAGGGACCAGTGCACAACGTATTTATCTTACCGAACACCTGAATTTTAATTTACACAAAAGTAAACGAACTGAGAGTTTCCATCGATTTTCAATTGCGAAACATCAGTAATTTCTGAGCTTCGTGCATGATTCAATGTTACTCGAGGCAAAGAAGTACTACCATGAAGCACCAGAAGAGTTCAGAATTCCCAGCAGTGTACATTGAAAATAACAGAATAGCGCTCAGCCAGTCAGAAAGCGACATTCATGTGTGAGGTAACATAAGTACTATTGTCATCTTTGGCCTTAGTTTCAAGCACTCAGTAACCAAGCATATTATTTTTGCCAAACACACAAGTGTTTGTTCTTTCTCAGTGACAAGACAAGTATCAATGATTCACATATGGCAATATTGTATCAACACTAACCTTATCTAAAATTCCACTCAGTCTCATTATAATCTCATATTTTACTGATAGAAAAGATGTCATAGTAATGTGACTGTACAGTCACATGACGTGATCACACGACTTGATAAAAAATGTCAGACAGCTGAAATGTGTGTAACAAATTACAGTTATGGGCCTAGATTTTCGAGGCTCTCTTAGCACTAAGATAGTCGTAAGTACCATACATCTTAGCGGTAAGAGAGGTTCGAAAATCTAGGCCATGATAATTAAAACAAACCAAAAATAGCGGTCTTTTACAATCTGTTATAAATTTAGTTTACTGCATCATGGTGTATGTCCATAGTTACTGCAAACTGTTCAGAGACATTTCTTCTTGCACAGTCTTCTTACAAAATAGAAGATAGTTAATGCAGTGAAAATCTACTATTATCAGTTGTAAGAAGGGTACTAATTTACCGTTTTCGTTTTCAAGCATTTAAGGCCCAGTGTCAGTGGTCATGAATAGCATCAAATTATGGACAAATTATGCAGATTTGCTGACAGTACGGTGGACATTTACAACCCACCTGCCCAAGAGTCTGGCTGTATATTTCACAATGACTTTGACTGAAGTTGTTATGTGACACTAGTCACACTTGTTTGCTGTTTATAAATTGCGCATTTGTCAGTAACTTCAATGCCAATTATATGCAATGTTTAATCTGATAGGTGTGTCTAATATTTATTCGATGGGTGTTGTAAAGTTTCAGTCGGTCAGACAGACATCTGAAACTTACATGACCCAATGTCCTGTTACTCTGAAACATCATTCGTGAACAATGTAGAATGAACATGGTATCCACAGTAACCCATACCTGTTTGTCCACACTCCATAGAAAAGTTCCACAAAAGCAAATGACAGATTAAGTACCAGGAATCCAAACAATCGACGAGATGTCTTCTCTGAGAATATCAACCTGAAACATAGATATCAATGTAATATGTATATTTCACATTTACAACATAGAAGATCTTTGAATGCACAATGCCATTTAAAAAGCGGTCAGATGTAATATTGGGATTACACTTTTTCTTAAGTAAAGATTCTAGTATTTTGGGGGATTGAGTCCACTGAGAAATTCAGACACACAACCTCGGAGTCAGGCATAGTCTAGATTGCCTAGTTTGTTTACCCCTCTGATAAGTGTAAATTGTCATGGCTCTCATGTCCAAAAGCTATGAATACACAATGTCATTTAGAAGTAACATACTATGGGATATTGGGAAACACTTTCTTTGTAAAGTACAGATTTTAGTACTGTTTTTTTGGTTGAGTTGCATTCTGGATTCGAACTTACACCCTCAGAGCCTGTCACCATTTTCAGTGCTGGAATTAGGCGCATGACTCTGAAGGTCTGGGTTTGAATCAAGGATTGGACTCAAAATCCTTTTCATCCTATAGGCATCCCACCTATACCACTTAATTGAAAACACTGTTAAGGGTTGGGGCACATATTATATTTTACAGTCACACAGAAGCACTGATACATATCATCAAATACAAGTACTGTATTAGGATCAAGTGTGTGCAGTACCCCTGTATCTAGATATATATCATGTTGTACAAAATACTATAATCAAAATGATCAGTTGATCGGAGACTCAAGACTTGCAATCCATCGATAGTTTGCTACATCATTACAGTCCTCCAACAAAGTGGAAAGACATCTTATCATGCTCATAATTATATTTCCCACAAGTGGTGTTCTGATGACACATAATAATCGAAAATCGATTGAAAGAAGAATTAAAATTTATCATCTATTGCAAAAAACATATTCAACAATAAATCGGAATTTGGTTGTTTTCCAGTCTAACACAAATGAACGAAGAAACCTAACCATTAAATTTGATGAATATTCATGGACAAAGATGCACTCAACTTCATAAAGCTATGCACATTGTATACTCTTAGCCACTGCTATTGTTTAATTACAATTCCAGTGTCTTTCTTGCATGCACGCATTTCATTACATAACAGTATTAGTTATGAAAAAAAAACATAAACCAGAAAAAAAAACAAGGGGAAAAAACCTTTAAAATTAGTGATTACATTAAAAACATGCATATATTGATTATAATCCACAATTATTCACCCAACACTATTTCCCACAAAATCTGCTTACTTCACAAAAACCGTGGATTAGCTTTCATGACAGTAATGATGTATGTTGGTGTAAAGACGATACATATTGATTAAATGTCGTCATTTGCAGCCCTCCCACAATATGGCATACAACAACTGTGTTGTCACAGGTGTTACAGAGTCTTGAAATATATGAAACTGTAATGTTGAACAACTCCTGATATCATACCACTGTATTTTAACAGAGACTTGACACAGAAGTTAAAGTTGGGGGGCAACATTTAAAGTACCATCTCAGCTTAGTCACTGCTAAAGGACTATATGATCCTGACAACTGAGTCAAAGTATTAATAATTATTGCTTTCATGGTTTTGAGAATGACATCTTTAAGAGGCATTTAGAAGGTGGAGTAGTAAGGGAGGATGACAATATATGGATGAACATCATCCTTGCTTGATAACGGTGTTAGAACCTACACCGAAATGTCGCTCTCACAGCAACAAAGAAGTTGTTCATCCATATATTGTCATCCTTCCCAGTTTTGAGAATGGCTGGCTACACCAAGAATCTGCTTCACAATTATAATACTGTTCCCAAGGGGTGAATCAAAACCAGGACTTTCACATGTTAAACAAGTACTTTACAACAAGGCTAACCAAAGTAATGGGTTTTATTTGCAGTGACTTAATATATTATTAACATAGTAATATCATTCAGAAATCATTTTAAACTTAGTCAACTGTCCATGATTGGTGTCAGATGACTTTAATCCTCTCAATGCTGCCGTCGAACCCATTCGACAGGAGTGCAGGATAATGACATCTCCAAATAAAACTTGCAATAATTATTCAACGAGTCGGATTTACGTGTCATATGAATTATGTATGGAGTGTGCTAATTCTCACCTTTTTAAATATATAATGTTCAATACGTTTATATACCTTAAAACGAAACGCCCGCGAAATAAAAATGAGATCGACGAATTTCTCGGCACGCAGTCGAAAATAACGGCCATTGTTGACTTCCAGTGCACCACGTCGTGTGGTACCCAGACTAATATTTTCTTCATAATGAAATATATTTTGATAGTTTAATCAATATTTTTTGTTCCTTGACGAAGAGAAAGCCCATAAGTTTCCCATTTTCTAAAAATTAGTAACTTTCGGCTCAAATAATTATAAACAAAACCAATCTCAATGTTACATCATCGATTGGACGAACAGGAACGATCATGGCAACGGCGGTAAACAAACAACTCCACATGTATCATGATGCCGACGAAAATGTGCCATCCTTTTGACATATCCAACTATTTTATCTGGAATTAATTACACGGTGTGAATAGGTAAATGTTATTGTCTCTGCACAGAAATTACCAGATTTAGCAATTTTATTTTGATTTTGTTTGATAAACTTTCCAACATTCACAAAGTTGACAGCCGTAGATGACCCGAAAGGGCATGGCCAAACTCGCGGTCTTTCCAAGTGACAAGATACGAAGGATGTTTGAAAATATGCGTTCATAAGCAAAATCTGAACACATATACATTGAAAGAAAACGACTCAATACCTACATAATGCAGATCATGAAACAATATCACAATATTTGTAATTGTACCCACCCTTGATGAAACCGGACGCACGTACACGGCATGGCACTCGTGGAAGTAAAATATGAACGAGTTGGAAAACGACCATTGATACATTTTCTAAACTGATTCAAATTCCCGTAAGGTCCACACTATACACCAGAATTACCTTTCAGTCATCCTCAGTTATTTACTGTTTGTTGTGTTCAATAGCAGTTGTCATTTGTTGCTTGTGTTGTAGTATTTCTCCTAAAGTTAGCCGTCGATGTGTTGATCTTTAGCTTAGCAAATCCGAAGTCGATGATTTTCGCGGTCTATTTTTTTTCAAAGAATGTTCTGACACGGGGAGACTTATAAATTGTCAGTGTGTCGTAACAATAACATTATATTGTTCTGTGTATATCGTCACAAGAAGTACAATTTTGATGATTGAAGATGTCATGAAAAAAATCATTTTTCCTTTTGCAGAAACGAACGAAACCAGAGCTAGCGTGAGAATGTAACGTACAGTAAATGTATTTCATAAAAATTAATTACTGCTTAGAAAACAACTGTCATCGTCTTTGTGAATCAGTATTTATTTTAGACATTAAAACAGCTAAATATCACATCTTTAGTACACGAATTTGGAGCAAAATTGAAATTATTTTGTTACTCCAAAGAGCTGAGCTTTCGGTGTTAATTCTACCTAGTATAATGCAGTGAGTGAGCGAGGTTAGGTTTACGCAGCACATCAATATTCCAGCTATATGGCACTGGTCTGTAAATAATAATCGAGTCTGCACCAGACAATCCTGTGATCAACAGCATGAGCATCGATCTGCACAATTGGGAACATGTGTCAACCAAGTCAGCCCGTTAGTCGCTTCTTACAATAAGCATAGTTGCCTCTTATGGCAAGCATGGGTAGCTGAAGGCCTATTCTATCCCAGACCTTCAAGGATCACACAGCTGTCAGACTGACATAAAGGAAGCCAGCACAGACATCTCCACTGAGATTGATGCATGAATGATGGTTGTCACACAGAGGCTTATTTCTTCTATAGGATCAGGAGTGTGCTTGAGGGCACACTATTACACTTGCATAATAGGCTCAAACATGAATACTGACTTCTTGTCTTGTTAAAATTTGATTTAGACATTATCTCCAGCCATTATCCCCTTATGTTTAAAATAACGTAACATGCTAAAACCCATACAAGTTCTACATCTCCCACAATGTACATTTTTCTTGCAATTCAACTTTCGCACATAGGTTTTAAGATTTTATCAACTGCATGATGCACATGGACATTTTAAAGACTTCCTGGTTGCAAATAACTGAGCAAGAATCATTATCTATGGTAGAAGTAATAAAACTGCAATTCATCAGCAGTGTCCCTAATCTGACACTGATTTGCATATGCTTCAGTTTTCACATAGCAAATAGCTATAAAATAAAAGCAACACTGTAACCGATGTATGACATAATCACGCTATATACCTCTGATTTTCTAACACATCATGTATTTGTTTAAAATCTGAATAATGCGGTTATGGTAGAATGGAGATAAACGTAATGTGTTGGAAAATCAGAAGTATATAACTTGATTATAAACCTCTGAATGACTTTGATTATCCAATCACAATCCAATATTTACTGAAGTTGTGGTAGAATTAGGAGGTAAACATACTGCTTTGGAAAACCAGAGATATATAACGAAATTATTATAACTCTAAGTTTGATTTAAAACCAAACATGTAGTGTGGCGTGTTAAATGCAAAATTTAGAGCTATTATAATTTCGTTATGTACCTCTGATTTTCCAACGCAGTATGTTTATCTCCTAAGTAAAAACTGTCAATTTGAAAATTAGTGAAAACGCTATGTAAGAGTATGTTTGATAACTTGGCGTTAATCAACACTGGACACCCATATGGACCCTCATCCTGCCACAAGTCTGTTTACTTACTCTGAGAACAAATTCAACACAGAATTAGATTATGATAACTGTCTTGCAAATAATAATAGTTATGGCAAAATGAAACCATTTGGAAGTAATCAATATGAAGTTAGCAAATAAAAAGATATTGACTCCAAACGGCCCACTTCCTGCAATACACGTTCAGTCATTTGACAGGTATTTGTAAAGCAATGCCACGTCTTAGCATACGGTCCGTAAAAACCAATCTCACCGTAGCCATCCTAGAATAGATTCTTTCAGTTTCCAACCAGGACGGTACTGTTTGTCATCTACGTGAAGTGGCAACATGTTGAATCGTACAAATCAGTCGTAATCTACCGGCAACACTGTCTAAAGAGAACTACACATGATTCGCCACCACAGTCGTGGCTGAATGAATACACATACTCGTAACCTAACCACTGAACGTTCATTACATGACTACATCCAGCGTCTGTTGGATATTCAGGGGCTGGTGTACAGAGGTGTCTGTTGCACATACGATCGCACAAATATGCTGCAAAATATTCCCAATTATATGTAATTAATAGTAAAACATTAAAAGAATAATTGTTTCCTGCAACTACCGTAGCAATTATTTTCATCTTTGTACATTATTTTTTTTATTTTAATTTTTTATCACTTTACAGCCATATTTATTTTTGTCATTATATCTATTTTATTTAATATAATTTACGATAATTTATCATTGTATGTATTTCACACATCATACATAATCAATGGTAACAATTCCAATATTTAAATACAAGCATTGCTCTTTCGTTGGGCTTATGAGGACACGAGGGAGACATTCGTTTTTCTTTCTCTCTTTCCTGAATTCTTTCTTGGGCGAGCGGTAATGAATAAGAGCAACCTTTTTATGGATATACAACTTTTTTAACTGCAAGAGATGCTAACAATGTTATCAAGCATCTATAGCAATAAACAGTGTCTCCACGCTGAAAGAGTCACTCTTCACCAAGGTCAGCTTTTGTCTGAATGCCATTAAATGAAAAGTATACTTTGTCAGTATGTGCGTGTGTGTAATTGGTAATGTATTTTCTGTCTTTTTCACGATGTATGTTTAAATAAATTCTCGTTTAGTTATCTTAAAATAGCCTTTATAGATTAAAACGGGAAACACGAGAAAAATATACACCACAAGACATTTGTCACGTTTAAATTAAATGAAGTCAGGATATTTTTTTTTCAGTTGCAAATCCTAAAAGCATCTGCGGCATTTGTTACTACATTCATTCATAACATGTCTAAAGTGGAAAAGAAAATAGCACGCAGTGTCAACCTGAATAATCATCAATCCACATGGCGTGGATAAACTCATACTCTATACGACGCCATGGCTCGTCTAGCCATAATTTCAAGAAGTGACAAAACGCTGTTTGGAGTTGCAGTTGATTTGGAAGGGGAAACAACTGTTGTTGAAATAGCCCAACACTTCCTATGTTTGACGTTGCCTAAGTTTCGGTGATCTCGTAGCACAGATATAAGTTTTTAAATTCAGATTATCCCTATTCGGAATTCTAATTTGTTTTTTTTTAATCCAAGGGACGAAATTTTCAAACGCTTATTTATTACAAAATACCCAAGGATAGCTCTGCTTATTAAAGCAACATGGCCGCCTAAGAGGGGGCCTGCCAAGGCTAGAAGAAGAAAAGCGATAAAGTTGTTATGATACGCCCTATGTTGTCAAAGTCTACCAGAATCTTTCTTGATTCAGCAGGTTTACTACATATTTTCTAAAATGAACGTTCAGTGTTTGCATGTCACGAAATTATTTGGCCACATGCACCGACTGCCTTCTCGGCTGACAGATGCCGGGACGGTGTGGCCTTCAAGACTGTCCTGTTTACGTTCGCTTAGTACAGAACTTGGTTCTGATGATCGACCTGTTTTCACTCCGCGTAGAGCTGCAATCTTAACAAGGATAACTAGATACGAATTTGAGAAAAGACGATGTGGCGGCTTGTCAGAGACCGACCTGAAGAAATATGTAAGTATGAAAACTGACATGTTGAGTCTACACCATCTTCACATTATTATCGCAGTTCTATACACCTAGTCACCATGGTGAACTTCAGTAAATTGTAACTTGGTCGGTTATTTAATAAACAAAAGGATTCACACATGATCATGTCCGCAATTAAAATATAAGGACAAATGCTGAAGTTATCATGCTGATGTTATGGTGATATTACTAGTTTATTAAACTTGTTAAAGGCATGAATGTGTTGAGAACAGTAAGTGAATGTATGAACATGATGAAGACTTGTACGTTTCAGGTGTACATTGTTCGGGACATTATAGAAACTGTCAGTATGACAATGTTTGCCTTGTTTGCCGTAACATTTTCATAAATTTTATGAACATTTTAGCTGGAGTCGAAAAACTCAGACTATCAAGGACTTGTGGATCGACATAACACACATCTAGCAGGGCTGGAAGTCATAAAGAAAAATTTAGAGTGAGTGTTTTCCACCCAAGCACCATCCTGTTGTCTTAGCCATAGAAAGATATAAAGGAACATGGCAATAAAAGGGTCAGGTTTTCATTTTTCTTTAAGCAGAAATCTTACTTCTTCTAAGTCAAAAAATATTTCAGAAATAAGTTTAGTTGTCTTCTACATACTGAGAAATTTGATGAATAATAGTTCACTGTGTTCACAATTTTAATGCCTTATGTGATGAATATGTCCTCAGTATTCCATCTCGTCATAATGACCACCTAATAAGGACCTGGGTTGTCAAAGTGTGTTACTTACAGTTTCTTGTCTTGTTAATCATTCTGTCAACCCTTTGTTTGTCTGACTCAAGGTTTGAATATTTACAGTCGTCTATTGGGTTGTGTTTTGGCAAAGAATTGTATTAACATTAAGACCTCACTTGATTTGATGCTGATTATACATGCTGATCCTGTTTCCTTCATGTATGTACTAAGGACAATGTCAAAGCCAGCATGGTCAGTCTTCACTTCGTCGTTATTAATACAGGGAGGTAACTATGTGAGAGTGAATACTCTTCAGCAGTTCCGCCATTTTCTCAGTCAGTATCATTGGGAAGTACGTTGTATTTTCAATGTGACGAGTTGTAATCATTTTGTTCTTCTTTTTAACCTGTTTTACCAGAAATTAGGAAAAAAAATATTGCAGTACATACAGTCTGAAAATATCGCAGTATACATTTGCATCGGTAAACTGTGTTGTATGTGCAGTCCTAGCTTTGATACAGTCAAATATTAATTGCATTCTACATGGTAAAATAAGTACTAGTATCACTCATTCTATTTCTATAATTCTTTCAACAGAGGAGCTAACATAGAGACGAGAATTGTAAGTCGACTACAGTTTGACAGTAATCTGATCGACTGGGCCGATGTTATATTCACAGCAGGAGGAGATGGAACTTTCCTGCTGGCTGCCAGTAAGGTCAATGACAGAAGTAAACCTGTTATTGGAATCAACACCGATCCAGATAGGTGAGACAGGTTATCATTGAATCTTTGTTGATTGATATCTCTCATTGACTGTGCATGACAATATCTCCAGAGCTACCTATCAGTCCCTCCTGGATTCTGCGGCAAAATTTTAAGAATTTAAGCAAATTCTGCACCCTATTTTTCAATATTCTGCAAAACATTCTGCAGTTAAAACATTTAGGAAAAACAACAAAAACAGTATACAAACCTTCATAGTTTAATTCTCAAACACAGATAATGTTAAGTCGACAGTACACATCACACCTTGAGTAAGTTGATGACAAAGCACCCACACCTTTTTCTGTGTTTGAGAATTAAACACTCGCTGAAAGTTATTTCTCTCCTCTCATTTGTAATTTAGATGCAGACCAACAACTTCCTGTTTCATGCAAAAAACAATTTTATATTTAAACTAAATCTGAAATAATTTCAGTTTTCAAAGTGATCAATTTTGAGAACATAATTGCAGTGTCAAGTTCATCTAATATTATTTGAAAGATGCCCCAAACTTGCTTTATTAATAAAGTATCTTTAATCATAATTATTTTGTAAATGTTGTCAAAGTAAATATGTCAGTTTGTTTTATGTGTAACCGATCCTACTTTTGACATTATCTCTACTTTTCATTTCGGCTGTCAGTCCGTTTTTACTCAGTTTTTAAAATAAGAAAATTCCGCGGCAGAAAAGTGGCAAATTCTGCACAGATTCTGCAAGAAAAGGCATTTTTGGCGGACTAGACATTTTTCTGCAAGGACAGGTAAATTCCGGGATTTTTTCTGCAACCGCGGAATCGAGGAGGGACTGTATCTACCCCGGTCTTAGAGGCAGGTTACATGTCTGGTGTAATAACTTTGTTGACTATGTGACAATGTTTCTCAGTGGCAAGAATCGTTCTTCACAATATTGATCACTGGATTGTTTGGACCAGATTGATTATTTACAGGATGTTGTCATATAGTTGGAATGTGGAGCATTGAGTGAGTTAAATCAGTTAATAATTAATGTCACATCGGCAATATCTCATCCATATCATGCATTGGACAAGAACAATACCTTAATGAATCTGCCAACCCCTACTTTCAGCCATTGAAGAGAATGCGTAGTCATACTCTTGAAATTCTGTCATTCATATTAACCATGAATGGGAAGGGAAATAGTTATGTGACTTTTCACTTTAAAAATATGATTCCATATTGCTCTTTGGTTCCATTATTTACTTTCCTTCACTTTTCAATAAGTCCAATCAGCATGTTTGCTCAATTTGAAAAGTCAATGAAATAAGTAAGGACATATGAAATATACTACTCACGGGAGGTAAATTGGTTTAGCGTTTGTATGAGACTGAGAAAAATTATCAATTGTATTTTATACCTGATTGTCTGACATTAACTTTTTGAGACCCTGAGGCTGGCACAGTGGAGATTTTACAGTCATCTGTCATAGGTGACTATGCTTGATGTAAGAGGCAACTGATGGGATCAGGTCATCAAGCTCACTGATACTGGTTCCCAGTTGTGCATGCTGTTGATCACGATTGTCTGGTCCAGACTCGATTATTTGCAGATCACTGCCATGTAGCTGGAATATTGCTGTGGTGTAAAACTCACTCACTCACTCACTCACTCACTCACTCACTCACTCTCATTGAATAAGAAGTTGAAATGTTTGTCAGTAGGTCTGACAGGAATCAGATATCACTTCATCATCACTGTGACATAAAATAACATTCACTTATGTGGCTGGTTACTCGTTTCATAAATGCATCAGTCCCATGAAGATCCAGGTTAGAATTGATCTTCAGTAACACATGCTTGTCGTAAGAGGTGACTAACAGTATCAGGTGGTGAGGCTCACTGACTTGGATGACAAAGGTCATCCAAATTGCATAGATCAGTGCTGATGTTGATCACTGGATTGTCTGTTCCAGACTCAATTATTTACAGACTGCCTCCATATAGCTGGAATATTGCTGAAGGTGGTGTTAAACAACAAACAAACCAACATCAAATGTAGATTAAGCTGAAGAAAGCTGGTAAATGTACTGACTTTAAGAAAGCAATTGATTTTAAGTTTAGAAGAATAAATTACTTTTACTACGTACATGTGTACCATTTTGATATGCCATGCTGATTATTCAGATCTGAAGGCCATCTTTGTCTACCTAAAAATGGCTACTGTGGGAAGAACTTCCATTCTGCATTGAAGAGATTGCTTGATGGGAACTTCAGGTACCATGCCTATGTTATGTTACTGATTCCATAAGATTTATTGTCAATTGATAGAAACAATAATCATAATACAAATATGAAAACTGCCCAAATTTGATTGCATTTGCTCTTCAAGTTATCATTTTTAGATTAGTAATTCTTTAAAGCTTGTTTATAAGAACAATTGTATTTAAAAATTTACCATCATCTTTGCTGAAGAAAAATAAATAATTTCGGTCAAAATATATTAGCATATGACATCTTTTACCTTTCCTTATTCAGCTGGAAATGGCGTCATAGAATACGAATCACCATGTCAGGTTGCCATGACAACGATGAAGCAATTGAGCTGCATGATCAACAATTGCAGTTTGTTGAACATAGATTTACAGAACATGTTCAAGAGAATGAACAAGTCCGACACCCCATTTGTGCTGTGAGAGACATTCCAAACCAGCGTGTACTGCCAGTGCTTGCCCTCAATGAAGTGTTTATTGCAGAAAAGCTGTCGGCAAGGTGGGATATGAATACCAACATATGCATTGCTGTATGTGTCTTACATTTTCTTTGATGATCTGGCAGTGTTCACGAATAGCATCTGACCCTCGCACAAATCCGGCAGATTTGTCAGTGGCCTGGTGGAAGCCTAAAACCCACCGGCCAGAGTGTCTGGCTGTATATTTCATGATGACTTTGACTGAAGTTGTCATATTATGTGACGCGTCACATTTGTTGGATGTATATATATTGAACGTTTGTTCATTTTCAATGCCAATTACAAGAAATGTTAAAAGTGAAATGTGTGTATAATGTTTATTCAATGTGTCCTGTAAATTTTCAGTAGATCAGCCAAACATCTGATATTTACATGTCCTGTTACTTTCAAACACCATTCATGAACACTGGATATGTTTGAAGAAGCTGTCTAATATTCATATTTGGACTAGTCACGGGCCATGTTTAACATGTCTGCTTCAGAGTGTCCTACTATGAGCTGTCTGTGGGGAAAGGCATCTCCGAGAAGCAGAAGAGTTCTGGAGTGACTGTGTCTACGGGCACAGGGTCAAGTTCGTGGTTCTTCCATATAAACTATCTCCCCGTGGAGGGAGTCAAGGAGATATTAGATATAGGTCAGCAAAACAGTGTCTAAATTACTTCAAGTATGAAAATTCACAGATATTTTGAAGGAATTGCACATTTCAAACCTTTTTTTCATACCTAATATTTCAGTGATCTATAAAAACATGACTAAACGCTTTTAGATATATTAGTACAATAGCATGTTAAATCCTGATTGCATAGACCTATACTTGTGCTGTTGATCACTGGATTGTTTGGTCCAGACTCCATTATTTACACCCAACCCTCATATAACTGAAATATTGCCATGTGTGGCGTTAAACAACCAACTAACTGATCTTGTAACCATGATTTTGGATATAAGTGTACAAGTATACTGTTCACTATGGTTAGTGTGTGATCATGATTTCCGTGTATCCTGTACATTGTGCATAGTACATCAGAAGACTTATTGAGAACTTGGTACAAGAAATTGTTTAAGACAAGTGATTTAGCGTGTTTCCTTTCCACAGCCAACAAATACACTGAACACAAGTTCCCTGTAGATGACGCCTCACTCCTTGAGAAGATCAAGGACTCATTCAACTACTCTCTGACCTTTGACCCTAGTGAACCGCGCATGGCTTACAGCATCAGAGATCCTGTAGTAAATGGTACTACCAGTCTGTAGCTCTCACACTAACAGAGTATCTATTTATTTATTCATTCATTCATTTGCTCGCTCTGGTGAGTTTCGGCCTCACGATTCTGGGATTTTTTTGTTTGTAAAATTCTTAGATTTTGTAATTGTTGTAACTTGTATGCTGCTTTGATAACCATTAATAGCACCCCAGGAGACTGAATGCATATCATTGATCAAGACAGGCCATGTCATTTTGCACAGTTGTATATATCTTATGTTTATTTTTTCCCATGTTTAATTTCAGATGTGTTTAGAATGAATAATCCAAGGGGATTTGCTGACAAGTATGTATAACAAATGTATTTCACCTCTGTATATTTGGATTCATAAACTTGTATGAGTTCAACACTTCACCAAATGAAGAATTACAGTTTAATACAGAATGCTGATAATCCGCATAATCTTATAAGATTCTGCTCAATAAATTACTATTTTATTTGGAAAGTCTACATCTGCAAGTCTCAGGAAGACGAAAATTGCCTTATTTAATTCCCATATTCATGGGCAGGAATGAACTCACTGTATATAATCATGTTCTTTGTCAGAGTTGTCATTCGGTCGCGGATGTGGGATGCATGTCTGGTGGTTGATGGGGGTTCATCATTCCGTTTTAACGATGGTGCTATCGCCACCCTGGAGATCTGTGATGAAGACGCCCTACGGACAGTCATGTTTCACTAGTTTATTGTGCTGAAAATACAATTGTATCATTGTGAAATGGCTTCCAGTCCTTCCCAAGCCATGAAATCGCTATACAGTTCATTGGACTAGCTGTTTTCTTCTACAGCCCCAAATCAGCATTGAATGCAATCAAGTTTCGTGTGATGTGGATTCAAGTGTAATGTGTGTGAAGACATTTTCCAGCTACAATGGATACAGGAAGAGATTCATACTTCTATGAGAGGCAAGCTTGTAGTGACAATAGTCATCATCAGGTTTTATTTTGAAGTGGTCAAGCAATCAAATTATCCATGGCAAGACATGGTGGGACTGAAGGCAGTTAAAACTAATAAAAGTGTTTTACCTTCTAACACAATACACATAACCATGCTACTGATAAAGAGAGAAAATGTATGTTCAGGTTTGCTGTGGTTGTGACAATAGCTTTGACATTTGCTGTGTATTGTTGCATGTTACATCAATACCCTGATAGAAATACATGTTTAGGGTAGCTCATGAAGTAGGTTATTTACCCATGCCATATTTCAAGTGCTACTGTTCCCAAATTCATCTGTCAGTAGATGGCTACACATGTATTACAGCGTTAAGAGCTAAATCAGTTGCCAAAATGGTTTGTATATAGAAAATTGCTAAATATCATAATAACTTCACCTTGAATATACTGTCCATGTTTTCATACTTACCCATCAGTCTCCAAACACATTGGAAGATTATTGTGTTGTTTCTGCTGAATGTGTCGCAAACATGAAGATTTGTTTTTAACAAAACTGCAAGTTATCATGCTTACTTTACACCTAATGACAGGGTGAATATTTTCCAGCATTTTGTTATTTGTTTGCAATGCTGCTTACATGACCAAAGACGTTGATTAGTTGCACTGGTGCAACTTGATTTAATATAATCTACTACCATCACTTTGAAAGTGTCAGTTCATTTTGTAACTTGTTTGGCTGGCATTTTAGAAGTACAAAATATACTGGACGAAATAAGTTAGGTATGTTGGTATTTTTATGACTGATATTTCATCAGCATGTCAGTGAATAAATACATCATTTTTCATAATTTCAAACTTTACAAATATTCCTTACTATTTTTGTCCAGTATAGAACAAACTTCGTGGATAAAAACTTCTTTACTTCGTGAGTGTGACATTTCGAATCAGACTCTTGTACTTTTGTCAATCTGTATTGAAACATCACACATAGTTCTGTATAATATTGAATGTGTGTGCCATGTTTTGTCTGAATCGTGTTATTGTAGAAGGAATGAAAAGTGATGTCTTGTATTACCTCAGGTACATGCTAGTGCACATGGTACTGACTGTTGTATACAAAGAACTATATGTAACTCAATTCTATTGTCATTTGGAGTCAATTCAAATAATGTGTTTCACCGGGAATTATGTGAAGGTTTCTAAAAAAAGTAAACAACATAACAAAAAAAGAAATATGATGCTTACAATATTAATTGTTTTCCTTTGTTTAATATGACTTGTGACCTCTAGCTTAAACTATGCTTAGGTGCTGAAGAGTTGTGTCCCTTAGACATGGATTCAAATGCAAGATTTATTCAAATTATGACCCACAGTTTGTGAGAGAAGTCCGAGTTTCATGGCATATTATGTGTTGTTGACTGGTCACAAGGGGGACATGGGTTGATATACCCTTTATGTTTGTTTTTGTTCCCTGAGCAACGAGGGGTACATCAACCCTGGAGCCCTGGTGTGTCCAGTGAACAATGTATTGTTCTTTTCAAACACCTCAGTGTGAATTTTTAACTGTCTGAAGCATGGGTATCAGATCATGATAAGGAGTACCAGAGTTAGGCAATTAGCCTATACTAGCTTTTCATGTAAGAAACAGTTTCAGAGTTATCTCATCTCCACTTATTTGCATTTGAAAATCACTGGTAATTTCTGCATATTATATGTGATTCAGTTGTTCAAGGTAAAGAATTACCAACACGAAGTACCGAATGATTTCCCCCAGTTTGGCATTTCAAGCAAGTAATAAAGACTGTATCTCATAGCTGGTGGTGAAACTTGGAAAAAAATAAGGGAGCACTTGTGGTTTCATGTGATCCTTTATTTTGTTCCTTCAGTATACATTGAATATCATGGCAACTAAAACTTGATGATTGTATCTCAGAATCTGTTTGTCTTGAGTCATGTACCAAGGCGTGTGTATGCGCGCGCAAACACATGCAAGCACACACATGCACACACCCACAGTCAGTCATTTGAGCCTTTATTTTTGTTGGTTGGTTGCAGCCATTAACCCACCAACATGGCTGGAAACCTTAAGATAATCGTCATCGTTTCAATAAAGATGTGAATACTGTTTATTCACCACATCCTAATAGTAAAAACAGTCAGTTCAAATGGTCTTCTGAACAAATCCAAAGGTAAAATATTTTAGATATTTAAATATTTACCATACCATAGGTCTAATGCATATTACCTCAAGCTTCACTTAAAAGAGATGGCTACCTCACAAAACTTCCCAAAATACTTCATGGAAACTCGATGAGCATGAACAATAATTTTAGCCACACATGTTAAGAAACCTTTGGCCATCAATGCTGTGTGCAGATGGTCCACCCATGGAGATGGAACTCAGATGGATCGGGATGCAGCTGGCGACTGTGAGGATGCCAGAGCAGGTAAGGCCACTGTGGTAACTGTTCCAGATTTCCAGTGGCGAGGAATATTTTGGATAGTCTGTGCTTGCGCAGGAAGGTAGACCAAATGACTTCCATTCCTGTACATTCGTTGATACATGAAGCAGCCATTCTAGAATGGCAAATCAACAGCTGTGTGATCTCTTTTAAACAAAGCTTGAGGTAATATACGTAAAGCCTATGGTAACGTAAGTGTTTCAATATCTAAAATATTTAGATTTTAATAATTTTCTATTAAAGAACTATTCAAAAATAAGATTCCTGAAAATGTCACAAGAGCTCAGGATACTGTCAATTTGGTCTCTGTAATTTTCACATTCTGCCAATCAGCATGCAAAAATTACTTTAAAGAGACAGCATTACACACCATTTTCACAGCAGTAAGTTTCCTTTCATGAAAATTATCATTGTTAGACTAACTCCGTGATCATGGTTGGAGTAGAGAGTGAGTTATTATTTATTTTTGTTGACTTTTGTTGGGGTGAGACTGAATGAATCTGATACCTGTACTTTATTTGAAATACCTGAGGTACCAAGTGGCTAATGGAGTGTTAATATAAACATATCAAGTATAAATTGGATTCATTCCATTGTGTAATGTTTCCTTATCCTGACTTGTGGCAGCTGCTTGTCTGTTCATTCAGAACTGTAGTGGAAGTTTCCTGTTCTGTGTTCCCCTCAGGTGATGTGGAAGCCTAATGGTTAAAACCTCCGCTCACCACACCAAAGACATGGGTCGATTGCCCACATGAGTACAGTGTGTGAAGACCATTTCTGGCATCCCCTGCCTTGAGGGGTGTAAAACCATACTCACTCACTCATTCATTCCATATGCATCTTTGTCCCAGTCCAGTCCAGCATACCCATCTCTCAGCTGCTTGGCTGCGGGCATATAGGAATGTACTCTATCCTCTTCTCCTTGAAAACTACTTTATGGAATTCAATGAACTTATACATAGGCTTTCTTGGGACTCTAACGATGTGCATCACACATTTCATTTTTGTATTTTATTGTTCTTTTGTAAGTTTAGAGACATTTGAACGTACATACATTTTGCAAAATTTCTCTATGATGATAGTGTAATAGGGGATGAAGTGGGGATGTACGTTATCCATTTCTCAAAAACTGTTGTATGGAATTCATTTAGATTTACACGTGCATGTGCGTGTCATATTTTGATTTTGTATTTTAGTTACTTTTCCAATTTTAATGCCGTTTGAATTTACATAAATTTTGTTGAATTTCTCTCTGAATGTAGTGTTATGGGGAATGAAGTCTATCTACTTTGCCACAAAAGCAGCTGAACAGAATTGATTGAGCGTCTACTTGTGTTTCATGGAGATGCTCATATCTTGTTCATCCAGTTTCTTAGTTTTGTCTTCTTCTTGAACTTAGCTGAATTTGGTTCTATTCACCCTGTTTGTCTCATACAACTGGGGGTGTACTTTATTCACTTCTCAAAAACCACTGCATAAAACACAGTTACATATGTCTTTTATAGAAACTTTAAAGGTGTGCATCTCATATTTTAATTTTGTATTTTATTGCTTTTTATATGTTTAGAGACATTTGAACTTAGATCAGTTTTGTGGAATTTTTCTCTGATGATAGTTAAATAGGGGATTAAGTCTATCCATTTCTCCACAAAAACTGCTCAACAGAAGTGATTAAGCTTATCAGGACTCGAGAGGTGTAAATCTCATAGTCGCATAGATGTATATTGAACTTGTTTAGTAGCATGTAATCACCAGAGCACGCTGAATGTGGGGGAATGCTTCCTACAGCAGTGGAGACAGCAGTGGAGGCATCCGTGTCCCGAGACACAATTTTGTCTAGTTTAAAACAATTTTGTCTTGTTTAAAATTCCTGTTTTAGATGGAGTGCCACCCTTTCACTTGAATCTCTAACTATAGTCTGTTTGCTGCAGAATTGTACCGATGAAATGGCAACTTCTGCAAATCTTGAAATTATTGCATCATGAATTTAACGCAAGTGTGAGGGTCTAGTCTAAAATGCATCAATAAAGAGGGGCAAGAGATTTACGTTCTCTGTCTTGTCTCAAGTTTTCAAAAGCAGACATGGTGAGACTGAAATGCATCATTACCACAGTATGAGAAGAGTACAGACACATTTTTTCACATTAATTTCATGATTACAGTATGTGCACATTGGAAAGCAACACATTGTCCTCAATGGCATTTAAGTCCATGCCAAATTGTCACTATAATTTCAGACATTGACATGAAGAAGAGGAAAAGTTGTTTAACAAAAGATCATGTAGATGTTTGTTTTTAATGACATTTGTAACAAGGGTCATCTGGACAAATGACTTTCATGCCACTTAAGATGACTGTATTGCTTTCAAATATATATTTATTTGCCATTTCATTACTATGATTCTGCAACGAATGCTTCACTTTATGTGCATGTCATGCATTTTTTTATACTATTCTCCTTGCTACTTAATGAAGATAAGCTCAATTTCATGTCAACAACTGTTCAACTGTTGTTTTATGTCTTTTGGTTTCAATATTTTGAATATTTATTTCCTTGAATAGAAAGTTCTATTTTTTCTGACCGACGTTCTTGAAAATCTATAAACAATAACGTTTCAGATTCTTTTGCATATTAATAATTAGTTGTATTGTTAAAAATCGGCGTATTAAGTCCTCTTTTGTTTGTTTGAAACATACTAAACCAGAATGTGAAGACTGATATGTTAAAGTAGGTTGATCATTATGGATAAAAGCATTTGTAATTTTAACTGATCTATTAATAATAATTACTTTGGTCAATTATGCCTCAAAATTACAAACCGAATGTGTAGAAAGATGGAAACTTATAGATTACAAGGTAGGATGATGGCTAATTTGGACCCATTGTTTAAATTTGGAGTTGCAGGAAAGTTTGTAATCCTATTTACTGATGATACCGGTTAGAAATTCATCACACCATATTAAATGGCTAACATCTTTGTAAGTTCTAGCTTCAATATGTTCGAGTTTATTCTGTCTACACCTCTAGAGAACATAACTATTTTCCTATGTTAGTGAAAAGCTAACTGCAAACCTCTAAAATCAGCCTTACCTGTGCAGTTAGAGTTCCAAATAGATATCCTTAAATGACAAAGTTTCATTCTCATTCATAGTTGATTGTTCAATATGTTTATACATTAATGGTTTGTGAACCACAAATCTCTGTCATCTCTTGTCCAGGTCAGTCAGAATCTTAGGTCAAGGTCATTTTGGTGGTATTACTTATGATGTAAAATAAGTGTTGCACCTGAGGCCTACCAGTTAGAGCTGCCAACTTAAATCCCACTGCCACTAATGTACAGTCAAAGGTTCACATTTACATGTGAACAAAAACTACTTGTCTCCTATTTCTCTGTTTTCGCCATCACGTGTATCAATTAACAAGGAATATTTGTTTCATCCTTTCAGTTTGATCACTTTTCATAATCTAGTGGTTAATGTATCCGCTCATCACACTGAAGACAGGGTTCAATGCCCTTCATAGGTACAATGTTTGAAGCCCATTTCAGGTGCCCCCCACCATGTTATTGCATAAATATGGCTGAAAGCACCGTAAAACCATCCTTGCTCACTCAATCACTCACTCAGATTTGTGGAACGTTAATATGTGCTTCCAAGTACACAATATAATATTTTCAAGCAAAGCAAAGCAAATATCTTTTTTGTACATATTTATCATTTTTCTATATTTACTGAAAAGCACCATTGTTTATTATTTGCATTGTAGGAATGTTTTCATTTTTGTTGAAGTGCTGATATTTATGACATGGAAAAAAATGATGTAGCGAATGGACTGTGTGTATTCCATTGTCTCAGTGTTTTCTGTGACAGTGGAGCAATCATACTTGAACTACATGACCGAGTAAAATACGTCTTTTCTTTGTGCATTTTACATGCATCTATCATATTACTTACTTTACTATGCCATTCTGTAACAGGTTGTAAGAAAGATAACCAAGTTAATACTGTTTTGCAGTGTGTTCAGTAAACAAGATTTAGGTGTGTGATATGGGGTTATTCTTCAGTATCATAGCCTGCTGATTTCTCTGACTTTAAATACTAAAAGCAAATCAAGAGTGCTCACGTATTTATATAACAAATATATGTTTATTTCAATGTTTGTCACAAGATACATAAGAGTTTGTGAAATTCACACCCAGTTACAAGCATTCTCTGGAACATGAGTGTTAGCAGCTATACAGTACCTCATACTCAAGAATAAACATGAATGTAACATCCACTTCTTGTTTTTTACCTCCTCGAATCACACAAACAAGTGATCAGTGATGGCGTAAACAGTCTGAGGGATGCTATAAGGGGGTCTAAGGTATTTTGAGGGGGAAAATATGTTTTGTTCACCACAGATCTCCTCTTTCATCTCAAAATACTCAGGAAGCATTGTCTGTGAAAAGAAACCTATTGATTGAACCTCCTGAATGCCCTGAAAAAATAATTTGTTGAAACGAAATTGTTCGGCTCCTCCAAGAGAAGGAAATGTTATGTATTACATCTTCACATAGATATCTCTAACCAGACTGGCATGTCCTCTTTGTTCGGCTGCGAGGAACTATGGAGTCATGGTCTTGCCAAGATGCTGCTCCTGACTTCTGGTATTTCTGAGGGCGTCATAATACTGAGATGGTGTCTACTGATGCCATGCGATGTTTTATCTGGTCACGTGACAGGAAGACCGGCTCCTTGTTCAGGTTGTGTATTACTTCATACTGAGCATCTGTGTCCAGGGCCTTTAAGGCAAAGTTGTCTAGTGCAAAAGCATGCTCAGTAACAAAACAGTAATATTCCCAGCAAGATCACAGCAGGGACACCAGAAAATGGGCTTCACATATTGTGCCCATGTAGGGAATAGAAACCAGGTCTTTGGTGTGACAAGCAGACGCTTAAACCACTGAGCTACCCCACAGTAAAGTATGATTATAACTATTTCAAGAGAACTACTAATTTTAGCTTTTCAAAATCATAGTTTGTTCTACACTTTTCGACTGAAATATTCAGCAAGTGACGAGAACCACAAAGCAAGTCTGTAATAGCAGTCTGTGTTTATATCGGATGAGGTTCTGTGAGATATTGCTTGCCCATGAGAAAAACAGAGAAATATGATCTCTTAAGTATAGACAAGGGTGAAGAAATCTCCCAAAGAAACATGCTGCCTACAACTAATTCTAACCCAGACTTTCACAGAAACACTAGGCTTCTGCTGACAGCATGAAGATGTCCTAAAGTCACTTCCTATATCCTTACCTTCTTTCCTATGACCACTATGTAGGGGTAACCCAGTCTCCGTGCCTCGTACAAGCGTTTCCCTACAGTCATATGTGTGCGGTCATCTATGATTATCTCCCCTGATAAGTTGGCCATGGTGTTGAGTTGGTCACTCAAGTCCTCTGCAAGTTTGAAGAAGGTGTCTGCCTCAAATCCTTCCTGAGGAAATATGTACTATATAAATGAGGCACAGTTTATTGCTTCAATCTTACAGCCAATCAGAAACTTACAGAAAGGGTGATCTCGATTCAACACCACTTTGAAAAATCTCTTAGTTATATCCAAAAGCCTCACATGAGAGATTAAATGCTTAATATTTGGTGTGCAGTGTGTGCACAATCACAGGTTGCTTGCCTGCCTAACTTGTGATAACTAAGCACCACAAAATGTTGACCAGACTCGTAGCGAGTCAGTTTTTTCGTATAAGCCTGATAGAATGTAAAGCCTTATATTCAGATGATATTGAGGACTTGCTCAACCGTTTTAGCTACAATCATGTGTAAGCCGGGGTTTTGTTTTTTTTATAATGGCAGCTATGCCCCTAACCTCAGACAACTGAGCCATCCACTTCCCATACAGCAACTCAAAAAAACATTCTATCAGTTCTAAGACATGTCTTGTAAATCAAAGTTTTGATACTGCACAAAACTTCACAAGAACACAAAAGAATGGTTATCAGTTCTAGGGAATGACTGCAAGTGGTCCTAAACTTGTCCAACAGGTTCCTCACCTTTTGTGGTATGATGCAAACTTGGTATGGTGCTATGAGACCAGGCCAGTGGATCTGTTTTGATGATGACAACACCTCTATACATCCTTGTAGGATCCTGGTGACTCCCAACCCATAGCATCCCATCTGTGCAGGTCTGAAACATTGACGGAAAAAGGTCCATCTCCATCATCTGTCACCTTTAACATCCCCATTTATCAGTCGTACTAGACTGTCCCAGTCTGAAGATGACAAACTTATTTCAAACTTCCCTATGGAATGAGTGTGAATGATTGTGTTTCTCAATGTCTTCTGAGCTGCCTGTGCTGGTCATGAGAGATAAATTGACTCTGTGGCTTGGATGGTAGCATTTGGAGATTTCTCCGCTCCGCCCTGTGATTAGTCGGTCATGTCCTGAAACTCACACATCAAAACATGGCGTCACTGGAAGTAGCACCCACCTCGGTGAGTTTTGTTTTTAGTTTCTACTGTTTTCATTTTTATGATTATCCATCTTTGACCACCTGTGTTGAATGCGTTTAGGTATGAGGTGTTGTCGGAGCTACAGAATATTTTCTAAGGAAAGGATCATCACTGCAAAAGTGTGTCGTAAGTCATGCCCCCGGAGGTTGTTTATGTCTGAACATCAGAAGCATCCGGGTCAGACTTATTTCTCACAGAAAAGAGCCAAGAAATCTTCGAGGATGGCAGAGCGTGTTTCAAGTATTACTGACATTGTTTCCGATAGGGGCGTTGTGTTTATGTTATTACCGCTAAACTACCGATTTTGCTGCAATTGTTTCGCGAGTGGGCTGCTTTTGTTTACATTTGAGATGCAATTCCATCAAATTTGCCGTAATTCCTTCAGTTACTTAAGGGGGCCTGTTCATATAAACTTGATTATTTAAAAGGCTGTCTTAGTATAGATAAAATATTTCTGCAACAGTTCAACAATAAGTACACAAGAAAAAGATACCCAAAACCCTTAATATCTTTCATTCACACAGTAATGCATCACATACTACACTTTTCAAAGAGGTTAAAGAGCACCCAATTTGTTCTCATTACTATTTACTGTTGTAACATGAAAGAACAAGTCATCCCTAACTTCTTTTGAGTACTATATGTAAAGTTCAGTTTAACTAGAACGACATACATGATTATCAATCACAAAACTGTATGAGTAATTGTGTTTGTATATACTGCCCTAATGCTTGTTATTATTTTATCAATAACTTACTCCACTTGGCCCGTCTTTGTTTGACAGTTTGCCCCAAACACAGAGGAGTATTTGCTGCCCAGCAGAAAGGCGTGTCCAACCTACAAATGAAACATAGAAACAACTAAGTCACAACTGTGTCTGAAACAAAAACACCTTAAAAGTACAAAACTTAAAAGCACCCCAATGACAAGTGAAAATGTGTATTTCCAAGACCCACCTTTGCAAGTTGTGTGATGCAAAGCAACAGTCAGTGTGGAATTTTCACTATATTCATCTTTTATCTTTTTTAGTAAAAATAACAATCTAACATGACATAACAGAACTATATTGAGACTACTAACAACAATTTGCAATGTGAAATATTTTCAGGCATTGTGTTCACAGACACATACCATGCAACTGGGTGAACCAACTTAAATCTTAGACACACCTCTATGCCATGTGTTTTCTTCACATCACAGTCATTCTGTTTGTTTGGACAGAACCTTTTACAATCACTCTCCACATAATTTTCTGAAAAAAAAAATAAAGTATTGATATGATCCAACACAATTATTTTAAAAATCATACAACATATCAAAATACATTGACGAGTAGTGGTCAGTAGCAAATGGCGAGTATATTTGATGCAGTCAAGCACTGTTTGAAATCCTGCCGTCCGCACAAGTTTTTGTGAAACAAAACTTTTTGTCTTTAAATGTACTCATATACTCAAATTCTGCACACTGTGACCCATACAATGATATTTCAATCCAAACTCTGTTTTGTGAATTAATGCTTACCAGGCAACTGATTATTGTGTTCACTGCTATTTCTCTTTTGATGTGTGTCTTTGTTACATACTTGTAAACACAACCCCACACTGTACGATTTGGCAGTGAGGAAATGCAGTGAAGAGTCTTGTTAGCAATGAATGTATTTAACAGATATAAGATAAATTCAAATATCAAGACAACAGTCTATCTAGATGATTTTCAGACATAACCAAAATGTCTGTGTAAATAGGGCTCAACTTTTTATATACTAAGCACATTAAGAAACTGTCCTCTCCAAACATATGTATATGAATATAGGCACACACTGTCTTTATACATAAATAAAGATGTGACACAGCAACTACAAGAGACAATCAAAGGCTCGTGTATAGGCCAGGTAACCTGGCATCATTGATGGTGACCTATGGACTTGCAGTGTGTTCCTGCAAGTGCAGCCTGTGCAGCTGCACACAATATGTGAAACTCAGAAATAATGTCACTGTCGATAGCTTGACCCTTGGTCATTCAAACATTCGCAAATTCACACGGGAAGTCACATGCACATCGTGCCAAGATTAACATCTGCTCCACGTTATGAATCACTGGAACGGTTCAAGCAGGAATGAGCCAGCAACAGGTGGCAGCGTATTTCCAGTGCCATCACAACATCTTCATTGGTCAGACGTTATCGAAACACTACTAACATCGCCAAACACCCAAGTTCTGGGCATCCCTGAGTAACAAAACCAAGACAGGACAGATGGATTCGAGTGACTCATCTCCAAAACAGTTTCTAGACGGTATTGACCATTTCCCAGATCCTTCCACGACAGCACTGAACCCATCCAGATACTGTCAGGAATCATTTACGTCCTGCTACACGACCCATTCTGATACAATATCATCAATAACAAATGCACACAGTGATTATACCATTTCTTTACTTTGTAACTTCATCATGTGACAGCTTACTCGATTTTGAACTTCTCACGACATCGTTATGGGTATTGTCCATGTTCTTTTGACATTTAGTTGTGGTCTGATGCTTAAGCTTATAAAGTGTCTACATCATTTCGCCTTTGCTCTGTTGTATTTCAGTTTTGAATGCATTTTCTTTGTGCACAGTTTCTTTACGTGGCTAGTACATATAACCAATCACAAAAATATGTAATACTTTACCTAGGAGTTCAATATTTGATGAAAATCCACATCTGTAAAAGCAAACCAGAAAAATACAATTCCATTCCAGTTATTTTGTGGGTATATACTCAGTGGTACCAGTTTTCTGAGATATGGTTCTTGAAACCTAAAATTCAAATACTGCGATCTACTAATTCCCAATATGTACCCATGTAACAAAATATGTTTCTTGTGTAAAACTTAGCAAAAAGAATAGAACCCCAAAGAATTTGAGATGATAAGTACACAAACCTTTCTAGCTGTTACATGTCACACAGCTGCATCCCACTTGTCACACATTTGCATCCTACCTCTCTCACATTTGCATCCTACCTCTCACACATTTGCATCCTACCACTCACACATTTGCATCCTATCTCTCACACATTTGCATCCTACCTCCCTCACAATTGCATCCTACCACTCACACATTTGCATCCTACCACTCACACATTTGCATCCTATCTCTCACACATTTGCATCCTACCTCCCTCACAATTGCATCCTACCACTCACACATTTGCATCCTACCTCTCACACATTTGCATCCTACCTCCCTCACAATTGCATCCTACCTCTCACACATTTGCATCCTACCTCTCTCACATTTGCATCCTACCTCTCACACATCTGCGTTCAACCTGTCACACATTCACATCCAACCGGTCACACACTTGCAACCCAACGGTCACACATTTGCATCCTACCTGTCACACACCAGGAGAGTGTCCTCCCCTACTTCTGCTGGCAGATGAAACTCGTGTGACATCGTTCCACCAATGTTTCCAGTGTCTCCAGCAGCTTCCCAAAAACAACAAGTCACAGATGACTGAAATGTACATCAACTACAGAGAACAGTTACATAAAATCATAAAACAGAAAATTTTACATGAACCCAGAAATATATCTTACACAAAATATAGGAAAAAATAACATCTTCAGTATACAATCACAATATGTTAATTAGGGAATAAAGTTTGCACTACCCCAATGTGCTTTCTAATAAAGTATAGCTTTGCGCTGAACTATTATAATTAAAGTGTTCTACCCCAATGTGTTTTCTAACAAAGTATAGCTTTGCCCTGAACTATTATAATTAAAGTGCTTTGATGTTGGGGAAAGACTATACTTTTACTACAAAACACACTGGGGTTTCTGCTGACATGGTTACCATTAGCAAATATTTCCACAAGATAACATCCTTGGATATTGCCCCAAACATTATTTTCAGCAACTGTTTATTCACCGTTGTCATGGTTGTACATACGCCATGTGCATCACCCGGAAGCGAGCGTACGTTAAATAGTATTCGGAATTGTTCGGGTATGAACCTTTTCAAGATAAAAAGTTCAAAATATATGTGTGAATGTCCACTTTCATGATCTGGTAAGCTGTGTTCTGATTGATCAATCTCAAAGGTTACCTGACGCAACCTCAGACTCAGTAGTGGAGTGTAACGAAAAGTACTGAGGATAAGTTTACTTAGACCTTTGTCTAATCTGAGGCAGAAAACAAATGACGGTGTCGGTGACCTAAATTAAGAATGCTCGCACGGGGCTAACTGGCGCACTCTTCCTTTGACATGGTGAGACGAACGTTAACAGACAAAAGACGTAACGCAAAAGTGTTCAATTACGAGGGAGCAGACTAGAATGGCGCTGTGATGCCAAGGCATTGTGACACAATGAAAAGACATCGTATTATTGTCTGATAAAGTACTGTTATCGCCTTTGATCTTTCACCGAAACATCTTAGAATATCAGACAAACATTTACAATAACCCCACACGAGCAAACAAAACAGCTACGTCCTCACCCTTCACATATTTAACTCCAAGTCTGTCAAATATTTTACTGTAAGCTTCACATACAGAGTAGTAGGTTTCCTTGGCAGACTCCTCTGTCGCATCAAAGGTGTACATATCTGAAACAAAAAAGGTCTCAGTTCAAAAAGAATAATGTGAATACTTCACACAAATTATCACACGAAAACTCACTTTGTTGTGACTCAACTATGCACGGTCACATTTCTCTGCTTCCTTAAACCGCCTTGACCAGTATTCCAGCCACATCAAAAAGTGTCAGCTTTTTGCAGGAGTAAAGACATTTAACACTTTAAAGACTGGTAGAAAATGGGGCAAGGGTATTAGGGTATCTGATTCATAATGATAAACAGGAGCAGTATTAAATACCTTTCATTTCAAATTCTCTTCCTCTCAGTAATCCATACTTCGGGGCCATCTCATCTCGGAACTTTCTTGTCACCTAAGAAAAATAATCTTGTTACTATATCTCTTAAAAGCACAATTCAAATTTGAACCTGTTCCTTCAGCAAACTTCAATCATTTTTGTTTACAGAAAGTGTGAGTGAGTTGAATATTACTTTAATTATATTCCATTATATCCATGTAATGTGGTGGCAAGCTCAAAGAGATACACTTTGGCAGGACCCACAAGCCTGCACATAGGTGTTGACATACTACGCAGAACACAGCACCACCAAAGAATTCAAACCCAAATTTACCTGATCCTGAAGGGCCAAAAGTCACAACACCAACACCTTACACTGCTGGGCCACCAATCATGGTTAAGTTTAGAGTCTTACCATCCATGCTTCAAGAGGTAAACAAAGTTTCTGAATCTGTCATGCAGTTTACCTGATACAGTAAAAGTGGTAATCGTCTGTATGACACTGGCGACACTGAAGAAACAAGATCCGTCACCAGTTCCTCATGTGTCTGCAATTGAATGAGTGTTTCATATCTTATAAAGAAAATGAATCAAATTCTACGATTTGATCATTTATCAATCATTCATGCAATATATTCAAGTTTACTACTCAAAAAAGATTCTGACCAAACATTTGTTTCACATGAAAATATTTATCTGTCATCCCATGATATTTAAGCAGTATATTCAATTCACATTCCCCGTTCTTGCAGACGGCCTCAAAAGGAAAACAGCCAGTGGTTTGTAGAATCACTTCGTGTTGTACAATTCAATCATTTGGGAACAATTTGTAAAAGAGAGCATGTTATTTATTGTTTAAACAATAACATGTCATTCAAATCCTTACTTTCATGAATCTCTGAAGTATGTATGATTTGGTGCATATCAACGATGAGTCCATTTAAGTTTCATTATGACTAATGAATAGATTCTTCTTCAAATATGTTGCATAAATATTGGTATACTTACTGGACCCAGACAATATTCTACACTATGTCTGTCTTTCAATTTGAATAACTCAGCACCAGTCTGTTTCCATCGACCTAAAATACAAATAAACACTGTAGATAGGGGCTGGATGTTATTATTAACCAAATATGTAAATTCCAGAAATTCTGCTTAGTTCTGAAAGACTAAGATCACCAACCAATGAATGTGAAATGCTTGTGTAGGACACTATATGTGTAAAGTGTGCTGAACATGCTAATCCACCGTACAAATTATCCTAATCAACAAAGTTTGAAACTGAATGAATCTGACAACTCTCTAAGTGTCCATCAATATACATTAAATCTAAAGCGCCCTATATGTATTCTAGAATATGTGAATTTAGGGCTTTTTACATTGTACATGCAACAAGCACGAACATACATGGTTATGGTTCCTCCTATTTTTTAGTTTAATTAAACTTAGTCTCAGTGTTATTCGTTACACTCCACCACTGAGTCTAACAAACCCTAGTAGAAGGTCGCATCAGGCAACCTTTGAGGGACCTATAACCAATAT
The DNA here is from genome assembly GCF_037392515.1 of Haliotis asinina. Taxonomy (NCBI): domain Eukaryota; kingdom Metazoa; phylum Mollusca; class Gastropoda; order Lepetellida; family Haliotidae; genus Haliotis; species Haliotis asinina. The sequence continues at coordinate 40,789,442 of NC_090286.1, forward strand.
CGACACTGTTAAATAGATTTAACCAATCAGACAACGGCTACTACTTAGGGATCAGAGGGACTTACAAAATATTCAGGTCACTGACACAGATGTCTCCACACACATAAATCTGCATATAACACAGGTATTTCACCAGCTGTATATACACTTTGGGGATTCTGTTGACATGGTTACCATCAGCTAATATTTCCACAAGATAACATCCTTGAATATGGCCAAGAACACTATTTTCAGCAACTGTTTACTCACCATTGTCACGGTTGTAACCTGCGTTGTGTGCATCATCCGGAAGCGATCGTACCTTAAATAGCATTCAGAATTGTTTGTGTACGAACCTTTTCAAGATAAAAAGTTCCAAACTTATGTGCGAATGTCCACTTTGGCGATTTGGTGAGCTGTGTTCTGATTGGTCTATCTCAAAGGTTACCTGACGCGACCTCCCGTAAGGTTTTGTTAGACTCAGTAAAGGAGTGTAATGGAAAGTACTGACGCTAAGTTTACATAGACTGTACTCTTTTTGTACAGGTTCTCAGAACTGGTGAACAAGTATGCATCTATTCAGTATCAAATCTCCACAATGGTACAGATTAACCAGTTCAGTTCTCAATTACAGATTAGCCATTTCAATGGGTACAAGTCTATGTGCACAGAGATCATCTAGTACCCTAAACATAAATGACCATTACAGGGCTCCAGATAATTTTTAAACATCAGGAGTATTTAACCCTTATTTTTTCAAAAAAAGAGTACTGGAAACATTTAAAATACCAAATGGAATTTAATGGGCAGGGACAGGGGCAGGTACAGTTTTGAGAAAAGGAGGTGCACACTGGTCATTTAATAAACTTTCAGCACCCATGCTCCCTCTTCTGGATCCATCTAAGGTATATCAGATACATTGGGTTTTGATTCATAGATAGGCACCACAACATTGCTTTTCTAGTGTAAACAGATCAATAAATACATCAGTAAGTGATTCTAAGGCCATACACCATTGCTGTGGTGCTTACCTACTATGTTTCCTAGATTATTTCCTTCCCTATCGTGCATCTTTTTCATCCACACATACCCTGATATGGACCTTATCTGCAAATAAGGACAAACTTTATGGATGAACAACTTCTTTATCAAAACGTTGCTTCACCTGAATCACAGGCACACTGTAGCGCAAATGGGCTGTGCATCATAGAGAAAATGACTAGTCTTCTTTACGTGCGAGCAAAGGTTGGCAACGTACTTTCCTCGCTTCAGTTCGACAAATATTTTTCATGTCAAAATAAAATATTGCCACCATCACATGTATACACCCATTTCTTCACTGAGTTGTGCGCTCACATTTCCAACCCCATGTTGAACATAATAATGTGAAATATTTTTATTCAACATTTTAAACGCAACTCATGGTAGATCAGACAGTTCTTCACCTCATTCCCCCTTCCAGCTTCCGGGTCAATGGAGTGAAGGAACAGGAGGGTATTATTCTATATGGAATACTTACAGTTACCTCCCCTGCATCATTCACCCATTTTGCAAGAAGTGTTTTTATGTAGAATAAATGTTACGAAAATTCTAACAATAGCGATGACAGATAAGACAAATTAACTCCAAAAAGGTTCACGATAAAATTAGGCAATATGGTATTTCTTTTTAATTTCTGCTTATTCATCTTCCATCGCTCTGTTTAACTGGAAGCTGGCAGGGGTAATGGAGGCGAAGAATGATCTGAGTACCATGAGTGGCACTTAAAAAGTTGACTAAAACATATTTCACGTGAGGAATTACTAAACATGGGGTAAGAAATGTGAGACCACAGCAAAGTGAGTCAATGGGAGTGTACCTTTGATGGTGGCAATATTTTATTTTCACATGAAAAATATTTTTCAAACCGAAGCGAGGAAGGTACATATAATTCGCTCACATATAAGAAGACTTGTCATATTATTTATGATGTGCAACTCCATTTGCACTACAGTTTGCCTGTGCCTGAATAAAGAAGTTGTTCATCCATAAAGTTTGTCCTTACCTGACTACCAATTTCTAAACATGCCACTCAACAGTTATACTATATGCAGCCCTGCATTATGAAGTTAACCATATTAACATTAATAACAACCTGATTTTTTCCACACTGTCGCTGTGGCTAAAGTTGGCATTGCAATCTTCTGACCACCAATAACTTGCATTTCCTTATCTATTATCTTAATGAGTTTCTCCAGTGCTCTCAGTCCCAGGGGCAGCATGTGATAAGTACCAGAATGGCAGGACTGGACGACTTCATTGTACAACATTAACTGAAACAGAGGACATAAAATTAAATGTTTAATTAATGAGCAATAAAAATCCACCTTGATTTAGACACAAACAATTATTATCTGGACTACAACGATTCCCTTAAAAAAACACGTTCTCTTTGCAATCTGAATGGTTTTATGTTATTATCTGCATCATGAATGATGCTTGTGTCTTTCCTAAAACACCGATGATATATAAACAACCTTCTGACTCGAACATGTAAACTCTGTCTCCGCTGGCTGAACTTTCCCAAAATTCTGGAACATCTTTGTGACGTATCTTCTATTGTGGAGACACCGTTTTGTTTGAGTCATGAATGAAGCAGACGAAATCATGTTACACAATATTCGTTCACGAGCGAGTTGAGCCATTTCGAGCAATTATGGTACTATCGGCAATATATAGTGTTTCAATAATCACGTCAGAGTTGATGTACCTAAGAAACATAAAAAAGCATTAACTACTGTTTAGGATTAACATTATTTTGCATCGCACATGTGGGCTATTTCTGAATACGGAAGTAGACACTTATATTACTTTCATAGAAGAAAGAGCTCTAAAGGGGGGTAACTCTTAGCAGACTCTTGAAGGTTATGGAACGTTTAATTTCAAGAAAAAGATGTAAATTTGATTAAAGATGAATGAAGAAAGCCAGCCTGTGTGCGGTGGTAAGACAGATCTATAAGTACAAATAGTTGTTATCACGTCAGCAAGAATGGAAACTTGACTCGAACAGACATAGATCAGCTCGTCAGCTGATTGTTAAGAAACGTTTTCCATAGATTGTAAATGTTGTATGAATATGAAAAAGAAAATGGGCCCCAGAAAATGTTAGATCAAAGTTAGTTTTATGTTCCTTAGGCTTAAGAATATGCGGAACATTAAACGATTAACTGTGTTTCTGTTTTCATGTTTCAGGCACTTGTGAATCGAAGCAAGTGAAGAGAAAGTTAGAAATAGAAAATGTAACAGGTGATGGCATGAATAACAGGATATGTGACAACAACAATAATGATAGAAATGCTAGTTCCACCTCCAAGTGCCATGTTAGAGAGGGCTTTTCTTGGATGACATGTCTTATGTATGGAATTTCTTATGAAAATACTAAACCACATGCAGTCAGAAAAAAGGATGACTGAAACATTTGTTGAAAAGTCATCATGCAATGTCAGTGTGATCAACTTCTCCATTTTTATTGCATCAATGACTGAATATTTAAGAAACTTAAAACAGGTGATTTTTGTGGGAATATTGCTTAAATGTATCAGCCTGGTGACAGTCAGGAGTTGAGACTGCAATGCCCAATTTGTTTTTGTGAAAAATTATGATGGCAGAGTCTACAGATTTGCCTGAGAAGCCTGTGAAGCCTTTGGACTCAGATTGTTGTGGTAATGGGTGTGTGCCATGTGTCTTTGATATCTATGATGAAGAAATGAGGATCTGGGAACAGGAATGCCTTCGACTACAGCACAAGGACAATGAGCATGGAAATGTGTCTGACTCAGAAGACAGTGGCAATGAGGTAAAAGACAAATACAACAACATATTTTCCTTGATTTTTTGCCACTTTGACACTTTTTGCCTATAAAATCCCTAAGTGTCAATAGAAATATTGCATGTATTGCAATCATATAAACATCAGTAGTACCATTTCCTGGTCAAAAATGGCCTCTAGTATGTTGAAAGAGATCGTGGATTGTGTGTTCAATCTGACCAAAAGCCGTCATTACCACATTTTTCTCATAAGTTCGTAGTCATTCATAAATCCAAGAGATCTGTGTCATTTGTTTGATGAATCAGTTTCTTTGTCCCTGAAAACAGTTTCATAAGTGTTCACCATTGTAACTTGATTTCCAGTTTTGGGTTTTTTTTCATCATTTAATCATATCATTTGTCTTGATGACAGGAGAGCGAGTTGATAACAACATCAAACTGTTACCTGAATAAAAACCCATGATGCCATTCATCAAAAGATGATGTCATGTCACAAGCTATCAATATTTTCAATATACTATTTGGGAGCAACTATTTATAGATACATGAAAGTGAGTTGTAAATTAAATGTCATCTTACTTCAAAACCTTGCTGAATGATGTTTATTATATCAAGCACTGCTTTATCTAATCCAGACTAAAATGGTCTACAACCCATTAGAAATATTACAGTAATGTCATGGCACAGGACACCAGAAATGGGCTTCACAGTCGTTGTGTCCATGTGGAGAATCAAACCCAAGTCTTTGGAGTGGTAAAGAAGATAAATTCAATATGTGATTAATTTCTCAGTAATATGTTGGGTTTTTTTAGACATGTCCTTGAAACAAGGAAGCGGAGAGCCTTTTTACTGTGATTTATTATAGAAAACCAATGGCATATTTCCTGCAGGAACCAGCGTTATCAAAAGATAAATACAGAAGAGTTGAAGTCATATCTGTCACCATGGAAACCAAGGACTCGGCTAGATACAGGATGAGGCTGCCAAGGGGAAAGTCACTGGGTCTGAGTACAGGTCAGCACATCATAATCAGGTAGGGAACATTGAACAATATCAAGAGCTCACACTTCTCATTGGTGCTTATTGATATTCGAGACCCGTAAAAGTATAGATCAGAATTGATCTTCAGTAAGTCTTGTCATAAAAGGCGACAAACGGGATCAGGTGGTCAGGCCTGCTGACTTTCATGACACATGTCATTGGGTTCCCAATTGCACAGATCTATGCTCATGCTTTGATCACTGGATTGTCAGGTCCAGAGTTGAATATTTACCGACTGCCGCCATATAGCTGGAATATTACTGAGTGCAGCATTAAACTGAACTCACTCACACATATTCCAGTAATATCACAATGGGGGACACCAGAAATTACCTTCACACACAGTACCCATGTGGGGAGTCGAAGCATAGAGAGAATGGGCTGTGTGAACATAAACAAACGTACTGAAATGTAACATCTTCTGAAGACAATCACTGATCTTACATTACCATTATTCCAGGGGATACCTAGATTCGACACCTGTTACCCGACAGTACACACCTATATCCAGTGTTGAGGTCAAAGGTTACTTTGATCTGCTAATAAAGGTGAGTTTGTGTTGTAAAACGTTTTAAATTTGCATTTTGATGTAAGATGTTTCATTTCCAAACAATTGTAACAAATCATATGGGTATGACATAAGTTTATCTTGTTTACTTCAGATTTATCCAAAAGGACAGATGTCCCAGGTAGTTAAAACATGGAAGGAAGGGGAATATGTTGATATTCGGGGTCCTTTTGGTACTTTCTCCTACAAGCGAAACCAGGTTTGTATGTTCCTTAAAGTTACCTTTGTCAGCTTTCATGAAATGTTCTATAACAGTCACATCTTAGTGAATTCTCTGAAATTAATGTATGATTTTGAGAAAATGCTGTTTAATAATTCAGTGAACCTTGCTAAGAATTATTCACAGCTTAAATGACCAACTACGTGCAGTGGAATAATTATTATTGGTATTTAGTAGTGCAAATGTGTATAAATTTCATAACATCTACTCAGTCTTTCATAAGTACTGACCTTGACCATGTGTCAAGGATTGTCAGCACCATACCCATGAGGTTTTCAACGATGTGTAAAATGTCCGCACACCTGAATCATTTCAGATTTGTTCTTTATCTGTGTAATGCAATTCCCCTGTGTTTTCAGTGTCAAACATTGTACCTTCTAGCAGCTGGCACCGGCATAGCCCCAATGTCACAGGTCATACAAGCAGTTGTTGGAGATGAGGACGAGGAGACCAGAGTGAGGCTGATCTATGCCTGCCGCACCTATTCTGATATCTTGATGAAAGATGAACTAGATGCCTGGTCATCTTTCTGGAACTTTTCAGTAATATATGCTCTCAGTCAGGTGAATAACAGCTAACGGTACTTTTGGTCACCACTACACCATGCTGGTCAGTAACACACACTCAGGGAGGTGAATAGGAGCTAGTAGTGTCCTAGGCCTCAAACATTTCTTCTTTGGTCAGTAAACATATTTTCAGGGAGGTGAATAGTAGCTTGTGGTGTCCTAGGCTCAAGTACTTCTTTAGTGAGTAAGCATACACTTGGGGATGTGCATAGTACCTAGTGATGTCCTAGGCCTCAAGTACTTCTTCTTTGGTCAGTACACTCAGGGAGGTGAATAGTAGCTTTTGGTGTCCTAGGCTCAAGTACTTCTTTAGTGAGTAAGCATACACTTGGGGATGTGCATAGTACCTAGTGATGTCCTAGGCCTCAAGTACTTCTTCTTTGGTCAGTACACTCAGGGAGGTGAATAGTAGCTTTTGGTGTCCTAGGCCTCAAGCACTCCATGTTATTCAATAACATGCACTTAGCAAACATCCTAAGTCCCCAGTACCCCTTCCTTCTTCATAACATACCTCAGGCAGGTGAATAACAACTTGTCTCCTTTCTGGGTATACCACTATTTCAAAATAGTGCGTTTGCCAAAAGGAATATCCTTATTTGTATCACATGTCTTTCAGGAAAGCGATGAACCCTCCAGATGTTATAGATACGGAGATCAAGTGCATGCCGGGAGAGTTTCTGACACACTGCTAGACTCTGAACTAGGCAACAGGAAGGAGAATTTTCTAGTGCTTATCTGTGGGACAAAGACCTTTGAGGCAGATATGATTGACCATCTTAAAACTCTTGGACTCTCAGAGGACAAATTCTTCAGATTTTAAAAAGTTATAATAACTGGTATAAATTATCATTTATTTTTGCAAGATGTGAGTAAAGTATTTTTATATTGAATTTGTTGAATAAATTATAAAAGACAAGGAACTTTTTGGTCTTAAGTATTTGATATGAACTTTGTTGTTGCAAAAATAATACATGTATGCCTGTTTGCTGAATACTACAGAGGATATCATTGTACATACACCAAGGTTGGCTCATTCTATATTGAACAGCAAAAGAATTCCAGTAAGTTCAAATTGATCACAGTCTGTCAAATGAAGATACCCCTGAATGCAAAAAGTGACAGTCTGTTTAGTAGCATATATAGTGGCCTGAAGTTTGCACACAGGGCAAGCAACATCGCTGCATTGAGCTCACTAGAGTCTGAAAAAATGCTTGAGGCAAGTGGTTCCACTCAAACACCAATTGCTATTCCAACTGTGCAAGTGTGAGTGGCTGTCTGTCTGTAGCGATCCTACGTTCAATGTCATCTCAAAATGTTTAATGAGAGCCATATCCAGGGAAAGAGACAACCGTGGAAGATTGTTGATGTTGTCCTGAGCCACATAATCCGTTGCTGAGTGAGGGCTGTCAAGGCTGCTGGCATTGTTGGCTCCCTGTGGCCCATAAACTAATTGCACATCAAGATATCAAAAAGACACTGATCCAAATCAGGCTCACTTATCTTATCACTCAAATATGTGAAGTACAATTGGTTTTCAGTAATGCATGCTTGTGATGGGAGGCAACTAACAGTTCACTGAGTGATGTAATCATGTCATTCTATCCCTATTGTGAATGCTCTTGAATATTGATCTTCCCAAAAGGGAAAGAATGACACACATCACCTAGTCCAGTTTTTGTTAATTTATATTCCACTTTCATATACCAGGAATGTTGCTGAGCGGGAACAAAAAGGACCAAACACACACACGCAAGCAATCAGGAATATGAAGAGGCTTTCATTATAGATACCTATGTTTTATCAAACTCTTAGCATTGAGGGAATTTCCAAATAACTGACTGTCCAATGAACAGCCACAGTATTCTTTGTCAGTTTAGACTGAATAAATTAATTAGCATGCACTCATTGTATCATCAAAGTCTTCACAGACCAAAGGTAACCAGTTAGTGTATTGTCACCAATCCAGTTTCCTTCCCATTTACTTGTGTTAGACAGCAAATTGAGTCAGATAATGTGTGTTGTCTTCAAATTACCAGACAGTCGACTGATGGACACTGAACTTGAAGGTTAGTCAAATGAGAAGGTTAAACCCAAATGTTATGAAATCAAATTAATGTATGTTGGCCATCTTTCAACATGGAAATATCGCCTCAGACTATTCCATTATAGGTTACAGGTAGTAGCTAATCTTTTCATTGAACAGTAAATATTGTTGTTTTAAGGCATCTGGAAACTGCCTGTCTGGGTGAGGAGTCATTCCACTTACCCAATTTGCTCGGTGGTATTAAAAGAGATCAGCAGTTACAGATCAGTTATTGTGCAGGATGAATCTGTTACCCATGCTTTGGCTGTGACTTAACTTCACCCAGCACTTCAATCAGGGCCGAGCTGAGCAATCTCTTCGCCATCGGTGAACATATTTCACAAGTTGAAGTTGTTTTACACGAGTGCCTGTGCCATACTACGTTTACGACACGAGTGGCTAAATGTTGGTATTTCCCGAGCAAGAGCGAGGGATATACCAAACTTTAGACACGAGTGTCGTAAACATAATGTTGTGGGCACGAATATAATATTCTGTTTATTACAGAAGTCGTTAAATTGAGGACAATAAACCCAAATCTACTTTCAAACATAATGGGCTGGCTACCTGCTGTCGCCGCATGTAGAGCGCAACATCACTGAAGAAACGTGATGTCATTGCACTGTTCATGACATCACAGCGTGTAAATGTTGTAGTGCTTTATAGGCCACCAAATTCTGGAAACATGTTCTTCGATGATTTCTAGGCATTTTTTGGATACACTGAACACAGTTAGTGAAAAACTGCCAGTGTGTGGGGATTTCCAGCCCATTCTAGGGGTCATATTCTGGATCAGGTGATCGTCCGTGAGGAGGTGGACATAAAGACCTTTGATCACTCAGTCAAATCTGACCACACATGTGTTATCTTTACTGTAAAAATCAGAGTCAAAAGGAGATCGAGGAATGTTGTCACATACCGGAAAAGGAAGAACGTTGACATTAAGTCTCTCGGTAAAGATATGTCAACAGCATGTTTCAGTTACCAAGACATGTCTGTTTCTAACGCTGTGGATATGTACGATTCACTGCTCCGACAGCTGGTGGACCAATATGCACCTGTCAAAACCTGTACCATCACAGCTCATCCTGAGTCTCCATGGTATAACGATAGCATCCGCGCTGCAAAGAGACAGAGGCGGAGGCTGGAACGTCAGTACACAAGAATTAAATTAACCATCCACAAACAGATGCACAGCAAGAGACAGCAAAATCAAACTTCTATAAACGTGCCATTAAATCAGCTACTGGACAGAAGGAAGTGTTCAGAATTGCCAACAGATTGTCGTTTAAATGGAACTCTCTTGTTCTCCCATCTCACACATCTATTGTTGAACTGGCCAATCGTTTTTTCCGGTTTCTTCACTGATCAACATCATACGTCAAACTTTCAAAGATTATCATGACGCTGCGCAAATTCCTGTAACCACGAACTCCCTTCCTTTGGTATCGTTCAGATCTGTGACACAAGATGAAGTGTCCAAACTTGTCTCCAAATGTCAAGGGAAATCATGTTTGCTTGATCCATTACCAACGTGGCTCTTGAAACAAACCATTCAATCACTTCTTCCTATCTGGACGTATGTCGTCAACAGCTCACTAAGCCAAGGTGTAATGCCTGATCAGCTGGAGACAGCAAGTATCACTCCCCTCACAAAGAGGAAGAATCTCGATCATGAATTGTTAAAACACTACAGACCAATATCGAATTTGATATTCATCTCTAAGCTAATTGAGCGCATGGTTGCTTCTCAATTCAGAGACCATATGACCAGAAACAACTCCTATGAAGAGTGCCAATCTGCCTATCGATCCTTCCACAGCACGGAAACTGCGTTGTTGAAGGCTCAGACCGACATCTTAAGAGGCATAGACACCAGTGGAGCGGTCATTCTTGTATTGCTTGATTTATCTGCAGCTTTTGACACTGTTGACCATTCTGTGCTACTCTCTACCCATGAAAACAGCTTCAATGTCAAATATCTTGCTTTAAGGTGGTTTGTCTCCTACTTGAGTGACCGGAAGGAGGCAGTTGTCATTCAGGGTGAAAGGTCTGAGGCAACATACTTGAAGTTTGTAGTGCCTCAGGGCTCCGTCACATGTTACATCTCCCCTTGCTGATATTGTGAGGTCCTACAACTTAAGTATGCATCTCTATGTTGATGACACCCAAATCTGTTATCCTTCAAGCCATCTAACGCATCTTCAGCCAACTTCTCATTTTCAAAAGTAGAAAAAATGTGTAGATTGCATCAAGAGATGGATGTCATCAAATTATCACATGTTAAATGATGATAAAACTGAATTCAGTGTGTTCCATCCTCTTCGACTACAAAAACAGATTCTGCTTCCACAGTTTTGCATCGGTGGATCTGCCATAACAGTGCGCCCACGTGTTCGCAATTTTGGTGTAACCTTTGACTCTTCCCTCAGCACGGAACCCCGTGTCATCAATGTCAGTCGCCAATCTTATTTCCATCTGCGTAACATCGGTATGATTCGTCGATACCTGGACGTGAAATCTGCACAAGCTCTTGTTCAGGCATGTGTGGCATCCCGCATGGACTATTGTAACTCTTTGCTTTATGGTGTGACAAACCAGTCCTCTATACGTTACAGATAATACAGAATTCAGCCGCACGATTGATCTGTCAAATTAACAGGACTGATCACATCTCTCCTGCCCTCAAAACTCTACACTGGCTTCCAGTCCACTTAAGAAACGATTATAAAATCTGCTCCTTGTTTTCAAGTGCTTAAACGGTCTAGCGCCAAAATACCTATCAGATCTCCTGACACCATAATATCACCCAACTAGATCACTCCTCTCAAAAGACCAGTCTCTCCTTGAAATACCACAAACTATAGAGGTAATTCATATGGTGATAGATCTTTCTCTAGAGCAGGGCCCTTCCTCTGGAACAATTTACCATCCATCCTTCACTCCGAAATAGAACTATCAACTTTTAAAAGTGGCCTTAAGACGCACCTATTCACCTCTGCACATGGATAAAGTGGACTCAGATAGCGCTTTTGCGCAATTGCATTGATAAAAATCGCTTTATAATTTTTTGTATGTATGTATGTATGTATGTATGTATGTATGTATGTATGTATGTATGTATGTATGTATCACATGTTACCATGACTAAGTGATATTTTGCACTAGAGCATCTTATGAAAAATATGAACCCTGATATGTTCGTCCTCGTAGGTAGTAAATAGAGGATACTAAACGACCTTCCGTGTAATACCATTTTTATTAAACGAGTTAATGATCTGGTATCAAACGAGCGAAAGCGAGTTTGATACTTAATCTTTAGCGAGTTTAATAAAAATGATATTTCACGGAATCGAGTTTAGTATTCTGTTTATTACTCGCCAACATAAATTGACAGAAACTGCCGCGAAATTCCCTACAGTGTGACCACTCTCAGCTTTCCGAGTCAAGCAAGGGCTAGTAAAATTGCGACATCGGCATTAGCATTGTGACGTCACAACTTTGAACCATTTTGACGTCATACGTCAAGCGGTATTACACTAGTGTAATATTGCCGTAAAATATTACACTGCAGTATCTTCCACGGGCGAGTAATAAATAGAGGATATTATATGAGTGCCTATGTCATACTACGTTTACGATACGGGTGCCTAAATGTTGGTATTTCCCGAGCCAGAGTGAGGGATATACCGATATTTAGACATGAATGTCCTAAACATAGTATGTTGCAGAAGAAACGTGACGTCACAGCATCGTTATGACGTCACGTCACCACGACAAAGTGATGAACTCCGATATGTTTGCCCTCGTACGTAATAAAACTGGAAGACTTGTACATGTATTTTAATCAATAAATACAGACAAACACTGAGTCAAAAGTTTTAGTGTTTCATCCCATTTGGTCCCGGATGTTATTTCAGGGGAATAAATACGGGATTAAAGGGGATTATCACACTCCAGTGGTTTCTTCTGCTGGGTGATGGAAGGATGCAATAATGAGTCCTATAAGGTTGTGTGGGATGGAAGTCTGGTTAGATTAGCGAGCATCATGCAAGATCAATGGATGTTTAGGTTTACAACACTATTTCATCAGTGTCTTTGTCATATCTTTGACTTGCTCAAACCACTCTATGTCACAATGCCATCATACCCACAACCCGTTCCAGAGTTACACATTGGATTGAAATGTTCAATCTGGAATGGTGGCTTATCTTTACAACGAAGTTATCTTTTGTATCAGATATTTTACAGTTATTCATTACATAATTAACACTTTTCAAAACTCCTTTACTTATAACGCAGTTTTCATAAGAGGAAATATCTGGACTCATCTTTTATATATTTATTGCATTAGAGACCATATAATATTTTTTATGGTATCTGATTGCATGTTCACCCGAAGATTATCATTTGTTTACAGTTAATAAGTATTTATTTATGCACGGAGTGAGATATATAAAGATACACATATAGATATATGATACTACTTTATCCAGCTTTTAACCATAATCACTTCACACACATATAAACGTCCTCTAACGTGTTTAAAATAATGACCACTAGTCGTTCATCCATACTCTGGCTATGGTTACACGGTTAAGAGTAGCTCTTCGTGATTTGGAGACCAAGATGGTGTCCACTTCCGGTGAACGTGATTACAGGGACGTGGCTTTATGAACTGACGCAATATGCACTGTGTGCGCTTTTGTGGGTATTATATTGGAGTTTAAACTATCTCATTTCGTGCATAAACTACGGGAAACTCCACGGCATGTCAAAAGTAATTTTCCTCCATCCCGACTTGGGAATAGGGGGAGCCGAAAGGGCAGTGATCGACGCTGCCCTGGCCCTGAAATCAAAAGGCATGGACGTCAAGTTTGTTACAGCACACCATGATCCGGCACATTGCTTCCAAGAAACTAAAGATGGAACTTTCGAGGTTATCACTGCTGGAGACTGGCTACCACGGAGTATATTTGGGAAGTGTTACGCCCTCTGTGCCTATCTCAGAATGATCTATGCGGCAATTTATCTGGTTATTTTTAGCTCTCTTTCTTTTGATCTCATTTTTTGTGATCAAATTTCTGCATGCATACCAGTGTTACGATTAAGCAGTGCCAAAATTCTTTTCTACTGTCATTTCCCTGACATGCTACTGACACAGAGGAGGAGTTTCTTGAAGAAGTTGTATAGAACACCGATAGATTGGCTGGAAGAGCGAACAACAGGGATGGCACATTGTGTTCTCGTCAACAGTAAATTCACAGGTAATGTATGCCATGCCACATATTATGGTGTTACTTCCAGTGTATAGGAGAAAGTGGGAGTAGTGCACTTTACCGAGTGCACTGATACAGATTAATTAGCACTCCCTCAAGTTCGGAAAAAGTACCAGACCAAGTGTGCCTAACCCTAACGTCAAACCCAAACCCTTAGCATTGTAAAGTTTGTGTAACCCTAACCCTAAGGATGGTAGAAGGTACCTAACAGTAACACTACCCCCAAGGGATCCTAAAGGGTGGAGGTCTACAGTGATATAATTGCTCTGTGGTGCTGGCTTGTGCTGAGCCTAGTAAAGTCATGCATGTCCAGGTGCATCCTTTAAGATGTGCCTTATTGTAATGATAGTCTAAGCAAATCAAAGGAGACCGTGTATAATTTATGTTTGGCTGCATCATCACTGATGTAGTAGATATATACACAACAGGGCACAATATCTTAAGGGAATTTTATCTTCATGCAGTAACAATAATTAAGTATATAATTTTGCAGTCATATTTTCTAAGCAAATTTGAACAAACAAATTGTTCTAAGGAAACTGACTTATCAGCTGAGACTCAGAAAGATCTTTCAAATAATTTTGGAATTCATGATTGTCTTTATACTGATTGATGTCCGTTTTGATTGTCAGTCTTAACTGTTTAGAATCCCTTTAACATGAATGTGTCCATCAAACATTGCTCATGGCAAGATATTGATGATCATTGCTGAGAAACTGAATGAATACAGACATACATGAATTTCTTACTCTGTTTTTTATAGCTGGAGTGTTCAGGGACACATTCAGCTCACTGAGGGACATGAAGCCGGAGGTGTTGTACCCAATCCCAGACTTCACTGCATTCGACAAGCCAGTGGAGTCACCTACCAAGGAGCTGATGCCCCCAAATAAAAAGCTGATATTTCTATCAATCAACAGATATGAGAGGAAGAAAAATCTAGGATTAGCAATTGAAGCATTTGGTTAGTATATCATATAGAGCAACATAATGAAAATATATTTCCAAATTATAACTAATTTTATCATAGTTATACTATAGCTTTGTGGCTTCTGTGTCACCACAAACAATGAAACAATTGTCTGCCATAGGCACATAGTTTGGAATCTTTGTATCTTCACCCTGTTAACTGCAAAGTTAACATGTTCTTGTCATGCTCATGTATACTGCAGGTTATGTAGTAACTCGACATTGTCAAATAAGTTTATGCTTCTATAACTTATTACATTCACATTGTTCTCTGTTAATTTTGTTTAAGGATTGGTAAACATTTATTTATCAAGACATTTGTATTGTGCAGGTCAGTTGACTGAGCGACACCCAGATGTGAAAGACAATCACTTAATAATGGCAGGAGGGTATGATGAAAGGGTAACAGAAAATGTAGAACACTACCTGGAGCTTCGGAGTCTGGCTGAGAAACTGAAACTGGCCGACAACATCACATTCCTGCGTTCTTTCAGTGACTCCCAGAAGAGAACGCTTCTGACAAACTGTTCATGTCTCCTATACACGCCTGACAAGGAACATTTCGGTATTGTGCCCATTGAAGCCATGTATATGAAGTGTCCAGTGATTGCAGTGAAGAGTGGAGGACCCCTAGAGACCGTTGAGGATGAGAAAACTGGCTTCCTTTGTCAGCCTGTTCCAGAGAGTTTTAGTGAAGCAATGGACAAATTTGTAAAGGATTCTGGTCTCAGTAAAAGAATGGGCAGTGCTGGGAAAGAAAGAGTGCTTGCAAAATTCTCTTTTGAACACTATACTGAGAAATTGCATGGTATTGTAACAGATCTTCTCTCTGGAAAGTCTTGAGTCAATGAAAAACTGCAGTCTTTCTTGTATGTGATATGACGGAACTGAATAAACAGTGGACATCACTGTGTTTCCTTTTTCCTTAACACACGTGCTTAAGAAAGTAACGGATGCACTGTTTCTAAAATCTCAGTTCTCACTACCTTGAAATGAAGAATGGGATCAATTACGTTTATGTTAAACAAGTTACCACAGGTTACAGGATGTATGTTGAAGGAATTCTGCTAAATTAAATTATATATGACATTGAATGCGTGTCTTTTTATCTTTGATTCAGCTTTAAAGCTCTGTAATACACAGTGTAGAGTTCATCCCATAGCCATGTCAGGGACCATGAGTCATTATTGTTATTCTTCATGACTGTCCGCACCATACGTCATGTAACATAAAAAGTCTTTCCTGCAATATAAGCAGATGAGCTGTGATAAATCCTCAGGTCAGATATTCCAGTGATTGATATTGTTTACAATGACCGAAACTGTGAAAAATCATCAGCCATGTCAAAGAATCCAACCATCATGTCCATCTGGTAGCCTATAATGACAAGATGCTTAATCATGTTAATGAATCATTTCCCATACTTCCAGCCTCTGATAAACTTTCAGTGACAGAAGTGTTAAGGCAGTCTTTAAAATGAAAACATCAGTGCTGTATATATGCTATATCATGAATGTTTATTGCATCAAATATTTACATAAATCTTATGATTTTCATATTCAGTTGATGAACATCATTATGAGACTTAACAGTACTTATCAACAGTTCTAAAACAATGTACTGACTCCATGTATATCGATCCTAATTACTTCAAAGGTGTAGCTGTAAACTTATGTCAGCTCCATGTGTCACATCATAATATAGCCTCCACGATCATGAAACTATGAACAATGTTAATTTTTTATATAATCTGTGGTAATGGCACCACTGTATATATATGTGTACACTTTAAGGTTATACAGAGGTAAAGGCTGATCATTGCCATATATCAACAATGAGAACATGGTTGAGTGTTACTCTCGATGTAAAAATTACACTGACAATGGCTGGGCAGACCTTCAGAGTTATTTTAAGGTGAATATGGTCTGATACCACTTTAAGAAATATTCCAGCAATATCATGCAGGGTGGGATTCAAACATTGTAGTCGTGCCAGGAATCAAACCCAAGTCTTCAGAGTGACACTGACTATGCCCACCCACTGACAATACACCAACCACAAGTCTACTCCACCTCCCCCAGTAGTTTTACACCTGTCTGACTAATTACATTGCCTGACTTGTTGGTCTTTATGACGGAAGGAACATGACATAATGATGTGGACACAGCCTTTCTAGTTCTGGTGTCAAGTAAATCAAGATTCAGTTGTTTAATCGCAGGATAAAAGCACTTATATCCATCTACATGATTCATGTCACTTTTGTGTAATAAAGTGTCCTTTCGTCGATTTAGCTGTTCCTTTCCACTGACAGTGCAGATGCAGTACAACAATGCCTCATCCATAATGCTAATGGACATTAACAGTAGTTGTGAGATACACAAGGCATCAAGCTGGATTCTCAGGATGCATTTTAGCTTATCTTCTGCTTCTTCCACAAAGGGGTATCATCATCATCTTTTTTCTCTGTCTCTGGTTCCTGGAATACCTTGTTAGGCTGTGTCCTGCAAGCAACAGACTCTACACTGCACACATCTCATATACATCTTTCTGACAACTTATTGCACTAAATGGATCTGTACGTAGCTGACAGTCCATGACCATATTACACACTCTCTTCCATATTTTTTCTTATTTTTTAAAATTTTGTTTCATTTCATATTATCAATACCTTCTGATGACATAATGCAGTCTGATGACAAAAACAGGTTCCACTGTCTGTAGATGGCATGACATCTGGAAAACTGAACAAAATACCAGATTCCGATGTTCTGAGCACTTAGTTGATCTTACGCCAATACTTGGATACAGACCTGCAATGAATGTTTTACTAAATTTATAGATACAGCAACAGAACATCCGTCTCTGCTATCCATCTGCTAAGATAGGCTCCAGAATAATGAGCTGGGTCTTACTTCTTATATGCTGGATCCACCCAGTATGGATTCTCCTCTGCCTCCTTTGCATGTCTCAAGATGGCACCACGAGGATCATTTTCATACTTGTCCGGCTTGCGTGTGATGAGTGTCTGAACCACATACTGAGACAGAGTAGCACCTTTAGCTCCGACTCGACCACCAGTACCTGTAACAGAGGATGAGTAGGGGTCATGGGCAAATATATTACAGCAAACGCAAACTCATTTCATCCAAACATACCTACCCTGTGTCACTAAAACCCATCTGGTTGTACAACCACCTGCATCTGCCTCATTCCTCATTACATTCCCCCAACCAAGTTTGACAACTGTCATGTTCTCAAGATCAAACATGTCCACTACCATTAACCTGCCAGTTCCACTAACATATTTACTTCAACTCACCTGGTCCACATATTTAACTTTCCAGGGCCTATATTTTCGAAGCTCTCTCAGTGCTAAGATAGTCATAAGCGCCATTCATTAACATTACCTTACGGCAATCTAGCGCTAAGATAGCTTCGAAAATTCAGACCCTGGTCCACATCTTTAACTTACCTAATCCACATCCACATTTGCTATTTGTTTGGTCAGGAAACATGCTCTTACTTCATCAGTTAGCCTTGCACAGCTTTAATCTTGCTTGCTCCACTTGTAAGCTCTGTATATCTAACTCATTAAACCATCTGGCCCAATTGTACAATAGCTTTCTGCTTGGTCCACTAACATGTTATCTCAATATCTTATAATAATGCTAATTTTTAGCCTAGAATCCAACCACCTGTTGCTGTCTAGCATTACATCATTACCCTGATGGAACTGTACGTTCAGAGCTGCTACTAAGCGCTAGGCATGACGATATAGGTCCATACATCCACTATTCAGGTACCCATTTAAACAGCTGGGTGGACTGAGTGCAATGTGGACAAAGTGCCTTGCCGAGGGACACATCATAGTATGAGACCCACGTCACAAATTTTGGTGTCTCCACCAGGATTCGAACCTTTGGTGTGAGAGGCCAGCATACTAACCACAACACCACTGTGCTCCAAGATATCCCCAACAATGTTTACATTATCTAAACTTGTTCACTTCATACTTGTTGCCACAAATATCTGCAAAACTGCTAATGTAGCATTGAGCAACTTTCACTCACTTGTGTTTGTTAAATCACACGTTCTTTTCATAGATATAGACACTTGTTAACTCACCTGGTCCACTAACAGGTAGATCTGGCCTTCTGCTCTTCAAGGGATCTTTCCTGACCTTCTCTTCCTGTTTACGTGTGCTGGTGGGTTTCCCTTGACGGAACATAGGCAGTGCATATGCTGGAACGTGCAAATATAGCAAATTTAGATGTTTGAAACTTAAAATGACTGCTCACATTTTGACAACAAGTCATGACTTGTTTACATTTTTCAACCATGCTGACTTATCTACAGCGACATGTCCAAGGTCACAGAACATTTTCCCTCAGAAATTGTCTGCCTGACTTGCATATTTTCACAGTCTTCCTCTAAACCTGACATTTCATCATAACCTGTTTTCCAGTTATGTACCACTTTCTTCCATGTTTGAATCTTACGGTAATTTCATCATTGCCTGTTTTCAGCCTTAATCTTAGTAATACCAACTCCAATACCACCTGACTTACGTGTAATGATCGTCTGTGATGCCATCACCTGCACCTGTTTGGCCTTCCGTTTCTGCTTGACGACACATAACATGGCCCCCCTGTAGTACAACAACCACACATTGGGACACAAAGAACTGAGTTGCATTACACTCAAACAACAATCTAAATATATGCAATGCCAAAACTACTTGTCCCATGATGGGTACGCAGTAGAATGTGACTTCCAACTATCAACAATTACCATCAAACAACAACTGAAAACATCATATGCCAAGGCTAAAGGAAAAATGAATGGGTACCCTGTAAAATTAGATATTAACCTTCTAGTGCCTCTCACACATCATGGGTTGTATACTCCCAAAGAAGCTGAGAACGAATTTAAGTCCACACTGATTTACACTGACTGAGGCAGATATTTAGCAATTTGAGCACATTTTGCACATTATAGATAAATGAGCATTGCATTATTGTTTCGAACTTTGCCTTTCACATACTTAAAGAAAGAAAAATTGTTAAATTGTTTGTTGTTCAACGCTGCCCTCAGCATTTTTCCAGCTATATGACATTGGTCTGTAAATAATCCTGCCTGGATGAAATAATTGCTGACATCACAAGCATCCATCATGAGATGCCACCTACACAGTTCGGATACACAGACATGTGTGAATATCAGTGAGTCTGACCCCGCTAGTCACCTCATAGCATGGGTTCTAACCCAGACTTTTAAGGGTGCAAAGACAGAACAAGAAACTGGAATCAACGACATCACAAGGTTTCTGTACAGGATTTTACTGACCAAAGTAGTTTATCAGTCCAGTCAGGAGAGTTAAAAAGCCAGAAAAAAATTGACTAGGCCTAAGGATACTGTTACCATTAGACAAACCCAGTGAAGATCTGGTTTAGTCTTTAGTAACCCATGCAAAAAATCAGGTGGTCAGGCTTTTTCCTTGTCATCATCCTATATCAATTATATTGATCAATGCTCATGTTGTTGATCACTGGATTGTCAACTAACCAACCAACCTTGAGACAAACAGACAGCTGTTAATACAGATATATATTCAACAGAAGCACATCGATCATGGAACACTGCAGCTCTGTAACATGCAAATGTCAGACAGTAACAAGGAAAATTCATGACTGGAACTGACCTGTGACTTTTCTTGGGATCATAGTAAACTCGAACCATGCCATCACCGGATCCAACCACCATTTGGTTTAGCCTGGGGTGCCACAGTGCTCGTACCACACTCTGTAACATAAGAAGTTTATTTACCATTCCAGGCAAATTGGGACAAATCATTAATTAGTTCAAGTTCCTATAGACCAAAATTCTGCATTCAATGCAATCCTGTTTCACTAGGTTTTACAGCCTCTTTTTCACTGCTATTTTCTGCAGACTTGGGGCAGAATACTGACCTCTAAGTATGTCTTTCAACACTGGATGTTTTCCATTTTCTCATGGAACTATATTTACTTAAGAAAATTAGACAAGTGAATCTTAAGGCATTTTCCTGGGAAATATTTTCTTAAGCTCACTAAGGCCTATATCTCTTCAGCACAAATATTGTGTCAAGTTCTGGGTAGAGTAAAGAGAGTGAAGTATTAGTGGTCTAACTACCTTACTGCCTCATGCTGAAGGTGGGTGTGTGCGTGAATTTAGTTTTATGCTACATTTAACAATGTTTCAGCAATATCACAGCAGAGGCCAGAAATGGGCTTCACACACTGTGCCCATGTGGGGAATCAAACCCAGTTCTTTGGTGTTACATGCGAACACCTTAACCACAAAGCTACCCCACCGCCCCTCATACCAAAAGGCATTGAAAGATGGTACTACTTTTTACCCTTCCTGCTGGTTAGGGATAAAACAAGGATTGGATGGCACAGTATCATAAGTTCGGAGGCATGTGTCTGTAAAAGAGAATACAATATAGACAAACTTTATGGATAACAACGTCTGTATCTCAGTGTGAGTTTGGCAGGTACAAGAATCTATAGCGACGCTTCATACTTACAAAATACAGAAGTTGTTATCCATACAGGTTGTCTATACTGTACTTCCCAACTTCTAAAATGCCACATGAAGGAGTTATAAAAGAGATATAGTCTTGAACACAAAGTGTCTAATATACAGGATATAGTGCACCATATCTTAGTGTAAGATTACTGACATGCATGCATTGGTCATTCTGCGAGATCTGCACTAATTTTCTCAAAACTCATCTAGATTTAAATTGCTTCATTAGTTTAAATAGCCAGCTCCACATGAAAACAGCTTTAGAAATGAAAACTTTCAAGAGAGACATGTACCTTGAAACAGAAATTTGACTATATTTTCCAGTAGGAAGTCATGAGTACTTACTGAATCACTTATCTCCATTTCTGTCACCCGGTTCAGTGTGTTTCGATCAAAGAAGATGAGTTTACCGGGACCCTGGCCTTTCCTTACTGATATCCCAGTCACAACCATCTGATCATCAGGACTGAACAGACAGTCTGTCCTGTAGACGACCATAGTGCCAATCAATGAAGTCTTTACAGTTACAATGAGTAAGTCTTAAAGAAAGAACAGAAATTCTCTTCTCACTTCTCCTGCCATTTTAGAGACCATAATATATGGCCAGGCGAGTGATGATGATTTAATTAGGGGTCACCCATTTTGTTTTGGGGAGGCAGGAAGTCATCAACTTTGAACACGTGTACTAGAGGGGGTCAGCAATATTGTACATAGAAATATAAAATAATTATGCTTAAATATTATGGGAAGGGATGTTTGGGGAGGGGATGGTTGGGGAGGGAGAGGGGGGGGCATTGACTTTGTAAATAACAGGACAGGGTCACTTGAGTTTAAGTGGAGTATCATTCACACTGTACATGCTTCTCCATGACAGTCATCATCATCCCACCTTTCCCTAAATTATAATGGACGGTCACTTCGAGTCTTTCATTACGTAAGGAATTCTGTGAGTACAGTACTTACATTGGGAAGAAATTTTCAAGATCCTTGACAACTGCAAGTGGCTCCTTGAATTTTCTGATGTCCCAGAGCTTCATAGTGTCATCCCCTGGCATCAAAAGTGAGTTGGCTAGTTTAGGATTTGAAATCTGTATGATTTATGCTTATACAATTTGACAGGACAGTTGATGAAAGTCATTTGGACACATTTCTCACTCATATGTTCAACTCTACTGAAAGACTTACCTCCCCTTGAAGCCAACACTGTCCCATCATAGGAAAAACACAGGCATGAAGTCTCTGATCCATTCATGTGGGCTGATCTGTTGTAGAGAGCGACATTCACCTGTGTAATGCAATGGACAGTTAGGTACCTTCGTATGTATGTTTGTGTGGGGTGCAAGAGGATGTGCACATACATTAACCAACTGCCAATGTTTCAGCAGTTGTTCTTCACTTCCCAGGTTTGAATCACCCACTGCAAACCACCATGGGTTTCAGTGCATCCAGAGCGATGTCACATTAGAATGAATATGTTTTACTCCATGAACAAATACAATAGCTCTTGGCCAACTTGTACCATAAATGTAGAAGTCTCATAGCACATCAGCCAGAGAGAAAGTTAATCTCACATAACACAGTATGGATGTAAATTATTTGATTTAAATGAAGTCAAGGGGGTTGGAACATGCTGTTGCAGTCACCCTATCCCCTCATCTCTCTTATGATATGAACCCGTGAAGGTCCCTGAGTAGAATAGGCCTTCAGCAACCCATGCTTGCCATAAAAGGCAACTATGCTTGTCGTAAGAGGCAACTAACAGGATCGGGTGGTCAGGCTCGCTGACTTGGTTGACACATGTCATCGGTTCCCAATTGTGCAGATCAGTGCTCATGTTGTTGATCACTGGATTGTCTGGTCCAGGCAAAATTATTTACAGACCATCACCATATAGCTGGAATATTGCTGAGTGTGGCGAAAAACTAAACTCACTCGCTCACTCACTCTCATGAGATGCAGCCAAAATGTAGAGAGATAAGTGTTTGCATGCTTTTCTTATTACTGGATGACCACTTGCCTCAGTAGACACTCAGAGGAAAACTGATCTGGAATCAATGGACACATGAATGGGGACACAGCCTCAGCTACCAACCTGTGCAATTACAGAACTGTGGAATTATCGAACATGCAATAAAGCAGAGTCTTTGAGTGTGATACCAGTGACTCAACAATCAATACTATATGTACATACAAAAGTGTGTTTCCTGTGGTCCCACAGCTGAATAGAGCCATCTTGACATGCTGCTGCTATGTAGATGCCGTCATTACTGTAGGTGCAGGTTGTTGGGATAGTCCGACGACCGCTGTTACTCTTTGGCTTGATTATTCCTTTGTGTCTCTTAGACTGATTGACATCCCAAAGTCGCAGTGTGCTGTACAAATCCAACTTATTAGAGTAAGGAAGCAAGTTGGCAGCAAGTGTACATTGATTTGAAAGTTGTTTAGCAATGAAAATAAAAGTCTTTAACAACACTGTTTGTAAATGTAAACCAGTTTGGTGTAAGGGTAAGGTTTGAGTCTGTTAAGAATAGGGGGTACAGGTATGTCAGCCCTTTTTTTCACTACATGGTTTATGGATTCCTTGGCCTATAATGATAAGAAAGTGTGAAAGAAAATCATTTTATGTTAATTTACTCTAACCCAATCTCTGCACTCTAACTAGAACTTGACACATTATATGCCACTGACCTGATAGAAAAGAAGTGAAAATACAATTGTGAAAAAATAGCAAATCATATTTTTCAAACATTCTGTGAAAGCGAACAGAAAAGAGACAAAGGTTATGTCACAGGCCGCTCAACTGGGCAAGCTGCACCTAGCAATTATGACACACTCATGTGTGCAAATAACATCTGCATTTTCCCATTTTCTTTCCCTACTTACCGACAACATAAATTTATTTAAAAATCTGTAAACCAAGAAATCAATAAAAAGGCCTAAGTACACGGTGCAGATTTACATCCATTGTCAATGCCAGAAACCTATGGTCATTGGTTTGTCCTGATTAAAACATGTCACCACCAAACCTGTGCTTAGAGTATCACTAAGGTGGTAAATGTCTGCGACTTAACATCACTCTCTGGTTTTCACCCCAACTCAAGATAAGACAATGTGATCTGACTTAACTGTTGTTCAAAGCAGCGTAGAGCAAAGATTCATTAGAAAGAAGTATAAATGAATCACTCAGAACAAAAGTTCAAGAAATGTATCATTTACTTTAGGAACTTTAAGCTCATGAAATGTATAGACATATAAAACAAACAAAATGTGTATACATGCTACATGTTTTATCTATGCTAGATAAACGATAGAGCTGACATTTTTCTGTTTTAGTACACAAGTATTGCACATGGCTTACCCATCATTTGAACATGTGAGAAACTCCTCCTTGATCTTGGGATTCCAACTTCCACTATTCAGCATGGCTGTATGGCCCTGCAGTAACCATGGTAACAGGAAGAGTTATCGAAAATGCACACCACTGAAAGTACATCTTAATATACATTGAATTTAAATGGCTCATAAGAGGAGATTTTCCAATCACATACACTGAACATAAATGACAACAATTTCTGGTCACAGGGATCATGTTGAATAAGTTAACTTACAGAATCAACTTTCATATTTGTTCATTGCAATGGAAGCACACTTCAAATCGCAGTGAGAAAACCAACTGGACCCATGACTTTCTGCTTGTGACCCAGTACCTTGGTGCTGGCCATGTCTACAATGTACTGGTCCCCTTTCACACACTCCAGCACCTCAAAGCCGTCACGGTCGATGACCTTTGCCTGGGCACTGCCAGCCACTACCAGAATCTTATCTCCTGTTGTACTGTATGAGAGGGACTTTATCTGATGGCTGAAATATGTCACAGTTGTTTGTATTCAGATATGATAACAACCAGAATGATTCTAGTAACTACACATACTCACTCTACACCACAGTGACATTTTCCACCCAGAAGTCATATTGTATTTTCCTGGTGTGCATTTCAATGGCGTCGTTACTGTTCCAAATATTGATAACAATCATTTGTTACAACAATATAATCCTGTTTTGATGATTGTAAGAACATGCCCAAATATAAACACTTGTAATCACAAAAAAAACAAAGGAACTCATTATCAACCATAAACCAGTATTAGTAATAATAGTTGGAGATTATTACCATTCACATGGACGTAAATTTCGGAAACTCTGTAATGAGGCATCCATTCCAGCAAAATCCCAGAATCGGACATCGAAGTCAAATCCTCCGGTCACTAGACGGGCCCCTGAAGGGTCTAATGCCAGAGCAGACACCTGTAACACAACATCGACATGAACAGTTTTAACAATGTAATTTTTATGACAAAACTGATATTTTATACTAATGACATGTTGTTTAAGCAACCTGCCCCAAACCATGTATTTACCACCAATTTCAACTCTTGTCATTTCTGTATTTTATTAAAATACAACCCTAGATATGCGTATGCCCCTAAGTCCTTCATCCTTAATAATGGCTTTTATAAATGAATAACTGGTATTACCCTTGACAACCTGGCAATCTTCATATTGCCTTAGACTAATTAAATGATGGCACAGTGTATTTCCTGAGATCTGTTCACTGGAATTCTTGGCAACAATTAACAGAAAAGATTATTTATCATAGTGTGGGACAGTACACCTTCCAGTTTTCTTCCAGTGTGAATAATAGAGGTGTCACGATACAGAAAATTCACGATACGATACATATCGTGCTGTCTTAGAATGATACGATATGACTCGCTACACATCAAGATATGCTATTCAGCTATTTTTTTCAGAAACATATATTTTCATATCAAGTAACATTGTAAAAATTGACGTAACCGTCAATTTCTTGTGATAATTAACAACTTTGAGGTCAACGATACGTATCATGATACACAAAAAAAAGTATTGATGTATTTAGCGTTCAATAAAGTATCATGATTATTGATACTACGATATATCATCACAGCTCTAGTGAATAATTAGTTGCTGAGAACTTACAGTTTTGCTCCCATGATCTAGAACAAGATCATGACTTGATGGAATTTTCTTGTCAAGTGACTGCAGACAGAATAAACCATCATATTATTCACGACATAAAACAGTCAAACTCCTAATGCTTCAGGTGCTAAAATGATAATACCTCTGCAAATGTTTCCACTGACAAACTATGTGATAATAACTGTTTAATTTCATTTCACAAGTGACATCATCGGAAGATAATGAACAGGATTTTAAAAGATGAAGATTCATTGTTGGAGGTTTTCTCATTGCTGATCTAATACAATAAAGTCTAAATAATGGTGTTAGAACCTGCACTGAAACATGGCAATATCAGAAATAAAGAGATATCCATCCATGTATTGTTATCCTTCTCTATACATGAGTGAGTGAATGAGTATTGTTTACAAAGCTTCTGACAATATTCCAGCAATATGATTCCAAGCAAATTATGGCACTGTACAATTGTTTAGTCTTTGAGCTCCTTTTTCATATATTTTATAAATACAGGAATAATTTTTCTGTATATATACATTTCAGAGTCCAGAAGTTCCACAAGAATAATTGTGTCTTTACAACTCACCTCTTCTTCATCATCTTCCTCATCATCATTTTCATCTTCTGAGTCCCCACTTTTTGACACTGCCATTGAAGATCCCGCCATCTTCGAATCATCACCACCAACTTGAGCAAATCCTGGTGGAAGAGGTGGTCCAATTATGTCGTCATCTGAGTTACCTCCCTTTGACCTCTGTTTTGGTTCATCTGTACTTCCCTCATTATCCGAAGAGGAGGAGCTATCTGAGTCACTGTCAGAATCACTGGAGTCGCTTGAATCATCCTTGGGAGTTTTTTGTTTCTCTGTAGTTTCTTGAACAGTTTCACCAGTTGTATCTGGAAAGAAATGCACATTAATACATGGTATGAAATGCCATAAAGTTCCAGCTAGACCACTGGATGGGTTAGATGTAAACCTTGCCAACCATGATCAAAATCTACCTTCCCACAGAGAATACTAATTCACTTAGTATAATTAAATTAAACCTGTAAAACAATAATGATTTATATTTAACCCGACCTTTGGACAGGTGAATTTGAGAATCTGGCAGTCAGAAAATACCTGTCTGACCACCAGATTCCTTCAGTAACTTCTTGCAACAAGCATGGGTTGCATCCAATTATAACATGGATCCTAACACAAACTAATGATAAAGCTGGATATCAGAATCACACTTTCAACATAGTCCAAGGATGGGTTTTTTTGTGTGTGAATCTGTGCATTATTGTTAATGCTGGGATCCACAATTGCCTTAACACTAGTTACCACTGATATTGAAACAAGCATGAAGAATAATATTTAGTGATTTTGAATAATTAGCATGTTTAGAGATATGAGGAACGTTTTTCAAATCTTGTAGGTAACTGTACAAACCCCCTTTGTCTTGATTTCTTTCTCTTGCCGTCTGACGGGCTTCTTCAAACATGGCCATGAAGTCAAACGTCCGAGCCTTCTTTTGTGTACCTGTAGAAAGAAGTATAGGATCAGTAAGAATGGTAAGGGTAACCTTAATTCATGTTGTTGTGGCTTTGTATTTCCACTTAGCATTAAATACTAGAGATTAAAACTTTCAGTACCAATAATTGCTGCTTAATGTTTGTTTCACAATAAGTATGAATAGTTACATCTGTCAGTTTCAGTTTAGTTGAGGATTGGAGAGCATGGTGAAGTGAAATGGTGTTGAATGCATTTACGATTATTGCACTTATACAATAAACGTATATTTGTCCGGCTGCTTGTACATGTCAGGACAACAGGTGGTTTATAGTGCCAGCATACTGAGAAATCACATCGCAGATCACAATGGATAACCCACTCAGACAGAGTGTCCCTGATGCTCCACTCAGATATAATGCCCTAAACTTTCCAGCCAGCTTTTATTCCATAATGGGAAGAACTAGACAGAGAAACAACAAGTACTATCTTAAAAATGGCTCTTGATAAGACAGGTATCAGATCACTGAACCGCTGTTCTCAAACCAGTTGCTCCCAACGAGGACACTGTTTAACATAAATTTATGAGTACAAACACATCTTGTCAAAAGTACCTGAAGGCTCCATGGTTCTTGTTTAGCTGTTTCCTGCCTCAGAGTCTCTACAAAGTGATATGCTCAGCACTGAAGTAAAAATGTAAATGTGTCTTTTAGGGAAACAAAAAACATTAACCTGCAATATTTTGATCGAACAGTCATTCCAAGACGACGACGGAGTATAAGTTCCTTTCCCTTAAAACAACAAATAACTCAGTGTACTAACAGATATTTCTCACCCCATGTCTACGTAGCAATTTCGAATCGTTTCTCAGTCCTTATAGATTTGGCAACTTGCGACAAAGCATACACTCTGACAGGAACACATTCGATTGTGTTTTCGATTTATAACATGACTTCACTTAGAAAATGATCTGAAATAAACTAGTATATATGTGCAAACGTACGACCACATTGCAACACCTTAAACCGAAAATCCGAATCCTTCAATGGCATTCATGGAAATATATATTAACAATGTCTCTACGTTTCATATGAAAAACGTGCACTTGTTTACAACCGGAACTGGAAATAAGAATTTGGGAAGGGAGGCAATTTTTAACGTGATGTTTTTGATATACCGCTAAATATTTGCACAAAATCATCACTAATGGGGCCGATTAAATAACACAGGAATAAGATGCATAGTATAACTGGCTGAAAATGTATTTAAACGAGAAATGCACTTTTTCACACTTCCAGTGTAGCGCTTAGTTTGAAAATATATCGGACTCAGAGAACAAAGAACTCCATTTAAACTGAAGGAAAGCCCCTGTCAGATGGGTAATGCAGGACCTGAGTCTAGCCTTGCTCCATATAGAGCGTTTTCATTACAGAATCTGGTCGACTGTAAGGAAAACAGTATAGTGCAGTTCTTGTGAAACATACTGCACTTCCTTGGTGGTTAGGCTGACACGGCGTGGTATAAACTGGAAAAATGTTCAAAGCGGCGTTATTTGGGACAGTAGCGTAGTGAGTGGCGAAAGCGTTCGCTTGTCATGCCGAAGACCGGACTCGATTCCCAACATGGATACATTGTGATGTCCATTTTTGGTGTCCACCGCAGTGAAATTGCTGGAATACTGATAAAAATATCGTAAAACTAAATCCCAAGTGGTGTTAGAACCCAGCTCACTCACTACATACTTTTGGGGTTACTTGACCTTATGATATTACAGGCAACTGTTTGGATGAACTTCCCGCTGGAAAGTCTCGCCACGTTTTGATGCAGATGCTGCAATCGTTATGACGCACTCATAATAAGTAGAGCAATTAGAAAGTAGAGAAAAAATATGTACTTAAGTTATAAAAACATGCAAATGCGTTATTATTGTCATGAAGCGTGTGAATGTGCAAGGCGTGTGAGATGATAGGCCGGGAGCCAGTGGTTGTTTTTATACGGATAGTTGAGTACACATTCGTTAAGTGATTCACTTGCGAGTACTATAACGCCGAGAGATTGTAAACATGGAAGCGTGTGTATCTGAGGGAGCTTTTAGCAGTGGGTTTGAATAGTGAATGAGTATGCTTTTTGGAATATTTCAGCAATATCGCGGCCTGGGACATCAGCTAGAAATGTACTTCACACATTGTATCCATGAGGGGAATCGAACCAGGTTCTTTGGTGAGTGACGCCAACGCATAAACCGCTAGACTACCTTCACAACTCATTGAAAAATGTGTCAGTGTAATAAGTGTGTATGCAAGTTTGAAGTGTGAGTGACGCCTATGTGGTACATAGATGGGCATATGGTGCTGGCAACCTCCCTAACACATAATCATTGCGGATTCGAACCTAGGACCGGTTTCTAAAGGACGCAAATCTGCACAGGAAGTCATGGACAAGATACGTGTCCTCTGGTACATCTTTTTGGCAGCTGCAATTGGAGCAGTCCCTAAGTGACATTTTCTTTGGCAAATATTTGTGATTTTAGATAATTACGTTGTCGTGTTTTGACACAAGAATACTCATGTTCAAACTCAGGTATGGTAGACTTGTGACCGAAGAGATACTGCATGGTGCCCGGGGTCTGGAATCTTTGCGCAACAAAGACAAAATGCAGCCCTATATGCAGTTTGTCTGTGCCCAAAGCAATGCCGACTTCAGACATGGTAAACTGACTCTTGGCCAGCTAGCCTTTGTCGAACAGGGTAACCTGAAGTACCCACATTTCACGTCTTTGGGTATGATACGGCCGGGTATCGAACTAACAGCTGGTCTCTGAAATGAACATATTTTCCTGAAAAAAAAACGTTCATAGTGAAAAAAATAATATAATGAAATGGAGCCCTGAGACTTTCTTCATTTGTCTTGAAGCTATGGAAATCTAGACTTGCCACATTTTCTAGACTTGCGTGGGTTTTATACTTCAGGGTCTGTATGACGGACTAGTGTACTTCTTGTACAGGAAAATGCAGTCCCATGTGCACTCGGCAATATCCCAACCCGGTCTGTACATAACCGTGTCTGGACCAGACAATCCAGTGATCAACACCATGAGCATCGATCACTGGAATGTGATAACACGTAGAAAGTGGTTAGTGTAAGATGATATTTGGGATTTCAGTTTCTCAGTAAAGTACTTCCACAAAAATAGAATTGTTTCTAAAAGGCATTGTGTATTTCAAGCCCTTGATCACGGAAATCGTATTTCAGACGACTAGTTGTGATAATCCATTTTTGTGATTAGATTTGCTGATTTTTTATGATGACTGGATGCTTTACTCTGGAAGTGTGGGTTCGAATCCCGTATAGGACCTAATTCTAAAAAAGCACTACATTCCGCACCTTGCTGTGAAAGTGCAATTGTTGTTGGTATTGTTGAAATATTGCTTGCGAAACGCGATGTAAAAGATGCGTCTTCACCAGTTCACTATTTTCCATAACCTATTGTACCAAGCACATGCACCTGGACGTAAAGAGTTGTGTCCCGGTAAGTTGACAGGAACCGCTAATCTTTGGGGTTATTCCAAGCTTCATTCCGGTTATGATCAAAATATCAAACCTCTTGGATTACACCAAAGAGCAAAGAGTTCGGTCGTCATGACGAACACTTAGACTCGATTCCCTGCACAGGTAGAATGTGTAAATCCACTTCTGGTGTTCCAGCCGTGATATTGCTGTAATATTGCTAAAAACGGCGTGAAACCATATTCACTCCCTATAACAATCGGCATCTCATTAAAACTATCCATCTGAAATATAATTCTGCCCAACCCATTACCTTAGATGATGCTCTTTACACACGTTTGACATAACGTCCATCACAGTGAATTGCATCATACATCAGCTTTATCACTTGTGGGTCAAATATGGGAATTTGTACCACATAACTCTTTGAAACCACACAGTCATCTCATGTAGCCTAATCTGCATCTAAATGTCAGCTGGAGAACAGCTGTCCTCTTCATCTTCATAATCTTCGATTTCGCATCCGTTTTAATTTCCATCTATTTCTTTCCAAAGACAAAAATAGAACTTACCAATTTTACAACTGTACAAGAGAACTGCTGTCATATTTCCTTATCTGACAGATTTCTAAAAAAGCGTGAATCAACACCACCTTGCTTGTACTTCCTTATCAAACTGTCGATTTCTTTGTCAGTGAATAAACAATAATACCACAGGCCACTATTCAAGCTAAGGCTGAACCGCCATGTCATATAATGTGACCGTTCAGCACACACACATTTATTGTTCTCCGCGAGAGTTTCTTTGGTGATGTTTTTCTTCACACAAAAACAGAATCTCCGATTGCCTGGACCTACATCAAAGATATATACGATATCAACATCAAGCAATGTTTTAATTAAAAAAAAATAAGAATGTTTTTCTCTTTAACAAGAAATCGATATTTAGGATAACCTTGTTGTATGTTCTTGTGTTTTTAATGTGGGAAGAAATTGAAAGGAAAAAATAGATTGTCAATAACAAACAGAAATAAAATAACTAATTTGGATTTATTTTCCAATTTTTACTGATAAGAAAACATTTGTCAGCGGTGTTGGTTTTATCGTGACACTTTCACCATAGTGCAAAAGCCTACCATGTCAGACTCCAGTAGCACAGACTAGGGGTGGGGCAAGGCAATAGTATAACAACCTTTGACACGCTTTAAAAGGATTAAATCGAAAACTCGTTAAATTTTAACACTTGTTTCAAGTTCATGCCACAATTTCTCTTACAAAACACTTCTGTCGTTTGATATCTCAAAATTCAATACAGCCGTAATATTTCGTAAACACTATAAGTACCGTGTGGCTCCAATAGGGCTGAATCTGATATGAGGCAATATCACAATCTGGTTTGGGTGCTGGCTACATCAGCGACAGCTTCTATCCAGCCCAGCTTGTTTCCAGTATTACGGAAATAGTCCTGTATTTACCCTAAGTTGTATTCTTCAATTCTTCATATAGAGACTTGAGAAATGCTTTCGACTGAAGTGGCTTTAGTCTAGAGCAAATCGAAATCTGCGATCTCAAGCGGCCCTTGGTTTAAAGTAATTAGCAAGTCATTTATTTGGCCCGCGCTATTGGAAAGACGCGCTCCTTTCGCTGCAGCTTGCCTTATCTGATGTTCATATGGGCCGTTGACTCATTAGAATTAAATCTTTTTATTTACAAGATTTTATCGATTGTTTTGAGAAGTGACAAGAAAATGCATTTTTTATTGGAATTTTATTAAACACCGTTGATAAACAAGACGTTATTGACACTGTTCATGTTAAAAATCTTCCAACTAGTTTATGTGAAGTGTGAAAGTAATATCCCGACAAAGATTACTATATATATACATATATATATATACACACACACACACACATACATACACACACACACACACACACACACATATATATATATACACACACACATATATATATATATACACATATGTACAAATATACACACACATACATACATCCATACACGTATATATGCACATACATACACACACATACACACACACACACACACACACACACA
This sequence comes from Haliotis asinina, assembly GCF_037392515.1. NCBI lineage: Eukaryota > Metazoa > Mollusca > Gastropoda > Lepetellida > Haliotidae > Haliotis > Haliotis asinina. The sequence continues at coordinate 40,822,617 of NC_090286.1, forward strand.
CACATATAGAGACACACACATATGTGAGAGAGTAGACACATCAATCATCATGTCACTGGATTGTCTGGTTCAGATTCCACTATTTATTCACAAAACGTAGTCATATAACTGGAATATTGCTAAGAGTGGTGTTTAACAACGAACAAAAAAATGTTTTCAACACTATTTCACTATGTCATTTGTTTTGGGGTTTTTTAAACATCGTGCTGTACAGTTGCTTGAATTAGCCTTTCCGTTTTGAGGGACTACAGTTTTTGATCAAGACATCAAAATGGGGTGGCCAATGGTCCTGTGCATAAAGCTCAGTGCCCAGATTTTCAAAGTTCTCTTAGCGCTAAGATAGTCGTAAGTGCCATTCATTAACATTAACGTACGACTATCTTAGCGTTAAGAGAGCTTCGAAAATCTAGGCCCAGGTCACAATGAAGTGAAGTTAAGTAACGATGGGCGCGGACAGTGTTCGGTCTAGGTGACCAGCAGCTTGACTCCTGAGAGTTTCTAGGACTTTAGTCCTGCCCCACAACGAAGCGCATGACACATGTGGTCTCGTCTTGGGTAAGTGAGAGTGTTCACAATTTCGTCTGTTCACTCAGCAGAAAATGGGTACCCGGTGGGATAAGTCATGTGACTATAACCCTAACAGGCAGCTTGGGTTATCCGGGGAAATAATGTGCCTGCTTTGACTGTTAGGGCTATGACCATTCACCTCGTGAGTGGAGTTTGGCACAATATAACTGAACATATTATTACACGAATGATACACGCTATAGCACGTATACTTCTCATAAGAAGTCAGGGAACACGATTTGCTTCATATGACTATAGTGGGTACTGAAGCACATACTGTCTTGGGTGTTCTTTAACTTGTTTTGAGTAGTACATAATCCCAACAGTTTAATATGCCCATTAATCAAAAACGTCATTTTGATAATTAATAAACTAATGGTGAACAATCATAAAGTTGAACCATGTCAGGTTTTTCTACATAAAATATGAACTGACATGAATACTTAATTCAAACGGGTTGTGTGCTTTCCACAACTAATAAAATAAAATCAGTCTTTAAAATGCTCATGCTATGAAACAATGAGTAAAATTAAAATACAATATAATTTTAACCGCTAAGAATATCATCAAATAGAATAGTTTCTTCAGATAAAGTCACAGAGTTCAAAAGTTTACTTGATTTGTGATTTAGCTATCCCTGAATACAGAGATTATGCTTATGCATGCCAACTGTGTCGGTAATTTATAAAAAGCATGTAAAACTAGCTATTTTCATACGTAATACTGTGATATTAATGACAAATTCCTAAGATATACAAAAGAATGTCAATGTGCTTGACATATGAATATGAACGTATCAATTTAAAATACAAAGTTATGCATGTATACATGTAAGCATGTTCACACAAGAATGAGCACATTTTATATTTCATAACTACATGTTTTCCTTTTGTCGAATTTGTGTAAAACTATCAGCAAACGAAGTAACACATACTACAAAGGAACTCGTACAGTCTAGATGGGCCTAGATACGTGGTTCGGGTTTTGGCTCTCACCAATGTGGTAAAAGGACATCTAGTCTGTTTTCATATATGTGTAGAAGTGCTGCATTCGTGGTCCTTACTTCACTGAAATAACTATTCCATCATTTGAGGAAATCATTAGCATCACAAGCCCTTATTTAGAAAATACTATGAATTAATTCGCTTTGAAAATATCAATTTGTCCACAACCGAGAGATCATTACACTCGCCGCCAGTAATTCCCATAGTAAATTAGAAAATTGCCAGTAGGTACAGGAAAGGAATGCTTATTCTGAACCAAGCCTAGTAATATTTCTGTCATTTTCTCTTTCATGTAGCAAACAATGACCAATCCTAATTCCTCGTTGAGAATAAAATCACATACCCATATTCTCGTAATACGATTTGGGAAGAGTATAGAAATAAGAGACAAGCATATCACAACAACAGATAAGGTACTAATATATAGCGGAACAAAATGATCCATCGGGCGGTAGGATTTCAAAATTCAAATTTTAAACGTCATCCGGAAATGTGTAGCCACTCACCAGTGGTAACGAAATCCCGAGGCAAGTTTCATACGTGTGAGAAATTATTGCTTGTCTTTCTTACTTTAATTATATATTAAACTAAATTAAACGAATTCTCAAATATCCCAATATCATTTTCACGAATTGTTTAATAAGCACATTTATTTTGAAACTTGATATTTGCATATTCCGCTAAAAGACACTATGCTTATGTTCTGTGTGGTTGTCAGCTCGAGACAAATACAGGATAATGTCAACATAGAACAGTGGGCATTGTGTGGAACAGAGTCACAAAGCACGCTTACCTATAGAAAGGTCAATAGTATATAGCAATTAATTGGCGGAAGTGTCAAAGTCGTTGATTGAAATAGCAACAATACAAGACCGGTTCCCAGTTTGGACTCCGCTCTTGACTTGATATTTTTTCATATGGAATTCTGAACATTTGAAGGATGCGCTATTCCCTGGGAAAGAGACTTTGTCAATACTTTAAGGAATCTCATACACTTAATTTTACACAATGTATCGTCATGTTTAACAACCAGTTCGACTGATGAATGAAATCGGATTGAACAAAAAAGAATGATTGTATCCGAGTCAGCTGATGCAATGAATTTGATCATTCTTTATTGAATTAAGATTCAAGTACATTCTACAGAATTAACGCGTAAATTTGTGGTACATTTATTGTGATACATTGTATACGATTCGGACTTCGGTGATTCAATCCTTTTGTAAAAAAATGTGTTTGTTGTTAGCTTCAGTGCCAGTTATACAAATAAAGAATGTGTCAGTGTATGGTTAGATTACTCAGTGCAATAAGATAATCCTTTACACGAAATCTCTGTGATGAAGTGTGGTACTGGATCTCCTTCCTGGTACAGTTTATGAGATCAGTAATGTCATATGGATTCTTGTAACGGAAGCAATGGGATTCGTTGGGACTAAGCGGTTGGGGAATTGTTATATGCTGACAATCTAAGGACGCATTCTCTTGGAGTGAGTGAGTTTAGTTTTACGCCGCACCCAGCAATATTCCAGCTATATGGCTTCGCAGTCTCGTGGATGAGGCATTGGGGTCTTGGTTTCAGTATTTAAATACACAAAACGTCAAAACGTTATTATTTGGTTGTGAACACACATCACCGGATTGTCATTTGGAATAACCGTGAAAAAGTTTATATCGTGAAGCACTTTTTTTTCTCTACGCTGAAACAGATCTTTATTAGAGATGCGTGTAGTGGAACTGGTTCAGTCAAGCTAGTTTTAAGACAGATTTCTTATTATTATTACAGGTCTTGTACTGGTTGAATATTGGAAAGTAAAACGAAAAACTATACCCTTTCGTTTGTAATACCTTTGCCGCTTATAATTAATATAGTAACGTTTAGTTATATCATAGTAAGTCAATGTTATATATCTACAGAGATAACTATGTTATTCTTATGCCTAAAATCACTTCGATGGATTTGTTTTTAAAACCATAGTTGCTAAAGTACATATATTTTGTTGACGTTACACTGATTTTACGTAAAACACTTTATCATGAAAGAGGCAAACAAACAAATATAAGACTTGAAAGATCGAACGTGGCATGTTAACCTGTTTAGATTCTGAGAATGTCACATGTCATTCAAAATATCGGTAACTGTGTCAAACGTTACGCTTTCTATCAAACTGATTTGCACATATTGTCTTCATCCATACTAGTGAATCTAAATGGTTCTTGGAGACATAGGGGATACGTGAAGGCTAATGCTGATGTATCAGAGCAGTCATTTGGATTCGAGATTACTTTTAAAGATGATACCTAAAGCATCTTTCCTAATCATTTATTTCCTAAGCTTCAAAAGTGTAATGATGAAAGCATTTTGAAACAAATACGGCTTATTTGGAATGGTGCACACGTACGGACACAAGACTTATTCACGTGTAGTACGCACGTGTAACACGTAAACGCTCATTACATATCTCCCTGGTGACGAACACTTTGTATGGAACAGTTTGTACTTGACGTAAAACAGTCTGTCAAACTGCGACAAATGTGATTTTTAAAGGGTCCATCGACCGTTAAAAATATATGTACCTATGTCAGCTTTTTTTTTCCAAGGACTTTATGTAAATATTGACCCACACTATTGGCCCTCGAATCAAGGCAACAGTCATTTCAAGATTTACAGTATTCGGAAATATTTACGAAGGTTAGCTTAAAATTACATATGTAGTATTATGTACTGTACATATTCTACAAGCATCGACATATTATCTTTTTTCTTGGGACAAACAAACATTATAGTTTTGCAAGCATGCAGCTTGAGTTACTTCTAAGACAAATTCAGTTTCTCTGTGGTATGTCCAAATTTGGTCTGCCAGAGAGCCGGGCAGTTACACAGCCATGGATTATGTTACATTGTAACATTGACGTGAGTAGTTTCTGGTTACCATTGTGTGAAGATTAATGTTACATGCACAAGTTGCTCGCTCAGCACCACAGATTGCCTAATAAGTCTTCATTTCTGCTGATGCGGATACTTTGTAAATTCCACATATGATGCATTATAAAAGTATATCTTGGAGAAAGTATTTCAAATATTTCAAGAATTAAACTTTCTCCGTAAGATTGCAAACACACAAAATCCTATCTTTCCTCAGCTGATGTGTGTAGAGTTAACGAGGGGAAATATCAGGCGTATTTATGCTTTCTTTTTGTAACCCACAAAAGCATACGACATATTTTATTTTCGCTTGCGCGATAGGAATGTTAAACACAGCGACTCCACCACAGTGTTACGCTTCTGGAGTAGGAATTCAGCTTCGGGGTCTTAGAGTGGACATCAAAGTCTCTGCCTCCCGGAGATCCATGACGTCATCGGCAGTGATATGAAAACTTACTTACTTTGTTTATATATAAACACAGCTTGGAAGGAGTTTGGTCACGTTTTGCAATATGAACGTATTTTCACAAAGTTTGTGTCTGTTTGACAAAATGTTTGTTTTTCTTTCTCTGGTTAGTTTATAACTGTATCTGGCATCTATGTTCCTTATGATATAATGAAGACGTTTAAACATTTAAAGGTATAATGCTTGCTTTGGAAGCTATTTGCCAGCATGCTTCAGCATTCGTAGATCCTACACTACAGCTTTCTGAATCTGTTACTTAAGTACACATCTTAACGTAGGAATCTTCTAGGTGATGAATGTTATAGACGTGTTGCCTTATAGTTTTGAATTTATGGATTATTACGGTAAATATATACCTTAAACCGACAATACTATCATCATCGGACTTTGCTACAACTCAAAAGGTGGTGGGACTGGGGTCATGCATCTTTAATTGCGCACTATATATGTGATGTATGCATGATATGCGTTAGTTACACGTTAGTGTGTGTGCCTGTGTTTGTGCGTGCGTGCGTGCGTCCTTTCTTAGTCCGGACTTATGAACTGGTTAACCCATCGAGTCACATGAAATAGTTATAATCATCAACGTCATCACCATCATCATCATCATCATCATACAAATCCTGTCCTCCTTACGTTTGTTGAATGTTTGTGTCTGCCAAGGAATGGTTTGTGTTCTCGTGGCAGGCCAGAGTGAGTGAGTGAGCTTCCGTGGTGCCGGCTTGAGGAGTATGGGAAGTACGGTGTCTTTGACGATTACATTTTGATGGAAGCCACAAGGTAAGGATAAGCTTATGGTTTATAGAACATCGAAAGGCTGCAAACCCAAAGGAGTATTATTGCCACATATATGTTTAACAATTCACATATAAACATGATGAAAGACAGAATGAGCAGAAACATCATTTGTTGACATGATTTTAAGAAATATTTGTTCAGTGGAGTGTACATAGACGGGTAGTCCCAGCCAGGCTGTTTCGCCGTCACTGAATCACATTATTTTCCTACTGCCTGGCCCTCCCTGGAATCATGCTAAAAGTTACACGACACCAAAAGTTTTCCCATAGACTTCTATAGTAACCTTATATTTAAAAAAAATACCCAAGCTATCAACAGCCATTCCGTGTACATAGGGCTACAGTCTGGTATTTAAACTACAAAAACTATTTAAAACACACATTCTGTCCAAGTTGTCCGGCGATTTGTCCAAGCACTGGAAGCGGAGCACATCAACCCCCCATTCCGCACCAAATGTCACCTACTTGAAAATATCGGTGCACAGATAAGCATAGGTCATGGTGATAAAAAATGACAGCACTGAATACTTAAAATTGTGGTCAGTTTTAGTTACTGGATGAATGTGCTTTTAAACCCATAAACATCTTACACTATTACATCCAATCACAGCTGTCACAATCTTCAGTCCGTTTGAGTTGTTCGCTTGGGGAGCATGTGATTCTCATTTAGTGTAGTAGAACCTAAGGCCCAAGATGAAGTATTCTAGATTTCATCGAGTAACCTCTGGTCATTCTGGGGCTCTAAATCTGAATCTAAATCTAAATCTAAATGGGCTTGTTCGTTACTATCAAAATTATATGTATATTCAGGGTCTATGCGTTAGTCATAGAAGAGCAGAATTATTTGTGTCTGATTTAACTGTGACTGAAGCTGAATTTCATTTGCTGTTAATTTGTGTCAAAAACGTGCAAGGGTATGGGGGCTAAAAACAGTCGGAGAAAACCTGGATTGGAACCCATGATCATGTTTCCTGCATGTCCAAGAGGCGTAACTATTCACCGTCCCGAAACATCAACCACACCACAGATGAAGAATTGTGTGTCTTTCTGCTGGCAATTTAGAACACTATTTTGACTAATCTTCATTTAATATCTATGAATCTAGTTCTGATAGGACGAACCTCGGTAATGTGCAGGGTTTTATCACGTGATCCGTAAGGTTTGACTTCATCGCTTGCACTGCTAATTACTCTGAGCTTCCGTGAAAAGTGGCAGACGACACGTCCAAATCGTCAGATAGAAGATTACGTTGACTGACCTTCACCCTTGACGATGCCCTGACATCATGATACTGAGAGGGGCGTATGTTACACATATGACCTTTGATCTCTGTGCTGAGGGTGACATATATTCTTGAGCGTTCGCAGCCAAATCCATATCAATACAACTGTAAAATGTGTAACACCAGTTTTTAACGTTTGCTAGAGAAAAGCGTGATAGTAAGATTGAAGGTGAATGTGCCATTCCGTGCCCTGTATAATTAGAGATCACTCTCTCAGTCCCATTAACATCAGATCTTAGTTCTCGTTACGCTTAGATCTGATTTTAATTAGGCTATCTGTAATGGATCCCGTCGCCATGTATTATGTGTCTAAATTCCATTCATAATCTATTTTGACGATTCTATTTCTGACGAAAGTGTGGTTACCGCGTTTTACATTTGTCCGATTTCTTCGCACAGATCGATGATAAACAGAAATACGTTTAAATGCATATATACCATTCAAAATAAGTCGGGGACATTCCAGTTTGAGTGCATGAAACTAGTCAGTGCCAATGCATATGAAAAAATCTAATATCTATCCAAACAGATTGCCAAGAAATGGAATAAATCGTCACATTTTACTCTTCATCGCCTGTTTCCTCCTTGACTTCATCATTTGCATTTTATCAATCTTTTAAATCCAATATCCCCTATATTTCTTAATGGTGTATGATATGTTTGGGATTTAATTTACTTCTATGTTATACCCTCGCCACAGCACGGGTTAGAAAGAGTTATATATGGTTAGAAGTGGCCTAATGAATCGTGTGGTTATTTCCCTCGTGTATTTACAAGGTGTCGTGGTATACACCGGGATAGTGGATGTTTTAAAAAGCAACAATCATTCTCTCAGCCATTATACACAGATCTAAATGTATTCTTGAATTTTATTCATTTCCCCGACGCACGAGAAAGAAAGTATTCGACAGAAGAAAGTTTACGTTATTGTTCGACGTTGGCTAAGACTGATAGAAACAAGAAATACTTATTTGATGGTGATGTATTTGATAGTCAGTGAATTTAGTTTATTGCTGCTTTTAGCAACATTCCAGAAATATCACGTCGGGGAACACCAGAAATTAACTTCACACAGTGTACCCATGTGCGGAATCGAACCCGGGTACTCGGCGTGACGCGCGAACGCTTTAACCACTGGGATAACGCACGGCCTTTATTTGATACAGATATCATAGTTGTGTTAAGACTCGAAAGTGTACAGTATTTCACTGTTTGGATACTCAGTTAAAGATACTAAACTTTTAACTGCTCCACCCTCCAACTCTTCAAAGCCATCGAACCATACTCTTCCATTTAAGCCTCTAACAAACAACACCAACTCGTGAGCTATCAGCTATTTATGGAGCAATTGCTCCTGTATTTGTTGAGAAGTAATTGATTGATTTCGCCTTTACAACTCCCCTTTCTTAAGCTTTCAAACTGTTCATTTATCCGTGATTGTTATACAAATAGTGACACACGGAATTGTATGATGGCGTACCGAAAATCGTTGGAAACTATTACGTCTCTCGACACAATCGAAAAGTCAAGGCATTCAATTAAACGAGCGTAAAATGCGTTTTAAGGGGCCTGTTCACGTGGCGATATTCATTGCGGGAAATATTGTAATTGACTTTCCGTAAACGCTTCCGTGCTCCCTTGCGTCAACGTCAGCGACGGCGGGTTCGCCTCCGATCGTTGGAGTAACACAAGGAGATGATTTATCGCCTATCTGATTAGTGCAAGGAGCTCAAGAGTTTCTTCAACAGTTATAGCTATGAAGTTTTTTTCAAACCGCATGCAATATCAGAGTGGGAAGAGTCCAAACGAGACGTCACAGCCCTGTTTCAGGGAGATATGTAAATGAATTCATCATTCAAAAGCAGAAAGGGTTCAACCCGGGTGATCTTGTTTTGTAAATCGTATCTTAATGTGATGCGAATTTCGTCATAAATATTTCGGCAGATAACTCGTATTAAATAATCCTTAAATTTCAATCAAAGTCGGGAAAAACTTTGTGCCCTGTCGGAGTAATTGGAAGATGTCCAACTAGATTGTTGACTAATGCCTCTTCTCAAGACTATGAGCCAGCTAGCGTGCCCTTTCGTTGTGTGGAAATGAAGTGCTTGTTGAGCTAGATATGAGGTTTCGGAAAGGAACTGTCTTAAAAGCTGTAATTAATCATTTCATGTCAAAGCGACTTTTGATACTGTAAACACATACACTGATGCATGTGATACAGATGATGTATTATAAAATTTCCCTTTAATTTTGTTTTGTTGTTTATATCTACTTCAAATTGTCTGTTGAAATAATTCCACCGTGGCTATGCCACACTCTGAGGTAGGTAGAGTTCAGTTTAAATTGACTTAAGTTCGCATGCTTGGTGTTATATCACTTTATTGTAATATATACAGGTCTACATAGATGTACATGCAGTAGATGAAAACATCTGGATCAATGGCTTTCTTTACTCACATATTTATGTCAAATTCGGAAAAGGGTACATATAGTTAGCTTTAAATGACCTCTCCTCAAAATATATATTAAATATAACTCCGCATACAACAAAGCAATAAATTAACACACTGGAGATATAATCGAAAAAATAGTGAGTGATATTAGTTTTATACCACACTCAGCAGTATTCCAGCTATACAGCGGTGATTTGTAAATAGTTGAGATAGTCGGGGATGACTGAGAGACAGCAATGAGAAAACAGTTTTAATATACGTGTTTTTGTTGTTGTTTAACGCCGCACTCGACAACATTCTAACTGTAAACAGTCCAATTTGGACCAGACAATCTAGCGACTCATGCAAAAGGAGATCGGGACACGCAGTGAAACAAGTCAGTGATCGAGGGATCATCAAGCTCAAGTTTGTAGGAATCAGTTCTGTATGTATAGGTGGTGATTAATAGAGGTAGTTAAGTCGGTTTCTTTGGATTAGATAGTTAAACAGGTTAACATTGGTAAGGCGATTCAGGTGTTTGAGGTGATTAAAATAGTTATAGTTGTTAAGATGGTAATTTCAGTTAAAGCAGTTCAGATGGCTCAGCTGGTGAAGTTTGTTATGTTGCTGAAGCCACTTGAGGGGGTCTGAAAGATTAAGGTGGTGATGGTTGTTAGGTTTGTAAAGCCACTTAAATTGTTGATTTAAGGAAGTTTAGATAGCTACATTGGTTAAGTTAGTTAATGCAGTTACGATATCTAGCTGGGTGTTTTAGATGGTTAAGGTGGTTTAAAGTTGTTTAAATGATTTCGATGGCAGTCCTCTACTCACGTTAGGTCTTTGTCCTCCCTACCACCAGGAACATGTCAACGAGAAATATCGACGTGGGTTCGAATGCCGGATGATGTATTTCTAGGTTTGCCTGCACCTAGACTAACAGCAAGTCTCTGAAATGAACATATTTTATTGAAAAACGTAAAGCACCATAAGCGACCTTGTGATTTTTACCACAGCTGAAGGCTTTTAGGAGTTGCATTTCTCCCCTTGGTCTATATGAGGTGTGATATACAAAGTTTTAAGTATTGTTCAAAGCACTGTAAAATTTACTCAGACATGATACTTCCCCCATTTTATGTACAGTTCATTTACTTTAGAACATCAGCATTCTTCTAGCTAAATGTTTATTCCACGCCACGTATTAAATTATTTCATTTAATCACATTTATTTATAGTAAAATCATAAATTAACATAAAAATCCATTAGAGGAAGATATTGAATAAATGTAATCTAGTTATAGCAAATGCAATGCATGTCATATCAAAAGGAATGTTACAATCTTAACGTACAGACCCATTCTTTTTTCCACTTAGCTTTTTTCTATCACAAAAATGAAATTCTAAAACACAGAAGACTAATAATTATCTGAAGGACACCCAGGTATCACCACCATCACGTCAAGGGTCCCTTATCATCTGTTGCTTCCGAAAAAAAAATCTGAAGAAAAATTAAGATAGCAAACGGAATTTAAGATATTATAGAATGTTACACTCTGCGACCTGGGCTCCGTGTTGACGCGACGTGGGAACCCGTGCCATTTCCACAGAGTTGCAGTGTACGCTCCCCGTACTCATCACACTGGTCCTCGTTGATTTTCGTATGTTCTCATCACCCACGCAACCACAGGAGCTGAAGAAGTAGTTGTTGACAACGTGTTGTATATTCGACAACATAAACTGCGGCAAATTACAGTATGGCCTATCTCTTCTGTATCGCGCTAGCATCGCTTGACGAGCACAGATACTGACATAGCTCACGTAACTATATCAAGGGATTGAGAGACATGGTCCAAAATGTTGGGTTTTTTTCACTTATGCTTCCGTGAACAAAAAGAAAAATATTTTGAGAATTCCGTAGTTCATTTCTATGTCAGACACGAAGAATTGTGATGACATTGTGGAATGTATTATATACTTAAACGATAATTTGTGTTTACGGTCCAGTATTTAACGTCAAAATGAAGGTGTACTCTTTTGCAGCAATTGATTCTGTTTTTAAAAGTTTAGAGCTGAAACTCTTTATTTATCACCAACATGACCCTTAAACGATGATACGGGGTTCATTTTGTATCAGTTGTTCAAATTGTGTTCTAATCAGGTAGGTTTCTCATTCTTCAACAGCAAACCTCTTTGTCAGGTCTAAAATCACATATCCGTGTAGGGACTTCAACAGACTGACATCAGTAAAACATATCCTGCTACGGGGACTTCAACAGACTGACATCAGTAAAACATATCCTGCTACGGGGACTTTAAAAGACTGACATCAGTAAAACATATCCTGCTACAGGGACTTTAAAAGACTGACATCAGTAAAACATATCCTGCTACGGGGACTTTAACAGACTGATATCAGTAAAGCATATCCTGCTACGGGGACTTTAAAAGACTGACATCAGTAAAACATATCCTGCTACAGGAACTTTAACAGACTGACATCAGTAAAACATATCCTGCTACAGGGACTTTAACAGACTGACATCAGTAAAACATATCCTGCTACAGGGACTTTAAAAGACTGACATCAGTAAAACATATCCTGCTACAGGGACTTTAAAAGACTGACATCAGTAAAACATATCCTGCTACGGGGACTTTAAAAGACTGACATCAGTAAAACATATCCTGCTACGGGGACTTCAACAGACTGACATCAGTAAAACATATCCTGCTACGGGGACTTTAACAGACTGACATCAGTAAAACATATCCTGCTACGGGGACTTTAACAGACTGACATCAGTAAAACATATCCTGCTACAGGGACTTTAAAAGACTGACATCAGTAAAACATATCCTGCTACAGGGACTTTAAAAGACTGACATCAGTAAAACATATCCTGCTACAGGGACTTTAAAAGACTGACATCAGTAAAACATATCCTGCTACGGGGACTTTAACAGACTGATATCAGTAAAACATATCCTGCTACGGGGACTTTAACAGACTGACATCAGTAAAACATATCCTGCTACAGGGACTTTAAAAGACTGACATCAGTAAAACATATCCTGCTACAGGGACTTTAAAAGACTGACATCAGTAAAACATATCCTGCTACAGGGACTTTAAAAGACTGACATCAGTAAAACATATCCTGCTACAGGGACTGTATGTATTGTACTATGGCTGAAATTCTGGAAATACATATAGGAACACTTGTACTTTCGTGTTCCCTTATTCGTTTCCAAGAGTATATTTCAGTGGTTGTCGTGGATTACATGTTGACTCAAAAACCTAAAGGACACACGTAAGTTAATTAGCGAGAACCGCGTTCAGTATTTTTTCTATGTAAATAATGCATACATTGGCTGCTGAACATTTAATAAAATATACACCATCACCATATTTGGTTATATCAATGAAAAGTCTCTTTAAGGATTCCACTCTCGTTTCAGGAACGTGAATATGGACTGGGGGAATGCTGCGAATGCCGGTATTCTGCAAAGAAACATTGAAAACATATTCAATATAATTTCATCTCACAAACAAAGACACAACACATTCGGTACGATGTAAATCAAACGAGTGAATCATATATGGCAGTAAGGAATCTTAACAGTTCCCTCAAAACGGAAGTCAAGCGGAAACTATGCAAGCGCCATGTTGTTTCTCCACATTTACTTAGTATATTTGTTTAAGAAAGACAAGGCTTGTATGTCGCCTCTCCGAGCTTTGAAGTCACTGCCTGGTTCAGTTGAACGTGAAATTATTTGTTTGGACAACTTGAGTTAGCAACACTTTCTTGACAAGAAGTAGCACAGCAAGGCAAGACGGACGTGCCTGTGTATATTGACAATAGAGATGTTGTTTTGTTTTTTTTCATTTCTCTAACATCCGTGTTGACCTACGTTTACTTTAGAATATGGTCCATATTTCAAAATAAATGAAAATGGGGCATATTGTATATATTTTCATTCAAATTCACAGAATGACATGGCGAAATGCATGTACCTGATCAGAATACCAAATAAATACGAATTTTCAGTTGTATATATCTAAGATCATGTGATACTTGTCACCAACAAGGAAGTAGATACAAATTTGTACATAACATACAGTTGTAAGGAACTCATAGGGACCTCTAACTTTAGTTCGGCATACCTGTTGTGTTCGTATATACGCATTTTAGGTTGAAATAGTGATAATACTCAATCACACTATGCAACAACAACAATAAAAACAAAAAGCGTGTTCATTATAATGTAGTTACTACAGTTGGCCATGACTGTCCTTCTAGACATTTCTTGCCTGACTGTTGGGAGGATTGTACTATGGTCACATGTTTTATGTGAAACATTTGTAAACACTGCCTATGTGTCGACTTTGATTATCTTTTAAGCAAAGCTTTTTGCTTAGATGCTTTGGGGATTATTCATTTCTATCTTGTACATTGGGCCGATAAAATAGGCTAGAAACTTCACTACACTCAGTGAGATCCGTTGCGTCAGATAATAGAGACGGGTTATTCTCAGGCTTTGAGGTATTATTTGATTGCTGAGGCATATATCAGAGGCATATATGATGCTATATCAAGAACGGTTTAAAAATTTGTAAGACCAGTATAACGGTCAATGACGCTGACCGGCCTCTGTTTGCGCATAATTCTTTCTTTCTTTCTTTTTTTTTGAAAAAATAATATTTCAACCATTTATGTATATTATTGACTAGTTGGGTTTTTTTCAGCATCGTGTTAACCATGATGTACTTTTCAAAATAATATTCAGCATTCATTAGTACAGCCATATGGCAAATCATCTCAATTTTAAGAAAATCAACATTACCTATGACTAGTTACAGAAGTCACTGCCCAGGACTTAATCCTGAGGAGGCGGTGGGGTAGTCTAATGGTTAAAGCGTTCGCTCGCCACGCAAGACCGGGTTTGATTCCCTGCATGGGTACATTGTGTGAAGTCCGTTTCTGGTGTCCCCCGTCGTGATATTGATGTAATATTGCTAAAAGCGGCGTAAAACTAAACCCACTCACTGAAGACACTGCGTGTGCAGTCACCTGCAGCTAACTGATCAGGAGACCAGGCTCAGTCTACATTGCCCGACCGTCGTAGTGCACAAGGAGCTCGAATACTTCCTACGTGTTCACTATAAAACACACTATTCACCCACCCACCCACCCATTTATATTAAATAAATACATGTCGACAAATTATTAAGATGTGGAGCCGATGTCTGTGCCTCTATGTTCTGTCGGTCTTATGCTAAAAGGATACCTTTATCGTCAGCAGAGGGCGCCATCATTTGATGTGTATCACGTGACGTCACTTATCATAATTAAATCATTTGAAGGAATATGTATATTTGCACGATGTGGGTGAGCCCTATCAACTTTTTATCAATTGGGTTTTATCCTAAGATGATACATAGTAAACGCTTGCATTCAAAGGGTATTATTTTAATAGAAGAATTAAATGGTTATCAAGAGATGTCCGTGGTTAAGATCAAACTAGAAAGAAAACGCTTTGTTTTGTTTTCAAATGGTTGTTGATGCTCCTTGAAAAATGATAGGCGACAGTTTCATTAAGAGAAAGCTGAAACACAATCTGTTTGATATCTTGCAGGAGATGATAAATATAAGAATGCCACTGTTGCTTAAAGAGCCTGTGACTAGATAGTGAAGTGGCTGGATCGTCGCCTCTCTGATTGTGGCGATGTAGAGAATGAGGTAGTGTTGAAAGGGAATTTTATCCGTTACGGGAGTAGGTAGAATGCACACTTTCCCAGTGATTTCTGGAATGCGCGTAACCGCGGATGCTTTCAACTTTCCCGTGTCTTTTTGTTATTTTTTCAATTGAAGAATTGTAGCTTTTTTTATATACTTACGGCTATTTCTAAAAAATAGAATATATTTAGTAAAGGTAGATATTTCTCGAGTATTTTGAAGGGGACTACATTTCAAGCCTTCTAGAGTTTGGGGGAAGTTTGCTCGAGTAATGGTGACGTATAATCGCAACTATCGCAAGTACCAGGGCCGTACTTAACACTTTCTAATATTTCCAGGGGTATACTTACAACTTTCTCGATTCTGAAAGGTATACTTATATATTTTTTTAATAATATAATAATACGATTTTCTATGGTGTTTGGGATCATTCACAACTGTCTAAAGTATTGAAGAGAATTTTGGGACATTTTCTGATTGGATGAGCGCTCTTGCATTATTT
The DNA here is from genome assembly GCF_037392515.1 of Haliotis asinina. NCBI lineage: Eukaryota > Metazoa > Mollusca > Gastropoda > Lepetellida > Haliotidae > Haliotis > Haliotis asinina. Next base: position 40,838,325 of record NC_090286.1, read on the forward strand.
TCAATGTACCCTGCTTGCAAGAGACATTTCTATGTATTCCGCTGGGAATGCTGAACTCATTTGGAACTTCGTGGTAGTAATTCTCTATCTCGAATGGCATTGACCACGTACGATGCACGGAAATTACCGATGTTTTGCGAATGCAAATCGATGGAAGGGAGATAACTCTAAATCTGCTTTTCTTGTTTGAAGAATCTAGCGATGGTTGCAAACCGATTTGTACCCGTGCTTCAAACAATTCAATATTAACATCGAGGTGTACGGTAAATTACATACGTTGTTCAATGGCCCCTCACGGTGCATGAGTTGATGTACCCTCCGGGATAGAATGACGCTCCCAAAAGTGATCATTGCACAATTACACAAAACTTAGACGTCTCCGACTCCACAAAGTTAAGGCAACATGAATTAATGGTATTTTTAAAACTGTTGTTTATAGATCTACGTATCCATATTATTGTTGGTAGGTGTCATCTTTATCACAGATATAAACTTTTTAAAGAATAGGTTAATCAAAGTATTGCTACTTGCATTCAGGATTCCCCTGCTAGGGAGTAAAAACCCCTTTCGGTACGCAGAATCCGAGGAGTACATTCTGGACTGAACAGTGGAAGACATTACAATACGTCTCTGTGGAAAATTCTGTGTGAATATACAAGTGACCAAAAAGCAACTTGAGACTGCAGCAGACAATTTTTGAACTGAGATACTCCAGCACATAAAAAAATATGCACTCCTCTCGCAATGATATTGTGTAACGGACATATACTGTTTGGTTCACATCCGGTTCACACTGACAGCACGGTCTCGTCATCTGAAATTCTTCTTATGCCATTGTTCGCAGATATCGTTCCACATCCGGAGGTCGATGGGGCAGAAAACAGTCAGTGAGTACAGAAACAATCACAAGTCCCATGAAAGCAAGGAATTATAGCACTTGTGAGTCTTACTGAAAGACAGGAAACATAACACTGGCACATCACTTGGCCTTGTGGCCCGTGTGTCCAGTGAATGGATGTCAGTGGGTTCATTGACCTCGTAGCGTGATGTACCACAATAAATATTACACATGACGTCGAAACACATTGCTGTTGACAGTTTACTTTTTTAGCATCATGGATCTTGAATGCTTCAAGCCCCTGTTGCGATGTTACTTGAATGTTGCTGAAGACAGCATGACGCTACTCACTCACACAATAGGGTTCAGTTACACAAAACATAAAACATCATGACATAGTCAGTCTACTTTACACCAGTGCGCAATGCCCAGTTTGAACGACACTCATGAGGGGTGTAAAAACCCAGCGATCATCTGGTGTCATGTTTTGTGAAAACGTAAAAAAAAAAAAAATACCGATTAATTTATTAGAGGAGAAATCCTTTCCCATGCGTTTGGAATGGACGTTCTGGGCAAGGAATGCATAAATCAGTATCAACCAATAGTACAGGTCGACTAGGGTACATGTAATTTAACGCAGAGCGATGCGAACTTTTATGTATAGTGGGGTGCTCTAAAATCAGTGTATGGAAAGACGGATGTTTAAATATTTTAGTTATATCACATTTTGAAAGACTGATCTGAAGAAACACTTTCCCACACCGAACAGTGAATGATGGGCGGTCACACATGACGCAACTAGCTATATAGTCACTGTCAATGGGCAATCTGCGTCTTGTCCTAATACTATAACACTATTCTAATTCAATAATAATAATAGCAATGAGAACGTACTGCTAAATTTCTAACATTCTTTAAAATTTCAAATAGCACACAAGAAAACTTTATTTTGTTTAAAAATTAGAAAAAATAGTGGACAGATATCTATATGTGTACGTAAACAATTCTACAAGCAATGGCATATCTGTAGAGTCAGTCGGTGAAATAAAACTAGCTCACTTCAAAAATGTAATTATCTGACCTAAAACCAGTGAAAAAAAATCGAAAGAGTTTGCCGAAAACGAAACCCCTTATAAGTACTCCAAACACGTGTTTTTCCCCCACTTTGTATGTTAATAGATTTTCTGCAAGTGCCTCTTAAAATCCACCTCTACTCGCGCTATCTTCGTGCTCATATTTGGAGCTATTACAATTCCTCGTCAAGGCCCAGTCCTATCTGCCAGCGTTTAAAGAAGGAATGTTGAAGGTTAAGATCATATCTTGAGCAGCTCAAGTCTCCCTTCCGTCTGCAAGTCGCATTGTTTCCGTATATAGGTCTCGCCCGGTCAAGCTGATCCGCATGATAGCATACGCAAACAAACATTCTATTTTTCACCGTTTAAAAGAAAATATCTAATTACATCAACGAGCCACGGTAATTAAAGCTCTTGATAATCGACTTTACTTTGCGTATGCCTGCTTTTTGCACTTGTAACTGATAGGGCTGTGGTATTTTGACGTTTTTAAATGTTGAATCCGTGTCCGGAATATTTTGGACTTTTTTGCATTTACTGTTATTAATATAAGACGGAGATTATTTAGCTTGTTAAATACATGTTAGTTTTTCATGAAATATTTGTCTTAGGTTAAACAGGAAAGTAGTTATTCGGGGGCTTGATAGGCTCTTGCAAGCTCGAAAGTAGACATTTAGACATAACATTCATCGCCATGTCTTCTCACAGTTCAGACAAGACTCCCTTTTCTTACAACCACTGTATATCGACTGTACAGACCAAACAGAGTGTACAGATCTGGTCTCTGCCCACAATCTCCTCATATTGGGGATGTGAACGTGTCTCCCTTCCATTCATATGGTGTCAACTGCCCAGACGCCAATCAGTGTCCCTCTTTTACCTTTATAACATAAGTATCGGTGTAGCGACGTGCTGGGTCACGATGACCCAGAATGTCTGTTACGTTCACCCAGCAGATCCTTCACTGAAAGTGTTTTGTTTCCTTTGTATTTAGACAATGTTATCGCAATGAATTTCCAGTTCAAGCATAGGATGTATCATGCAGTAAATCAAACCTGACAGTAACCCTTCGCGCGCTGTACATTTGGATGCGGCTTTCGTTTTATCGTCACTTATGTGGTGATTGCTGATCTTGAATACAGTATGTGGTAGAACCTTGATATACTTACATAATTGCCATAATTCGAACGAGGTGCTAGTTAAGGCAGTGATAAGATTTGTGGTATGTATAGAGAGACTAGTACCTCTTTCGACTTTCGAGAAGTATAATTTTGAATATTGAGGAAAAATCCAGTACAGGATATCAGTTTCGCTGATACAAAGATGTGTTTTCTTTAGAAAAAGTGCTTGAACCATAATAGTCTTAGAGTGAGTGAGCAGCAATATTCTTGCTATGTGGCTACGATCTGTTGAAAAATCGAGTCTGAACCAGACAATCCAGTGATTAAGAGCATATAATCATCGATTTGGATTCGACATGTGTCAACCAAGTCAGCGACCGTTAGTCGCCACTTACGACAAGCATGGTTTGCTGAAAATCAGTTGTAGCGCGGATCTTCGCGTGTTTAATAGTCTGGAATGTTGCAGTAGGTACGGACGTCAATTCCAGAAAGTAACCTGTCTCTATTATTATCCGATGACAAAGAGTCCACTGGACGTAGAAGACAAAATGGCGGTCAAATGATATGAATGAAACACAGAAAAAACGCATGTCGAAACATATCGGGTCATTCTTTCCTCATTCTTTTATCTCCAGAGGTTAAAACACGGTTTGCTCTGTAATGTTAACCGTATCAAGACATGTGGGCATGACAAATAGGTTAGGTTGAGGTGACACCCGCTTACTCAGCCTCCAGAGGTCTTCGACTGACATTCTAGAAGTTGGGTAGATGAAGGATGAGGAGTATTTTTATCTGATCTGGTATACCGATAAGAATGATCATGCTTTTGTCTCCAGAGGTTAAAACGCGGCTTTCTCTGTAATCTTAACAATATATATGTGGATATCGTAACTGGACTAGGTGGGCCGAAAACTTAACACTATACTAAACTATGTATAACAGTTCTGTTTCCAACAGGCGAAAACGATGTACGATAAGTCAACATCCAACTATTCATATTAGTCCATTATCTGAAGTATTCGAAATCTGGGACTGTTTCCGAGAAGATCCCCGACATTGCCACAGGGGCTGATTCCCTCATGTCAGAAAGTGTCATGTGTTTCTGAGGATCGCTAATTAGATGTAGTTTGCTAACAAGAGGAAATCAAATCCTGGGAAAACAACACTCCAAAAACACTGATGTCTATGATTGGGCTCCTGCCAATGAAATCTACAATATATATATGACATGAAAAGTAAACGATCCATGTTTATTTAACCGAGGTATTTTCTAATGTGTGTCTGCGGACGGAATATTGTCTTACGTGGACGTTTGTAAAAAAATGACAGCCTTAGTTTTCTTAGCAACCGTCGGTCTCCGATCGACTTTCGGTATGAGACTTAAAGATATTTCTGATTGTGAATTTCAACGACAAAGCGAAAATCTGATCTTATAACAAAAGCAAATAGAGAACCTTATCTAAATTGTTTTCCCTACCTCTTGTGGAGTTTTTACGGCAAATTGGGAAAAGCCAAAGGCGGAATTCGAGTTTAAGATAGATTAGACATTGCTTTCGTTATTTTTTATGAAAGATTGTCTTAGACTGGTCTTTGCATTTCTTCGGGTTTATTTTAAGAGGAAAACACATAGAAAAAGTAATGAGGTAGCGTAACTTAAAACCTGGAGTTGTTTTATAAGAATTTGGGTAGAAACTTGTTGATACAATCATGCTGCTAACACAAGTACATGGTATGGTGCCGTATGCGTTATGTTGTTGTTGATGCTTACATAAACTTATGGAGAGTGCTTCAAATAAGGGCGTGAAGTGATTGTATCTATACAGATAGATTTCGCGGACGGCTTCATAATCGGTGAATTAATGACCCTTTCCATTAATCTTTCCGTTAACATAATGTGTATTCATTGTATGTAAAGGTTTGAAAATATCAATATCTTTTCATTAGATCAATCTATTCATTTCTGTGTTAATATCAACATTCACACGGCTATGAAACAGTACAATTGTCGAAGAAATTGACTTTCAGTAGAATAATGAATAATTTATATGATATTAATCTAAAGTCGTGTCATTCACCTAATATTCCTTCCACTCCATAAGTCCATTTAAGAAAAATGTGACAGACCAGGACAAGAATATCACTGGGTTATAAAATGTACTTGATGTCATAAATGACAATACTCAATAGCTGTGTGACGGTATAGTATTTCTTCTTGTGGATACCTGTAGAGTAGGACGTCCTGACTCTTTTCGAGAACACCTGATGTCATTGCTGATTTGCGGTCATTCATTTGCATAATTTTCATCAAAACTTTGTCTGTTCCACCCAGAAACTCTCTCGGCAGATAATCGATAATGAATACTCTCAACGCTTGGCCTTTGTCAACTTACTCAACGCGATGTCCCCTATGTGGATTTTCCAAGTGATGTCCCCTACGTGGATTTTCCTAGTGATGTCCCCTACGTAGATTTTCCAAGTGATGCCCCCTATGTAGATACTGAAAGCTGTAATTCAGACGCAGCATTTCATGTATCGTTACCATGGGTACAATAATGTCGAAATTGAATTGTTTACATGTTTTGATTTGCTTGCAGCACTAAAAGTGGGGTCAGAAAAGTCCCCTGAACATCAGAGTCGATCGCAGTAACCCTGGTTGTCACAGTTTATCATTACACAGTGCACAATGTTCTGTAGAACACATTCATGTACTTGACACGCTTTTAACAAACCGACGGATATAACGAACTGGGTTTTGACCTGGGCACTTATTCAAAGTCGAAATGCAGGTCACGAACTATGGTTATAAGGAACTAAAATCCCGCTGAGTTCGTTACAACCGTAGTGTACTGTCTTTACAAGCCGACGTGTAGATCTAATGTTCCTGATACGGCGTTAAACGGCATTCACTCACTCGTTCATTCACGTATACAGAAACTGATTGAACAACTCTAGAATTCGAAGTATACTTGCGCTGACATCCTTTCAATACTCAACAGCTTTTAAAACAGAACCAACCTGTATATATACAGAATACTAGACATAAGGGAACGATTATCTTGGAAACGCTTGTCAGTCATGTCATTTTGTTCTCTTATTTTCCGTAAGGATGACTAGAGATTGTAGCTATTTTGTAATGATGCAAGACATCCCTGATATAGAGCATATCAGTATGCGGTGGCTAAAACGGTGGCTACTGATCCAGCGAGGTTCAGGTGTCGGGATCGAGCGCACCTGTGACTGGGTGTAAATACCTTGGAGTCAACTTTGTGTGCAGACTCTTTGCGTGTTGTCACAACCCCTAGTGTGTAGTACACAACCCTGTGCACTTAAAAGAACCCTCGAATCCGTTGGTATATGACCAGATTGTGTGGCCACATGAATACGTGCATACACCCAGTTGCGGGTACAGCAACGTGCAGTAAACTTGGACAAAGTACTGTGACTATGTGTCCCAGTCCACCCAGTTGTAAATTTGTGTAGTTCGTTAGAATGAGAGAGTCACAATAAACTTGGTGCGCCTAGTGGCAGCAAGAGTTGTATACTCCCCAGGGAGTTGAGATTGATAATACGACGTGACGCTGAGACGGACATCCAATGATCGAGGGAAACAAATACCAGCGCCTTGAGCAAGCAATAGTTGCATGGATATGTGCGCTATATAAATATCCTATAATAATAACACATTCGTTAATCTTTCTACCAGTTCACTATTTGTGTTTCGGCCAGTACAACAGCTCGCGATGATAATAGACAGGAAAAAAACCCTCAGCCGTTATGATGTAAACACTTGATGTACACTACCTTGCAAAAGAAAGTATACATCCATGTCTGACGGTGACTTGAAATAAAAATTCAAGGAAATGGGTATTCGATGGGGACGTATTGTATTTGATCAGTTGTGTTTGGCCATTGCCTTAAGCCAAACCTTAAGCCTACCCTTAAGGGTGGTAGGGTAGCCTTGTGATTAAGGCGTTAGCTCGTCATGCAGACTACCCCGGTTCGATTCCCTACGTGTGTACAATGTGTGAAGCCCATTTCTAGAGTCCCTCCGTGATATTGCTGGAATATGACTAAAAGTGCGTAAAACTAAACTCCCTCACTCTCTCAAGCCTTCAGTGTTTGCTATTGTTTGTATGTTTTTGAACAAACCCAGTTTTAAGTGTATACTATTTTTGCCCTGCAGTATCAGGGTGTCTACTAATAACAATACAGAATCTCATTCAGTGCAACCTGAAACTAAGTGCGTTAATGAAACAAGGGAACATACAATTCAACTTTGTTCCGGTTGTGCTTAACGCCAGTCATTATGTTGTTGTTTTTAATCATCTCCACTGCAATAAAAGCAAAGCGTTTTTATGTTGATTCATCATTCACACTGAAGGTCTTGGTAATTGTTTCACGGTAGACTTGTGGAGGACATTAAGAAGTCTGATGCATCAATGACCTTCAATTCTCGGTGAGGTAGCCTAGTGGTTAAAGCGTTTGCCCTCACGACGAAGGCCCGGGTTCGATTTCCCACATTGATACAGTTTGTGAAGCCCATTACTGGTTTTCCCACTGGGAAACAGCAAGGGTGCTATGCGATATTGAAACTGAACGTATAGGCAAAGCCAATCTCTATGGATAGTCAACTTCTTCATTGCAATGAGTGCGACGTCTCGGTGTAGGTACTAACACCGTCATCGCTTGCTTAATAACGGTGTTAGTACCTACCTTCACCCATACAACTTCTAAAGTGCCTCTTAAAGATCAAAGCAGTTTTACACACAAGTCTCCATTGTACCCAATTTACCAAAGTAGTCCTGAGCCCCTTAAAGACCCATGGAATGCCAACTCAGGTAATATATAATAGCTATACCATACACAACTGCGAAAAGTTTCCAATGAAAACCTTCGGGATTAAAATCACAAAAACTCTATCAACTGTACTAATACGTGTATAAAGTTGTGTAAGATGTGTTTTACCGGTCGATCGACAACCCCACTACAGTTTCAGTAGCTAATATGGCAACATGATCGGAATTCAAACCTCTAAATATTGCGGCATTACCATACTCTGTCATACAGATACCGAAGCAAATATATTCAAGAAGGCCCACGTAAGTCAGGAAAATATACAATTCCACAACTTCAGGAAATTAAGAAGGTCTCAGGGCTCATTTTCATGATATTGTTTTACTAAGAACTTTCTGTAAATTATATTCATTTCAGAGACTAGTTGTTAGTCTAACATTACCTTAGTTTCTGCATGTATGGAAGGACATCGTTGCCTTTATACGGCTAGCTGCCGGAATCGTCGGATATTGATGGGTGCACAACACACTATATATACTGATAGAAACAAATAAGGGGAAACATGAAAATACAAGTGTTGCTTTATTCTTTTCCAGAATTTCAGAAACGTGGCAAGGAATAAAGACACACTTGTGCTATCATGTGCTCATCAACCTGCGCAATATGGATAAGTCGAGGAACAGGAACATGTATTATATCCCTGTTTCTAATATACTTCTATGTATGTTCCTCTATAATAATGTGAAAGAATCGAATGTTCTTGGTGTGCTTAGAGTAATATCTTTGAAACCTGAGCTTTATTATATAGTCTTTCTGATACAGTATTTTATAATGATTAATGATAACTTTTGTCAGCGCCTTGCTGTAAACGCTTATGTGATTTTTAAACAGAAGCATTATTCATACTTGGAGTCATGTTTTATGTGAAGGTCAAGTGGCAATAAATATGTTTATCTTATATTTACAAACATGTACGCGTAGCAAAGCACGTTTGATGATATTTACAAGGTGTGGATTGTTGCAACATTTGTTTTGATATGCCGTGTCAAGAGGCAAGTGAATGTCTGGTCTCTAACAGTTCATATGAACTTACCAAACTGTCCATCTGTCTGTCATACCAAGTGTCTATTTATCATTGCGTGAAAAGATCACGAAGGGACCAATTACTGGCATTTTATAGACAATATATACATATATTTAATTAAGAATTGTTATATTAATAATTATGCTTTAGGTTGTTGACAAAAAAGACATTGCCCGTCAAACAGGACTGTTAAAAGAATTTTTCTCAGAACATATGCAGGCTTTAATTAAGGTTTAAATTTTGAAATATTGTATTCTCCATTGCCTACCTCCGTCAAAGAATGCCAACTGGTCGGTCTGCAACTGTAATTCAAAGACCTGAACACAACTCTCTATAAAGCTACTGTAATTAAATATACATTTCAGGAGGTTATTTTCTGATAGTTTTCGTGTCATCGGACCCCACGTCTTTGCTCTTATTCGCCTTTATTGGTTTTGCTTTTAAATACGTGCCTTGATTATAATCATCTCATTCGCTCCCCCAATGAAGTTTTCAAATAGTGTTTCAGGACTATTGCTCAGAGGTCGTTTGATCAGGTTCATCATTCACGATCTCACTATAAAGATCTGACAATGTTTGTTTGTGTTAGACAATTAAAGGACAATTCAAATTTCAATTTTCTGAATTTCTTGTCTTCTGTTTGAACTTTTCTTGCTATTTGAACCTTTCTTAGTTAAATTCGCCTTTCTTAACCTCTCTCCTGTCATTTTGTATCTTCCATTCATAATGCCTAGTGTTCAGTTGCAAATTGACTTTCTTTTCTCAATAAATACTTCCTCGGTTGCTATGTGAACTTAACTTTCTTCTATTCACAATAAATACTTCCTCGGTTGCTATGTGAACTTAACTTTCTTCTATTCACAATAAATACTTCCTCGGTCGCTATGTGAACTTAACTTTCTTCTATTCACAATAAATACTTCCTCGGTTGCTATGTGAACTTAACTTTCTTCTATTCACAATAAATACTTCCTCGGTCGCTATGTGAACTTAATTTTCTTCTATTCACAATAAATACTTCCTCGGTCGCTATGTGAACTTTACTTTCTTCTATTCACAATAAATACTTCCTCGGTTGCTATGTGAACTTTACTTTCTTCTATTCACAATAAATACTTCCTCGGTTGCTATGTGAACTTTACTTTCTTCTATTCACAATACATGCTTACTCGGTCGCTATGTGAACTTAACTTTCTTCTATTCACAATAAATACTTCCTCGGTTGCTATGTGAACTTTACTTTCTTCTATTCACAATAAATACTTCCTCGGTTGCTATGTGAACTTTACTTTCTTCTATTCACAATACATGCTTACTCGGTTGCTATGTGAACTTAACTTTCTTCTATTCACAATAAATACTTCCTCGGTTGCTATGTGAACTTTACTTTCTTCTATTCACAATAAATGCTTCCTCGGTTGCTATGTGAACTTAACTTTCTTCTATTCACAATAAATACTTCCTCGGTTGCTATGTGAACTTAACTTTCTTCTATTCACAATAAATACTTCCTCGGTTGCTATGTGAACTTAACTTTCTTCTATTCACAATAAATACTTCCTCGGTTGCTATGTGAACTTTACTTTCTTCTATTCACAATAAATACTTCCTCGGTTGCTATGTGAACTTTACTTTCTTCTATTCACAATAAATACTTCCTCGGTTGCTATGTGAACTTTACTTTCTTCTATTCACAATACATGCTTACTCGGTTGCTATGTGAACTTAACTTTCTTCTATTCACAATAAATACTTCCTCGGTCGCTATGTGAACTTAACTTTCTTCTATTCACAATAAATACTTCCTCGGTCGCTATGTGAACTTTACTTTCTTCTATTCACAATACATGCTTACTCGGTCACTATGTGAACTTAACTTTCTTCTATTCACAATAAATACTTCCTCGGTCGCTATGTGAACTTAACTTTCTTCTATTCACAATAAATACTTCCTCGGTTGCTATGTGAACTTTACTTTCTTCTATTCACAATACATGCTTACTCGGTCACTATGTGAACTTAACTTTCTTCTATTCACAATAAATACTTCCTCGGTTGCTATGTGAACTTAACTTTCTTCTATTCACAATAAATACTTCCTCGGTCGCTATGTGAACTTAACTTTCTTCTATTCACAATACATGCTTACTCGGTGGCTATGTGAACTTTATTTTCTTCTATTCACAATAAATACTTCCTCGGTCGCTATGTGAACTTTACTTTCTTCTTCTCATAATGCATAATGTTGCCATGTGAACGTTAATATATTTGCTGTAAAGTGAATTTCCTTTCTTTTCTCCTATCGGTACTTATTGTGTTCACAATGGTCAAATTCTTTGCCACTTTGTGTGTTTTGTTGTTTGTTGTGTGTTTCTCCTTATAAAGACAATGCTTACTTTCTTAGTTTTGAAGTTCAGTTTCTTTTCCTCTATTCACTATGCTCACTTTTGTGGATGTTATGTGCTATTCACTTTCTTCACTTGACAGTATACTAGTACTCAGTGTGTTCGATTCTATATGCACTGGCTATCTATTTATTCACAAGGTACATGAATCAGTATCTAACATGAAGGCAATAAATGCAAAAGTCGTTTTGTTTATAAAGTGTAATGAATATTTTGTACATCACGTAATCTCGGTTTGCATTTTGGGGTGAATAAAATAGTAGTGACGAATGAAGCTGGATCCAACACCTCTCAAAGCAAATACATATGAGATGTTTGAAGTCAAACGTGTGATAGAGTGTTTGATGCCTGGTATCCGACTTGCCTGGATATTTTTAGAGAGCATGTTCTGGAAGATCTACAGACAAACGGGGCATGTCAAATCTTGTCGTATATCAGAAATAAAAACAATGTTTAAACTAAAAACGTCTACTCCATCGCGAGACGGAATACAAAGAGGCGTTGGTGAAAAAATAATTACAGCCGATATGAACGGTAAAGATCGTGAAACAATCGTTGTTTGTCTTCCAGGTCCATTTTCGTTTTATCAGATAAAACCCTTCCTCGCTCGACTGTTGAAAACGTCATTCAAACAAACCCAGCAAACCTCTAAGAAGATCGCCAAAACACGCGCTAGAAGATTTGCCGCGAAATCGTGATGCATATTAATGTATCTGCTATCGACTACGTCACGGTGCGTGATGGCTGTGATACGCTCGCGACCATTGTGGAATCGACAAGGCAAGTACAAGTCACGTGCCTACTGAAGGCTTAAATTCCACCTCGCATTTCCTCGCCTGGTGAAATTCGCTACCGGTTTTTGGGGTGCAATTTGAGAGGACGGTAGTAGCGAGTCTGACAGCATACCGAGTGTCACGGCGCGGGCCTGCGACCACTCCCTGCGTAGAACAGCTGTATATTAAAGGTATGTAACAAAATATTTCCCTTCTACTCGGCGTCAAACAGGCGATATCCCGCCGGTCCGTAGCACTTTAATGTTATACATTTTATTAAATTTGCCTGTCATTTGAGATCGTTTTGTTTTCCAGCTCTAGCTTTGTAGTTTCATTTTCATCACACCCTTTGCCTATTTCCTTTGGCGAGTGTTTATATAGAATATGTTAAATGATTTTCTTTGCGCCGTGGAATGTTTGAGGGATACCGATTTAAACATTTTTCTTTTCTTATTAAACCACCTGTGTTGACCCCGAAAAATGTCATTCGCGATTGCTGTATAAACTTTCATATCTTTCATGCAATTGAGTTTATAGCTTTTTACAGGTTGTGTATGATATTGCATACATTTGTGTCAGGTTATGTCATGCCATTACACTAATCGTATCGTATAAAATAATATATGTTAAAATGACAATAAAATGTAGTAAATACTTTTAAAATATTTAAGGTAAAGTAAACAAGCTAACGAAAAAATGTATTACGATATAGAAATGTAAACATAACAATGATTCTTATGATAAGATAAATGATATAGAGCCAGGCGTCATAACATGCTCTGTTTATACAGAAATATTTATGATATTAACAAGACTGGAGTCTCCGTCTGTGTGTATGTATATCTTATCGGTATTTCATGGTGGCTTCAGTCTCAAACGTGTCTATTGCAAGCCTCAGCCACTGACAGCCTGCTCTCAATTTCTGGTGCATGTGTCTATTGTTATGTTTGTATCAGTTCGTCCTTGTACATGTACGCTCAATTACATAGGTTATTATTTAAAACATTTGAATCTGTTGTTATTAATGAACCATATTTTATTGTCATGCACTGGCTAAATTACCAATTTTAACAAAAGATGCTCTTAATGATTTCAGAATGCCCGATACTTGAAATTAAGAGGGATATTAGAATTAAGTATAATTTTCATAACTAGAAATGCAGGAAGAGTTTGGCGAAAGGGTTCGTCGGATTCTATAGTTACATGGTGGAGTCATAATTTCAAAGTAATTGCCTTTTGTACGTATGGGTTTTTTTTCAAATGATGATTGCATAATAGTTGGGAGAATAAGAATCTTCGTATCTTTCAGACATTTGTACATAAATTATTTGCATATATTACGTAGTCACGGGCTAATCAGTGAACTATTTATATATCTTATACTGTTGTTATTACTGTATCAAACAGTCACATAACTGTATAAGGTCACGTGAGAATTACCACTAAACAAAGTATTAACGACATGACTGCACGTCAGCTGCGGAGTTTCTAGATTTGTTTTGAGTGGGGCATTATTCTCCCTCCAGGGGATGGCGTGGGCGGGGGATGACCAACAATCGCCGTGTTCTCTCTATGGACCCAGCGTCTGATTTCAACCCGATGACAAAGTACATACTGTGTTTGGACGCCTACATTGATGCCGATAGCAGATAGAATTCATTTTCTCCGTCATTGGCTGTAGATGTTAATTTCAGTTTTACACTATTTTTTTACATTGTAATTTTAGCATCGTTTGCTTCTATCAATATCTGGGCTCTTTGAAAAACGGTGCTGTCATATTAGTGCGGACAGTGTGTGAATTTCGCGTTGATACTTCAACAGATATCTCAGTTTATTTTATAGACCAACGTGGTCCAAATCAGCATAATTCCATAAACAAGCATATCATATGATACAATAATATAAATGCATTACTAGATATAATAATTTACGTCCATAAATTTTATATATACTTCTCAGCGGCAGAATGTGAATCAGTGACTTTTGTACGTGACATTTTCCGCTCAGACCTTAAACTCTTTTTCAAATTTCATTGTCTGGCAGGGTTGAAAGGTGCGAACAGTGAACATGTGGGTGGTTTAATGAGAGTCATGGCACCGTTACAATGATGAAATGTTAGCAACATAACAACTTTCAGACAACAAATATGCACAAACCCTCCATATACATCCACTGTTTACCTGCTACTGTTCGTGTTTTAATACAAACAATGATTGTATATATCAGAGCATTTAGACACCCAAGAGAATATTCTTGCATTACATGCTTAATAAAAACGGACACCAATTGTTTTAGAGTTTAAACAAGAACTTATTTACATACAGACGAATTATATTTTCATGCATTAATCTCCAATGTGCAAGAAAAGCATTGCATTGACATTGTAACGATTCTGTTTTATCAAACAAAGTTGGTGACCGATATATGTTAGTTTATGCAGTCTTTTATTACACAATCAATGCCTTTGTTTCGAAATTATAAATATTTGGGCGAGGTTTATTCACTTTCATCATCAAATCGTGTTTCCTACCGTGGTTCACAATCTAGACATGTCAAAGAAACCCGTTACTAGTTCCTGTGTAGCAACCAGTGGCTCCATTGGCCAATGTGTGATTTATTTTGACGCAGCTTGTTTAAAACGAATAAAACATGGTTTAAGAATTTTAAACGCCCTTGAGCAATTTTATAAAAATATATGATAACATTAAAATTTCTCTTAAAACCGTAATCATCCATGTTAATAATTACTGCAGACTAGTCCCAGAAAAATAGGCATTAGTTTATGTATCTAGATCTTATGATAAAGTCTGAACTATTTTTTCACACGACTTGTTTTCAATCAAACACAACTGGCGACAAGGCGGCTGGTTTACAAGACTGTTTTTTGCTTTTCTCCAACTCTTGATTTACAATGAAACTTTTTAGTGGATAGCCACCCTGAAAGACGGCATTGTTACCCCCCTTGTCGGAATCAGCAGTCATTTAATGCTTCACTGAAGATAAGGCGACAAACATCTTATTACTGTAGGCCATGTAATGTTTTTAACACATTACTTAAATGTTACGCGAAACACGTGGGTCTTTCTTAACCACTATCAGATTTTCAAGATATAAGTCTTCACTTTCTGTATGAATCTAAATTGAAAAATTAAATGAATAGGAACGGAAAATATGTTCACAAACCGTCAACTGTTCTTATTCATCAACGCAAACTACATGTCAGTGACTTAATTAATTTTCTTTTTGATATTATTCATTAAAGTTATTTTGAAAATGTTAATCGTTTCAGGGTTATAGTTCAATAGCTACTCAAAACACCAATGAACACAAAATCTAGATGATATATCTAGGATTAATTAATTCGATCAAACACGAATAACAAAGTGTTTGGGCGTCGTTTTAAGTGTCAACTCGATCCCTTTAAAATTTAATTCATGTGGTGGTGTGGGTTTTTTTTCGTTTAAGGCGGGTTTTTTTTAAATCTGAAAATTCCCTATACTGAAATATTTGAAAAATTGAAGCTATGTACAATATGTAATTCATTTAGTCCGCACTATATCAAGATGTCTGTTCCAAGCGATAACATCGGATCCAGTTTTTGCCGTTTTAAAGAGATCCTTTTACAGTTGCGACATTACGCTGACACTAGTTCTAAACAAGGGGTGTCCAAACAAAAAGATTTTGATCGAAATCGGTAAGGAATTCTTAAAAGTAAGTATATCGCATGACAAGCTGCTAGAATCCCCTTATTTTGAGGCAAAGATGAGACGATTTCGCTCAATTTACGACCAGAAATGGTCTTTTAAGTTGTTGTTTCAAGGGAGTTGATAGTTGGGAACTTTTTTTAAATTATCAAGTAAACAAACAAACCCTTTTTTGTCAGGAATGGGACAAAATATTTTCTTTCTGCACACAACTTCGGGTACAAGAAACGGCAAACAGTGTGATAAACATCTTAGAATAAGACCTTTCGCCTATCGGTTCGTTTTCTAGTTTCGGGGAAATAGGAAAATGGGAAATTCAGACTCTATTTCTGTTTTTTGACTCGTTTTGCCATCCCGATTGATATGTATCGAGTTTTTAGATAGCGCGTGCTGAAATTGATGTCAAAACACGAGGTGACGAAACGCCATGCTTTGCATCATATGGACAACGAGCACCTGTGTGGTTGGAAGAACGTTGCCTGTCTTTTCGCAGCAGGTGCTTGAGTTTTCTTGGGTTCGAGTTTCCTTTCGTAAACGCCCTTATCTTCTCTTGATCACCCCATCAAAAGGAAGCGAATAAATTTATGCACGAGCGATAGCAAACGGTCAGTAAAGATGTCAACGATGTTATCGGAAAACAATTCATTTCATGAGAAAGTTGTCGAGTTCTGCTAATTGACAGCAATTAACACGTCCAGCGTGTCAGAGAACAGTTTAGAATTGCGTTCTAACAACAAGAGATTTTTTCACAGTGATATACAGCTCGGAGATTAAGGTGATATATACAAGATTTGGTGTCGATTTCACGTGGAGATGTGTGCAAAATCACGTACGGGCGGTTTGCCTGTGTAAATGAACGAATTTTTTTTTCATCAATTTTTTGGTGGTTTTCGAATCCGGGCTAGCTGGTGGGTTGTCCATCAACAGTTTGATATCTGTGTAATTTACAATTGGCTGACTGATTAGAGAGCAAGCGCCTTATCTCTTATCAAGATATGGTCATTCACGAGTTTGACGGCACCGCCCTTTGCGAATCCTGTGTACAAATCTGTGGATAGCCTCAAAAAAATTGACAGAGAACAATTTTAAAATGTAACTGCGTTGTTGGACACATCCAGGCAAGAAAAAGCACATATAATTATACTAATCAACTTCACATATCCATTGTTAAAAAAAATCACATCATATGACTCTTCAAACTTCGAAAGGAAAATATTTTTCAAGATATTGTTTATTTGTTATATATGTACTTGGAACTGCTTTTCTTCTTATACGTCCTTCAGAATCTTTTGATATTGAGAAACAGTTTCGATTGTTTGTTTGTGGAGAAAACTGAAATGTATTTCTGCATTCTCATTTATTATCGCTTTGATATGTTCAAATTTGAACAAAAAATTCATATCCCAAATTTCCTTACTTATAAAGTATGTATTATTCAACATGAATCAAGCTACTCTGCTGATAACATATATCAAACGTTGTGTTCGCCATGTAGCCGAACACTTCCGAATTTACACTATCCATGTTGAAGTATTTATTTTATGGACTTATAAATCTAAACAAATATGCTTTTTATTTCGTTTCACGCGGAAAATTCAACATTTTAGCGCACTTGGGAAATTCTAAAAACACTCGGAAACCACTTAAACCGTTCTAGCTCTTTTATCATTAGATGCAGAAAATGGAAGAAGAAAAAACACATCTTGAATATTTCTATAATGTTTAAAACTAGACTGTTTATAGATAGGAGATACGCGAAGGGAGCGGTAACATAGAAAAGTGCTAATGTATTTGATAAAATTTTCAGGTCTGATTTAGCCTCAAATATACACTCACTCACTTAGTTGTATTTGGCACGAGTACCAAACACAAAAACAATACCGATGATGTGTTTTATAGCAAATACTGTTTTGTAAATTATATGCCTTTTAAAAAACGCACATAAATAAGTTTGAATCAGACGATTTACGATACATGAATAAACAAAGTATCATTGGCAGATTCCCTCTCAGCTGATGCGAGAAAATTAAAAGAAAAACCTAAATCAAATGCTAAACTTCAGTACTGAAAGTTTATTAGAAGTTCCTTAGATAAAAGAAAAACACTCTCAAACACCGAACTGTTTGACATAAAAACTATAAAATTGAATTTCTCTTTTATATTAATAATATGCTTTGTCTCAATTTTCTTTAAACAGTTTTACCATTTATTGCTTTCTGCTGCTCGGATATTGAGAACGTTTTTTTTTCAGTGGAAGTGGTGTTGATTTCATACCACGAGACATACGTATCTTATACCCCTCTAAGCTAGTTATCTCCAACTGTATCGAGTTTCTGTAAGCTCTGTTACTTGTAAAACAGAAATGTGTTTATTTACTCAGGGATACATGTCAGATTCCATGGATAAACTTAATCAAAATAATAATTTCATTTCCTCAGCGCCTGAAACTCCCATTTGAACGAAACGACCCTACAAAACAAACCGATATTTACATTTCTGAGACGCACTGAACCACACAAGCCGGCGGTGAGATATTAGAACGTTGGGCATTGATGAATATAATTTTTTTTCTTAGATCTTATATACTGGCGACATTGTTTCTAAGATTTGAAGCGAAATATCAGTTATTTGTGAAGAGACATGACTCAGCTACCAGATTCCAAATCCAGGCAGTATAATATATGATTGCACGGTGATAAAATGAAACTTAAATTCAAGCCTTGATTGAGATTTTTTATCTGGGTCCTCCTCTCGAGATCTGCATATTTTGTTCCTGGATTTAAACCCTTGGTTCACAGACATATACAAAATGTCTCGAATGTTTTAGAAAGAATACGAAAAATAGTCCCAACCCCTATCATTTAGAAATGTCACCGCTTTTTCTGGCACTGTATTTTCTTAACTTTATGTAATTGTCAGTTTCATATGATTCATATGTAAAAGTATCATATCATACATAGCGTCATGAACAGCGCCATACCAAACTTCCTAAAATATCCAAGGCCGTTTCAAAAGAATGCTTTAATAACTTTGACAGCTACACACGTTACGTCTCACAATAAAATATTTTGATTTAAGCGCACCGGGGCAAAGGACATCTTAATTTAGCAAGTGTGTGTTTGTAGTTTTTGACCTGATTGAAATAACGCGAGTAAATTCCCACGTATTTGCCTGCCATATGTGAAATCTCATGCTGGATTCAGCCTGCCTTCCTTACGACTAACTTTCATTCGTACAGATCGCAAATTAATTTTCACATCCCAGTACCTTTTTTTCGCTCTAAAAGCGTGGTTCTCGAATCTCTCATCGCATGAGGTAAATCTCGGAGTAACGTAAACAGTTCCTTCTTCGCCTCCCCCTCTCCCCAAAGAGGCGCCCCTTCCGAGTCCCGGTACAACAAGGAATTATCGGCTATCGTGAGGCTAACCGCCACAAGCACATATCAGCCACTGTAATCTCTGATCCTGATACTCAAAGGAATTGTTAAATAATGTATTTTGGACAAACACCTCACTAGTATTCAGAAGCAATATGTATGTTTAAATGGTCTCAGCATACATTTTGTGAAAATAACAACATCCCGGAAATCCTGGTATATATGCTCTGTACACTACTGAAAATGTAAATATACACGTGCGTGTTTGTTATCTGAATGTTTAAATGTATGAATTCCATCAACACGTCCTCGGCGAATTTGAAGACCAGGTAAGTGAGTGACAGAGTTTAGTTTACGCCGCACTCAGCAATATCCCAGCTATACGGCGACGATCTGTAAATAAACGAGTCTGGACCAGACAATCGAGTGATCAACAGCATGAGCATCAGTCTACGTAATTTGGAACCGATAGATATTCTACACCTCAGTATATAGAGTATACTACATTATAACGTCTTTTAATAGCATTTTAGAAGTTGTGACTTATATACTGAACAAAATTTATAGAAAACAACACATTTTATTTCGGTATAAACTATACTTTACTATACCCAGACTAAAATCTAGTCACTTAAAGGAAATATTTTACAGAGGGACTGTTTATAAATAGTAACCATAAAATATAATGAAAAGGAGTCCAGAGACTTTTTTTTCTATTTCTGAAAATATCGTTGTCTAGACTTGCCATACATTATAGACTTGCTTTGGCTTTCTTGGATATATTTGTTTCAGGTCAGTATGAAACATTATGCCATATGGAATATTCTGCAGTGTACTATACACCAACCAATAGCTGTCGGTAGTGGCATTGGAAATGACCACTACTGATGCATAAATCATCATCATCATCATCATTAAAGGTCTTCATTTTGTAGTCGACAGGTGTCAGTGCTTAAAATTCCCTTCGTATGGTATAGTGATAGTGTCGGCTGACAGTAACGTTTCTGTAATAGCTACGTCCTATCCATAATTAAACATTACGTTTGTATTGTGTATTTGTTTCACTGACACACATAAATTAATGTGTGATGAATCAAGCCGTAAACACGTGGAACTGCCATGGTAACCCCCACCCCCTCTTGTTCAGATGCGATATTTAGGGAGGACGTAAGCAAGAAACAATCCCTTAAGATACTTAAACACAGTGTCTTACGTCATCGTCATATTATCAAAGGAGACTGAACTTCCGAACCCTTTTGACTTACGACGTCATCACTCTGACGTCATGTTGTGTAAGTCGATGAACTACTTGCCCATGAGATGCTGTTCGATATTCAAAATCTAATTTCATTTAGAGACAGGGTCTTAGTCGAGACAAATTCCACCTCTTTCGGCGCTCTTCAACAAAGGCAAACGGGCAGTCATTTTTTTGGACATAGATGGATAAGTTCCATGCAAAAGGAGAAGTGTTGGATCTGGTCATCCAGTCATCTTAGGTGCTATGATACAGTTGTCTCCCCTAGCCGTACCAAGGTCCGCTGATCGTGAGTTCGAATCCCGTAAATTCAGCTCACACACCCTCACACTAGGAGTGTAGGGTTTGTCAGTATCGTAGCAGTCCTCATCGCTAAGTGGCATTCGTCTGAATCTCTCAGCGCTGAGATGCAATTTCAGTGCAACGATATTTGGAAATGCTGTCTATATAGATCATAAATATTGATAATCGTTAACTAATTATCGATCGATTACTGATAAATGCCTAGGAAATAACCATGAGTAAAAATGCAAAGAATCTAAAACAAATGAATATATTTCACATCAGTGGTAAGCCTTGAAATGTTTATACACGTGTTATTGCTTACTGAAAGACCGCCCTGAACATAATTTAGAAGAAGCCCATGATTGAAAACCTAACTTTGTATGCTGTATGAGTAAGTAAATTTTTTTCTGTCTTCAGTTCATGTATGATATCATCGATGACACTCTCTTCATATCGATAGTCATTAAAAACTGTTCTATAGAAGATATTTGTGATTATCGTTCACTTTAACCAGTCCTAACGATATCACCCTAGAGACAGAGATCACGATGACACCAGCCTGGAATCATAATGAGATGGAGAATCCGAAAAGAAACTCAATCAATAGTTGTCACTGGAAGTTACTGAAGGGATCGGGTGGTCAGGCTCAGACCGCTTTACATAACCGGGCGTCGGAGGAACCTAGTGCTTAAAGTGTTCGCTCGTCACGCCGAAGACACGGGTTCGATTCCGTACATGATTACAATGCGTGAAGCCTCTGGTTTCTCCTTCCGCGATACTGCTGGAACAATACTAAAAGCGGCCTAAAATTAAACGCACTCTCTCTATATAACTGAAATGTTGCTGATCACGACCTCTAACGACACCCTAATGAATATATTCACCATGTCCTGGTTACCTTGGAAACGCAGGTGATAAGAACAAGGAACGGTAACTGTCGATGACACCGAGGCTATATCAGGAAACCAGAGTCACGTCAAGGATGGTAGTTACAAGTTTATTTCAGACGTGCGTAAACTAGATGCTAAGTCGACATCACCTTTGTTAATCCTTGTCTTGGTAACGTTAAATGTGCAGCTGGTATTCATCGGGTGTTTGTTTTGTTGTTTGTTGCACGAAATATTCAAGCTATATGTATGTGGCGGCGGTCTGTGGCTCATCGCGTCCTGGTTGGTTAAGACCGATTCTTACCCGGATTTTAACGGTTGGGTTTGACATAAGGGTAACGCTATTTTTCAGGGTATTTTCATTTGCAGAAGCCCGAGGTTTTCATTGAAGTATGACTGGCCTACGAAGGAGGGCAGTTGAAAAGACCCAGGGCTTCTGCAAATCATAAAATCCTGAAAAATAGCTTAACCGTCTAGCTAAAACGGATAGAATTTCTAATAAAATAAATACAAATAACGGTGTTGGTTTGGGCGCATTTAATGCTAACAACAAAGGAGGGAGGTCAGTAACACATTTTTACAAACATGGAAACGTCATAAAACAATACAGATGACGTCACTGTTGAGCGTCACTAATAGAGACCCTCTGTTCTGTTTTTCTCTGATGCCAGTAAATCTGTGACAGGAGGCTACCTGATGCAGACATCAGGTGTTTACGGGTTGGGGAAACAACCGAGTTCAGTTATGGTGATCACAAACCTATACTGGGGTGAACCCGAATTCGAACCAACGGTTATTGTTTTTTGAGTTTTTTGAGGTTATATTGTGCCATACTCAAAGATGATTGGTTAGTTTGCTCAATACGGCGCCATGCTGCTGCATTGCTAGGAGATTAAATCAATGAAGTCAACCATTTTTGTCGCCAACAATCGTTTTGTCATGAGAACAAGGCGGTGTCTTGTATTCCAATCGTATCAGTTAAGCACAATGCCAGATCTGAAAATAACGTGGAAAATAGTTCCAGGACAACCGAACCATTAGGTTTTAAAAATCAGTGACCCTATCTACCCTGTCTTTACGACAGAGACAGGGCCATTTTGATGCACTTACACCCGTATACTGATGTCGGGATGCACCATGTCCATTGAGACCACTGACGTAAATAATTGTTATGTCGGAGATTGTCGTGCGATAGTATCCAACCCTCTGAGTTTATTCGCCATTCTTAACAAATATTTCACTCGAGTTGTGTCTAGAAGTGCCAAATCCGGCATTATACGAACAGTGGTGTATTGTATCCGGCAGTCATTGTGCACCCTAGTTAACACTGTTAAAACCTGAAAATCACACAATGATAGTGCTGACCCATATTGAAGTTCCGCGTCTTGTTTACAAGACATGCTGGGTCAGCGTTGTTTGTCTTTAGTAATGCAGTTACATTTACAACAGAGATGAGAAATATGAACTCTGTAATTATGAAAATGATAAATACTCAACTTGCCAAAGATTTCCAGACCTACTTCGGAGTTTTGTTTTAATGCCTTTGTGGTATTGTGATGTGCATGGTTCCATGGTGCAGTGGAAAGACACACACGGCATCTTTGTCACCCGATGTCACTCGCCCGTGTTTTTCATCCCCCCCCCCCCCTCTCTCTCTCTCTCTCTCTCTCTCGCCATCTAGCCTCTCATACTGCTCTCTGACCTGTCTAGGTCATACCATGTCTCTCATTTTGCTGTCTCGACCCATCTAGGTCGCACTGTGTCTCTCCTCCTGCTCCCTCGGCTCATCTAGGTTGCATCTAGATCTCTAATCTTGCTGCATCGACCCATGTAGGTTTCACCATGTCTGCCATCCTGCTCTCTCGATCCATCTAGGTCGTGCCATGTCTCTCATCCTGCTGTCTCTCATCCTGCTCTCGGTCCAGCTAGGTCGTACCATGCCTCTCATTTTGGTGTTCCGACCCATCTAGGTCGCCCCATGTCTCTCATCATCCTACTCATGGCCTATATACACCATGTCTCCTCTCCCTCTCTCGCGGTCGCATTACCCAGGATATAAGGATAGTGATGCGCCATATGTCAAACTTGTAAACCGTTTCACAAATTTCATATCAAACAATGAGAGGCGAAAAACTACCTTATAGAATAAGTTATTGATAACGTTTGTTTCAAATGTGGAAACATTAAATCTGAAAAGTCTTTCAGAAAAGTATAAAAAGAAGATTTCATTACACTTTATCGCATTTCAAGCAAAATGTTATCAAAAGAACACAATGAAATATCAGTAAGAATGATACATTATCAGTTATGCCTCCTGATCATGTAATGCGTTATATATTTATACATGTCGTCATCCTCGAGCCCCTGTGCAAACAATATGCTGATAAACACTTGTGCAGGGTCCTTTCCGGAGTCTAAATGAATTAGCCCTGGGTTCACACACAAAAGAGTTTACTCGCTCACTCTTCTTTAACTGTCTTTCATCAAACCTAACAGACACAGTCTTGACCCCAAATTTTAACTCTCATCATTTCTCCTGTTATTACGACCATGGCACGTGAGAGGTCGCTATTGTTCCCAAACCTCGCACGCGCCTGACTGTCACATCGAATCACCGGGTCCAGTTCCAACGGACAATTTAGAAGTTGAAAATATTTCCGTCCAAGGACAAAACAATTACTATAAATTTATTATCGGAAATCATTTTAACGACCGATGCCAAACGTCTTGTCCACTTCCTTTATGTTAATCCTTAGCTGCGGATTAGGCCCTCGCGTTTCCGGTGTACCGAGGGATGAAGAAGCTTAAGAGGCATTAAATCTCGTTCATATTCGGAACTCAACACATAAAAGAAAGTGTACTAATTCTTCAGATGTTGATTGTTTTATCTGATTGGATGAAAGGGTTAGCGAGATACATCAAAGTGTCGATATTGGGATTTCGTTATACGTGTTTATTCACTGCTCTTATAAATATGATGAAAAATCAGCACGGGTATAGTTGATCCATCGTCTTCGACGGTAACGCGTTCACAAATATTTGTATCGCCTCCCGTGTTTGGAAACATATCGAGCACTGTTGTTTGTGTGTATCTAGGTAATTTGGGTGAGTCTTATCTTTCAATGAAAATTATTGGAAAGTAGTGATATTTGTTTAGTATTACAGTACTGATATAGTTTACTTGTAAGCATATTGTATACAAAGTATACGTTTCCCTGTAGTACTGAATACACATGAGGTGCGACCATTCATAGTGTGGACGTACACACTTCCGCAAGGTATCTAGTGTCTTACACTTCCGTGATATTATTATATTTTTTTTATGAAAGATTAATTTATCATATCTGGTATCTATTGTGTTCGGACACCAGGATGCGTATCTCAAACAACGTGCTAAAAAGTGATGTATAAATAACGTCACACGATAGAGGCTTGTAACGAGGAGTTCGGCGCTCATGGAGGAGACCCTTGGCGGAGGTAATGCCTTTATTTCAAATCTTAAGCATTCAGTAGAATATTAGAGTCTGTTGGTCATATGCAGTTTTATAAACGTTTTTCATGCAAGTCTTTACATCAACGCTGTTTTTGATGGTGGCTGAAATTTAAACAAATATGAAGTAGTTATGAGACGGTGATGATTTGTTACCCGTACCAAATCCTTTCTCTGAACGTAAGTTTGGTGCATTACGGTTAAATGAAAGATACACCCCGGGACGAATCTCGGCCGTGACAGAATACATTTGATATTTAAAAAAAACATGTTAAAATCGTTAACCAGAGTAAAATCCTTTGATGAAACACGTTCTTTCGTCTTCAGTACGTGACATTCTCTAACTGAAATGCAAAAATCGAAATAGATTTTTGAATGTTTTCTAACTATGTCATAGCAAAGTGATGTAAGTTCCATGTAGATTTCAGGCATTTGCTTGACTTCCGTACATCATGTGTTGCAAACTAGTATGCGGTTCCATCTGGAAGCAATTAATTCCTTTTCTAAACATTTTGTTTTCGTATATCTTTGAATGATCGTTAAATATTGAATTGGTGTTCGGACATTCTTTCACCTTGCCCATCATTTGGTTTGCTAAGGTTCTAAAAGTTTCATAAGTAACAAAGCTGCCGCACACTTTAATGTGGACAAGAATTACTTCATGGCGAGCGATATTCCTTGCATGTAATATATCTCTGGTATCTTAGACATAATTGCAACTTTGTGGTATCTTAGACATTTATTGCAACTTTGTGGTGCCATGGGCATTTATTGCAACTGTTTGGTATCTTAGACATCTATTGCAACTTTGTGGTATCGTGGACGTTTATTGCAACTTTGTGGTATCTTAGACATTTATTGCAACTTTGTGGTGTCATGGGCATTTATTGTAACTACTTGGTATCTTAGACATTTATTGCAACTTTATGGTATCGTGGACGTTCATTAACATGAGATGAATATCATTTGTAAACAGTTCCATAAGTTATTTTAAATTCTCCGAGACATGAAAATATAGACAAAGTGATGTTTAGCTTTGTCTAGGTGTACACCTTTGTGACTGATAATGGATGAAAATGTGACAAAAGTATATGGTCGTTATGTACATATTTGGTTGTACAATAAGTATTAAAGTAGGACGAACAATCGTTAGTAGGAGAGCGTCTCAAAGATCAACTCTAAACTGAAAAACGTTATTTTTAGATTTTCCTCTCGGAATCATCTGGGTTGTTCAATGGTAAAGGCGCTGATTCATTCTGTAAAGTAATGTGTTCGACTCTCCAGGGGAGTATTGTTACATAGTGTCTACCATGTGTCCCATGTTATCAGTTTTCTAACAAATCAAATGATACTACCAAAGAAAGCAGCACTTGATAAACATGTATCATGCTGTGAATTCTTAGGTTTTGTTGAATAAATCTATCGCCGTGTCAGCCCGAATGAGTGCAGTCGGGCTTCAGTTGAAATAATTGACTGTAAAGTGACAAATTTGTTTTGGGCATAGATTGGCATAATGCTCTAAGGTAATAATTAATAGTTAAAGTCGTCATATATATATATATATATATATATATATATATATATATATATATATATATATATATATATATATATATATATATATATATATATGCGATCATAGATGCATTACATTTGTTCTTTTTGTGTAGATTTGCATTTTGAAAGGATAGGATTACTAAGTATACTTCTCATGGACTTTTAGTACAATCTTGGAGTAAGGCTATCGATGCAATGTCTGTCGTCGGAGAGCCTTCCGCGTGAGAAAATGCACGTTATTGTTAATTAAAAAAAACAAAAAACACCACTACAACTGGTTTCTGTGCTAGCGAGTACATTGACCTGCCATTATCGATGGAATTTCAAATGCCCATTTTAGCCACCATGGTGAATGGTGGAATAATATTAGCTATTTCCAGTTATATATATTTACTCTTATATAACAGGGACGGTGGGTAGTCTAATGGTTAAAGTGCCCACTCGTAACGCAGAAGACCCAGGTTCTTTTCCCCTCATGTGTGCATTGTGTGAAGCCCATTCTGGTGTTGGGTGCGGCATAAAACCCAAGTCACACACGCCTTTGTACACGTGACCACTCGACAACCTTACTCTTTTTCTAAGTGACGTTAACCGATGGAAGATGAAATGTATTGCAATACTCGTCTAATGCTACTTAATACCATTGCTGGTTGATGTAATAGGATGTCCCGCGGCGAATGTTACACGATAATTGTTCAGGTGTGTTATAATTATTTTGTTATTTCATGTCTATGGTCTTCTCCTGAAGAGGCAATACAATCATATATTCACCAGAACGTGAAATTTCTTGGAACGTCAATAAACAAATGCGCAGTTTAGATGAATCGTATCGGAACAACAGGAACCGAAGTCGACATATGAAAGTATTTTGAAGTTTTCAGAACTTGAGTTCAGCAGGATAGATAACGTAAAGTCAATTGTTTACAGGGAAAGTTGCGATTCCGGTATGTCGTCGTTAGCATCGCATAATTAATTATAAACACTTCGAGCACATCGCAACGCTATTTGATAATTAGTGAGGTCAGGTGGGGTGAGGTGTATAAAATCGAGTTCACAATTAGTGTACTTATTTAGCGGCGTGCATGCACGTGCATGTGTGTTTCTGCTTGTAATAGTCTCGACTACTGATGATTTTATTGTACTAGTTACTGCGATGCCATGGCCAAGTGTTAACATGAACACTCTCTCAGACACATGTTATTGACTCCGAGCCGACAAGTCCTTGTTTTAATATCCCAATTACTCCGAGCGATAGGCAGGGTAACATTAAGTACCATCCGTTAACGTCTTTCAGTATGACAGTGCATGGTCGAGATCCAGCCCCCGATGTTCTCCTCTCGGGCTGATGCTTGAGTTACTAGGACCATTTCTAAGCCGGATTTGCACTGGGCTCCTTTTTTTACCATACATAAAACTTGTCTTTGTAGTTATGGTGATCATTGCATACCACGGTGGTGTACTTAGAAAATGTTGAACAAGAAGACTGTCACTTGAGGGAAAGTAATCAAATCTGTAACAAAAACCCTTCACACTATTTCAAGAGGCCATGGGACATTACTATCAGAAAATGTAAATTCTACATTGTATTTGATTTGTTCCAGATCCGAAGCTCACGATGAAGTACGACTTAGTCCCGACGGACACCGAAACGCTCATCGTCTACAGAGACCGCTACGATGACGGGACGGGCGACTCGGACAACACCGACACTACCCGAAGCGAGGAGAACGACCATCGGATGTCTTACGCCACTTCAGATGAGAACGATGACGACGATATCATTCATCATGACCACGATGACGATATTATCCATCACGACGATGGCGACGACAACGTCTTCTCTCCTGCGAGTCCAGACACAGACAAGTCGGCTCAAGATGGCGGCTTCATCTGTCTACAAAGCATGCCAAGGTCACTGTTACCGCCAAGGCACGTCCTTCTCAACTCGAGTCCTGCCGCGCTGGGTCAGGACGGACCTCTGGACCTGCGACAGAAGCAGCAGCTAAGGAGAAGATACAGCGATCAAGACCGGCCACCGTCTCCATTCCGGAAGATAGCTCGACGGATGTTTACCAACAGCCGGGAGAGATGGAGGCAGCAGAATGTTAATGGGGCCTTTGCTGAATTGCGGAAACTTGTACCGACCCATCCGCCTGATAAGAAGTTGAGCAAGAACGAGATCCTTCGTTTGTCTATTCGTTATATTAATCTTTTAAACCAAGTCCTGGAGTTTCAAAGTCGACAGGATTTCGGTCACGAGTTACCTGACCGACACGACCCTCGGGCAGACATCATGAACATTAGTCAGGACAGTGACGTCCAAAATGCGCAACGGCCATATTCCGGAACACCCACCCCTTCACCCCACTCATTTTCAACCGGGGTAAGTGGTGACAGAGGAGCAGACGACACTTCAAACTTGACTTAAAGGTCAATGAGAATTCGGTGTTGACGTTCTACAAATGTTTGACAATATTTAAGTATATCAAAGATTGTTGTGTTTGTTGAAGGATCCTAGTGAAGTGATGCTCGAAATAGTGACTGAAACGTCCGAACAAGTGATTAGGACTTGAGAGGGGTGTTTCGTTACCATTTCCATATGTTAGCCCCAACCTATCAACATTTTCATGTTATCGTTTCATTGTCGTAGCCAGTTTAATTGTCCTCCGTGTGATGATTTCTGCTTTTGTCATCATAATGTGTACAGCCTGTGAAGAGCCGGTTTAGACTTAATCTTCACCAACCCCTGCCTACCATTTGAAGATCCGGGTTCGAATTGGTCTTCAGGAACATATGCCTCTCATGAAAGGCGACTAACTTGATTGGGCAGTCAGGCTCGCTGTCTTAATTCATGTATGTCATCGTTTCCTGACTGCATAGATCGATGTTCGTGTCAGTCACTGAAATGTTCTATCCAGAGTCGATTATTTACAGACAGCCGCCGTGTAGCTGGACTTGTGCTGAGAGCAGTTATTCGACGTTAAACGAAGAGCATTTACATGGAAAGACATACGACTAAACCCATTAAATTTTGTAATTGTAATCATCAATCAATCCTTGTACGCTAAAAACGCTTATCTCCTTCAGCAAATAACAATCATAACCAACCGTGATAACATTACAGGTGTCCAACTGTATAGTTTCCAACACCATATATACCCTTAAAAAAGGCAGGGGATCTTCATTTTGTTTTTATTTACGATTAAAATATTTAGGAGATTTATCGGAGTCAATCAGTGCTGATATTGAATGTCTTGAGAGTGCATCACCATTTGCAATTCCTTTCAACAGTTGTTATTTGGAATGTAGACGCTTTTGAAAGATGATTGGTGTATGGCATGTAATTTGCATGCATACGATTTTCATTTTAAAACAAACGACTGGAAACAAACACTAACAAATGTGTGATGCAAGATGAGTTTCAAAATTAATGTTCTAATTGATTTCTCGACCTTCATGAAAAACGTCAACATCAAAAATGGGACCCCTTGAACGTGTATGTGGTTACTGCGTTGTGTTTTGGGGTGGTAATTGAGGGAAATGGTGGTGCGTTCATAAGATGTCTGTCCTTGAAACGTTTGATAACGTTTACTCTTCCTGTCCAAATTTTAAGTTCATTATTCTCTATCTTTTAAGAGTATATGTAGTGATACGCACCATGAGCTTAGCAGTTTTCGTTTCAGTGTCTAGTTCAGGCAGAACAGATCCTATTATTTCCATGGTAGAACGTTTTATCAATGTCGTTCTGTTTCAAAATCCTTATGTTCCATCATGTACATCTTTGGCAGCTACTTTTATTCTCTGAAAGGACGATCCAGTCATTTTAGGAGGAACCCAAGCATATATAGATAATGCAGCATGTGAACTCGATAGGACTTCTTAAATTTCGTCAAAACCTCAGGAGATTGTTCTAAGGATCAGATAAGTAAAAACATAACAGCACCACGCGATTACCAAACGGTCGAAGGCTTAGTGAAGAAATGTGACGCGGTAAATTTTTATTTAACTTCTCCAGGATTACAAACCCAGGAATGTTATCAGCTAACTTGGATTTTTATTTTTAAAAACCTGAAAAAGCAGGAAAATGCTCATTATACGTCGTTTTAAGGACGGAAATTAGGTGTAGTGGTATGAATACTGAACCGCAAAAGAAACGCAAAAATGAAATCTTATAAAGTAAGCGATCATGTTTACGTCTTCTATTTGAAAATTCGACAAAAAACGAGTTGCGTTTCTTTTGCTGGTCAGTATGCTTCCAACCATTTATCTCTGTCATAACCAACGTTTTCATCACATTTGTTAGTGTTAGATTCCCAACACGCATTACGATCAATGACCTATTGGACACTATCGTGAGAATCTCCTGGAGTTGTTGTCGTGCCTGACTCAGAGTGTCGGGAAACGGGCCCGAGTTGCCTTCCTTCCGTGCAGGGAGAGGGCAGGTGCTTGTCTCAAGTGCGCAGGGTGCTAGGAACATTTCTCGACCGTGTCATCATAGACCCCGAGCCTTTCATCATCACATGTGATGTACATCTATGACCCCGTTAATGTATTGTTGTTCTGTCTGTATTGTGTATAAACGTAAAGTGGCCACACCCCTGCTTATTTATGAAGGATTTTGCCGATAAATATATTTATTATTTTGAATGAGATGTCAGGTATAATAAGAATGATCATATTAATATTGTAGTTGTGACAATTTCTGTTGTTTCATATTTCATAATATGCTGTTTAGGGAATGGTTTCGTTTTGTTCAAATATGTCTGAAAGTCCGTGTTCCCGTTTAAGCATTAACTTCCGGGAACTTGTGTCCTTGAATATTTCGTTATAAAAATGACTTATTCCCGCTAAAACGTTCCGACTAAACTCGCTCTCAAATAAATGTAATAATGGTTTGTTTGTGTACAATTTATATCAACCGATCCACTACTGTGATACTTCATAGAGACAAATGTAAGCCTGAGACTCGAATAATTTCAATGCGGGCCGATATGTCTTAAGTACTAGCCCATATTGAAGGACTGTAACAAATTCCTGTTCTATATTAACAAATTTGTAAAAATAATGATATGCATACATCATATTTATTTGGTTTTTTTGACAAATGTAATATCCTTATTATATATGCAAACAAATTTCGTGATTATAGATTGACTTCTCGTTCTCAAATGTTGTAAAGGGAGATAACTTCTAGCTGAGATTATATCAACGTGGATGGAGTTAAATTATTTGCCCAGTGATGTTAGTTATTTACAATTTTCATTTTCAGTCGTGTATATATGTAAATAAAATATGTTCAGTGACGTTTGTATCATTCGTTTTGTTTTTGTTCTCCACGGTGAGAGAGAGACTCAGGGCACTACGTTTGTCGAACTCGGGTCCTTGGAGTGGCGAGCGAACGCTTTAGCTACTTGGCTCATTCCTCCTTCTTCTCAAACACCACTGTATTGGTCATGTTCTATACCATAATTATTTATGGAAGGAATTACATTTTCGGGATAACACCGACTTTCTCATTTGGGTGGTGGGGTAGCCTAGTGGTTAAAGAGTTGGCTTGTCATGCCGAAGACCAGGGTTCGATTCCACACTTGGGTACGATATGTGAGGCCAATTTCTGGTGTGCCCCACCGTGATATTGCAGGAATATTGCTAAAACGGCGTAAAACCACATTCACTCACTATAATGCTTAGTCGCAATGTCAGCTTGTAAAAAAATTCCCAGTACTATTTCACTTATCCTGAAGTATTAACACATACATGTGTTCAACACAAGTAGGTAATGCCCAAAACCTGCGCAAAGTATTTGAAATGAGTTCAGTCTCATCATTTCAGATAGGAGTTGATACAAAAATAATCACGAGGATTGAATTTGTTGAAAAAGGAACAAAAACAATACTTTATGCGAATCATATATTCTAGAATGGTTGGTTGTTTAAAACCGCACTCAGCAATATGACAGTCAAGACCAGACAATCCAAGAGAATGAGCACCGATATCTACCCAACGATGACATGTGTCATCCAAGTCAGCGAGTATGACCTTCCAATCCCGTTTGCCGCTCTTAAGACATGGGCTCTAACCGGAATGTTGGGAGTGCAAGAGTTTGGACAGAGATTACACAATTTGTTTGTTATTCACTCCGTGGTGAAGAATAATTCCAGCACGTTACGACGAATACCATCCAGACAAACCGGTGAATTACTTAAGCAATATCCCACACCGCCACGGAACGATGACATCAAACAAGTCAGCCAGTCTGACCATTCCATACATTGTATACAATACATAATGCTGTTTCGGTGGTTTATGGCCGATTCAGCGAAAATTCTTTAACTTAGGCAAAAGTTGTTCGCTCAATCATAGGAAGAGAGTTTATTAGGATTGTCTGTCGTTAACAAAGTATGAAAACTGATTTTTTAAAATGTTCTTTTCAGTACTATTTCATCCAAAGTGTTGTAACATTCGCGCATGACATCAGTAAGTAGCCTCCGATTCTGGTGGAAACTGGCGGCCTCGATAGCAACCTTGGTATATCACATGGTGGCAGTCAATGTAAAATTGTTTCAAACAAAGATAAATATAAATACATTTATAGATGTTCTATCAGTCATCTCTGGGTGAATGTGATTTCGAATTTGGATTATATGCTAACTAAATATATTCAAAGAAAGCCACACGAAAGAGTAAACACTAACATTTTGAATTAATACATATCTATATTATTATAATATGGGTGTGTGAGCGACTGTTATGAAATATGTGTAAAAACCAAAATACACGGATGTGTCCAGTTGTTATTCACATCTTTATTTCGTACATATATATATTCTATTCCGAAAATATTTGTTGTCAAAAGACACATATACATTTAAAGAAATGAAATGACCGATTTTCTATAAATACAGGATTTCTCTAACTTCGTTTGATTAGTATATGCCATCACAATATAGATATAGTAAGCAGCAAAGGGATTATTTACACTGATATAAAGAAACAACAACCTGTTTACGACAACCAGCAATAAGCGTCTTTCGAAAATTAGAGTAATTTATACAGGACAGAAAAAAGTAAGGAAATGTTTGAAAGATTCCTCTAGTGTGTATTAATGATTAAACAAATGTTGATTCCCTGTGGGGGTTCCGTTTTGGAAGGGTCTCACAATAACCTACTTGTCGTACCAGGCGACGAAACAGATCGGTCATGTAGCTGGATTATTGCTCACGGAGCCGTCAATAAGACACTTTATAAACAAACATTTTCAAGGACAATCGACGTTAAACTTTACCGTTTACTGCAATGTTTGATTTTGTTTGTGAGGTTTGATTCTTAGTTTTGAAAAGTAAATTTAACGCAGGGTTTTGTGATATAATGTAAACGAGATTCTGGTGACACCTGATCTAAGATTCAAGATGGACATTGTTTCGCCAGGATCTTGAATTTTCCAGGTTACCATAGAAACGCGTACTGTGTGGCTAAAGACGTCACTGGCTTTAATATACTGAAGCAATATTTTTTTACGCAGATTAACAGGGGTTTGTTAGTTCGTTATTTAAACTGAACGATATTCCATGTCTGTATGTCTGTAAATATTCGAGTCTGGACTGGACAATCCAGTGATAGATTAACATGGTAAAAGATAACAGAAATATATTTCAGTAATACTGTGTAATGTGAGAATATTTCCATTAAAACCACATGGGTAATATACTACATGGATCTCAATTGAGATACCGCGTTGTGACGTCACGTCGATAGGTGAAAAAAAGAACAATGGAAGATTTGACTTAATTAGCAAATCGGTAGCGGTATGCGAGTGAGGTCGTCTGCCGTTTTTAGCAATATTCAGTCAATATCACGGCTGGGGATCCAGCAATGGGCATCGTACACTGTTCCCCGTTTGAGGAATCGAACCCAGGTTTTCGACGTGAGGAGCGAAAGTTTTAACCTATGGGCTACCCAACCGGCCTCACTGGAAGGAAACATAACATATAAATTCACCGGTATCCGTACCCAATAGATAGTATACATACTGTTTTGAGAGTGATGTTCTCGAGAGACTAAATACACGAGTGTACATTACCACAAATATTTAAAACGGACTAAATGTTTTTGGTTATACAACTGACAAACTGATTACGCGCGAACGTTCGTCAAATTGAAAGGAAATATTTGAAGAAATCACAAACAGCGACCAAAGGTAACATTTCATTTAAACATTAACAACCTTGCATAACCATGTAAGAAGTCCAATCTGATCTGTGTGCACCAATACTGCATATTACGTGAACTGCAACAAACATGTTATCTCCAAAATGTTAAAAACAACTGGAAACTTCACGTATCTATAAGGTTCTTCATCGCCCAGCTACAAGCAATTACGAGTTCAATCCGACCTCCTGCGCACAGGGAAAGTAATTTTCCGCCCACAAATTAATTCAGCTAATTCCCTTCTTAGCTCCTTGAAAAAATGATAATTTTGCTTGAACGAGAGGCAATATTCATTACATGCAACGTTCTCTCAGCAGAGTCTCGGCTAATTCCAGTAAATGGCTAATAAAACCTTAGTAGTCACCGTCTCTCAAAGCCCAATATTGACAAGGCGACCTCTAATCCCTTTATCTATTGACAACACCTTGAGAGAGGTTCATCACAATGCAATAGACACTCTTGGTTTGGCGGAAGAAATTGTTTGCATCACTGCGCATGTCAATCACGTGAGTTATCTCCGTCGGAGATCACGTGGTGCACTGCGCAGACGACATTTATATTTCCGCAAACGGAATATGGATAAAGAATGGGGCACTGAGGGTTTTTTATTAATTGGAATTGAACGAGAATTCGATGGCATGGATATATTTCTGTTATATTTTGCGGAGTTTGTTTTACGGGAAGAAGTTTAAGGAGACGATAGCTTGAGACTATATCTGAGTGTCAATTAGCAATTTGCCGTCATTTTAATCAAGTTTGATTGATTTCAGTTCTTCTGCGCGAACTTGTTTTAATGCCTGAATAAAATTTCAATGATTATTCATCAACCTGACTAACGAATTCTCAGAATAATAACACTACCCTACAACACACGAGTTAGAGTGAGTCCATTAACCTGAGTATTTAAATGATTAACGATTGTCGTATTGTTACGTCTCACCTGTGTTTAAGTTGTTTACGCTCAATTTCACTCAACTCTGGAATTAAATGAAAACATCATTACATCGTTTACATTTTTGTCATGAATATTTTCCATATTTGCGGCAGCTAATTACATTTGTTCGGACTGTACAATAGCCTGAACTACCATGTCGATAATGCATAAGCAGTTCGCGGTGTTAAGATTTTCTCTCAGTAGTTTCAAAACTGAGGTACCATACATAACAGAACAATGTTCCTTACCCACTGGTTGATATATAATTTCACCAATACATTAAAATATAATTATTCATACATGAGTCTGCGTTTGCTGATGCCATGTATGCCCAATGCGTCTTTTACTATGTAGAAGTAGTTGGCTACAACGCTTACAACTGGCTGGATTGTAACAAGTGTTACATGGTATTGTTTATTTCATTATATTACAAGATATTAAATTAAATATTCTTAAAATTTCTATGATGAATAATTTGGACATATCCAGTAACATAAGCTGTGTAAACGTTAGTCTTACGCTACTCCCAAATCGTAAAAACCACATGGGTAATATACTACATCGATAATACCATTAATTGAGACACGGTCTTGTGACGTCATGATGGTATGGGGAAAAAGAACAATGGAAGATTTGACTTAACTAACATGTCGATAAAAGTAAATGAGTGAGGTCGTATGCCGTTTTTAGCAATAGTCAATCAATATCAGGGCGGGGTACACCAGATATGGGCTTCAGGAATACATGTAACTAGGTGAAAAATGCACATGTCAATTTTGGGGGAGACTGCAACTGTTTAATAAGTCCCTCAAAACATGATGTGAAGTTTTGTTTGCACATTATGAAAGAAATTACATTGGCGAAAAAAATGTTACTTCAACTGTTTTACAAAGAATCAGAAAACACATGAATGTCAAAAGACCTACTGACGGGTTAAAACTTGTGGTGAGCATCAATGTCCACACTGTGCCTTGACCATCTGCTGTGTCCTGCTCAGCGGAGTGAGTGAGTTTGGTTTTTAGCAATAGTACAAGCAACATCACGACGGGGGACACCAGAAATGGATTTCACACATAGTGCCCATGTTTGAAATCGTATCCGGGTCTTCGGTTTGACGAGCGAACGCTTTAACTACTAAGGAACAGCCCCAACCCCACTGTATTCCACAGCTGCAATAAATCCTAAAATTATGAACTATGCTTAACGTTATGATTGATAACATCCAGTAATGAAATACACTAGCTGTGTAAGTATTAGTATGTATATTTATTTAGTACCGTTTCGAAAATCAATTCAAAATGAAGAACCAAATTACTCAAGACAACGTCTTTTGTTTCGCAATAAGACGGCGTTCCCATGTAGATTCTCACACCGTTGTAATGCTTTCTTCTTAAACCTGCTGTGATGTTGCTGGAATGTTGCTAAAAGCGGTATAAAAGAAAACTCACTCATTCCCTTTTCAATCATCAACCAAATTTCTATAAATGTATTTTATTGTACAGTTAACTTTTCACAATTAACGCACAGTTACTCGTGTAATTTGGACTTGAATTAAAAATGTATGTTGCATTACCTGGGTATGTCCCTGTAAACTTCCGGGTGCAGGTCGCTACCTGTAGTAGCCGACGCTATGCCGCCCGTGGTGGTACACCGACAGATCATATGATTGCTCTGCATACATGAATTACTCTGTCAGTAAGCATCGACCAAATCTAATTGTGAGAAAAGTATTAACTTATTTTTAAAAATAAAGTGATAGTAATCCGAATTCTTCAAGTTTTAGAAATTTTAATCGATTCACTTATCATAAATGTTGAAGAATGATGATAATGTGTGACAATGACATTAAAATGTATTCATATATCTCGTGCTGGTGTCAACCGTCTTAGCAGATGTATAGTGGAATCTGTGTCGTGTACTGATAGGCAAATTGACGAGCCCACCTACCCGTCTACACCTGCCTCAGTGCATTCTCAGGAACTGATGACTCCATTACCTAGTACTTTTTTGGGTTGAGTCCCATCCGGGATTTTTTTCAGATGAATTATCATTTGAGTTAATGAGTGTGCGTTATATCATACCAACTTTGTGTCAAAGCAATGTGCCAATGCACACCACCCCCTTCCACAAAAAACCCAAACTAACCCGAGCTGAATTTCCAGAGGAATTTGAAAAACTTTTGGAATCAAACATGAAATCCACTTTAACGTATTTGGGTGACTTCAATGTTCATTTTAAAAACAAGATTTTTTTCGAAAGACAGAAAATAGTGAAATTGTTGAAAATGCACAATCGTGTTCAAAT
Organism: Haliotis asinina; assembly: GCF_037392515.1. Taxonomy (NCBI): domain Eukaryota; kingdom Metazoa; phylum Mollusca; class Gastropoda; order Lepetellida; family Haliotidae; genus Haliotis; species Haliotis asinina. Next base: position 40,876,413 of record NC_090286.1, read on the forward strand.
GGTGCCACAGTCTACCCGCAAGTCTGGTTATACACTGGATTGGGTTGTTACTGCACAAAAGAGGTATTTGGTTTCTGATGTCCAAGTAATTGATAAACAGTTGTCACTTCATAGTTTTGTGAGAAGGGCATGGAATATGAGCAAACCCAAACTTAAACCTGTGGAAATCAAATATCGCAATATTAAAGACATTGTCAAAGAGGACTTTAGGGAGGATATTCTTAATTAATTTACCATTGCTGATCAACAGATCTGAACATATTTGCTGATATGTATAATGCAACCCTCACAAGCCTTTTGGATGAACATGCTCCAGTTCAGATAAAGAAGGTCCAGTAGAGACCAAATTCTTTCTTGTACAGTGAACACGTACTCCAGGCAAAGCGAGTGGCGGAACACCAATGGCTTAAGTCTAAACTTGAGTTACATCGACAGATTTATCGGCAAAGTAGACATGAACTCAATAAAGTCACAAGGAAAGCGAAATCCAAATATTGTAAGCATAGAATATTAGGAATGAAAGATAGCTCGAATACGTTTCACTAATTCATGAATAAGCTCCTTGGTTAGAATGTCAATGTCAAGTTTCCTGAACATGATTGTGATGAGGCGCCTGCTAAGGAGTTTGCGGAATATTTTCATACCAAAATCGAAGTCATCCAACGGGATCTCTGTGATTGACTCAAAACCATCGGAAACTGTTGACGTAAGAATAAATTATCCTTTTTTGAGCCTGAGTACAAAAACTGCTTTGTTACGAGTAATAAATCGAGCTGATGATGGGAATATTGAGTTATTAACATTCTTAAATCTTTCCGCGACGTTTGACACGGTGGACCATAATCTACTTCTCTCAAGATCTCAACTGCGGAGTGGAATTACAGATGCTGCGCTTGCCAGGACTGCGTCATACCTGAGCAATAGATCACAAAGCGCCGTCATCAATGAGGAAGAGTCTAAATGTTTCTTACTATCGTGTGGAGAACCTCAAGAATATGTGCTTGGTCCTGTGCTGTTTGTGCTTTATACAGATAGTTTTGATAGAAAATAATAAAATGGGCCATCGGTCTTATGCTGGTGACACTCAACTGATTGACAGCTCCAAACCCGAGAATGTTCAGAAGGCCCAACAACGTATTACTGATTGCTCAACAGATGTCAAGTCCTGGATGCCATCAAATATGTTGAAGCTAAATGACGAGAAAACAGAGGTATTGTTGATAGGAAGCAAGCATAGTTTGCGTGACATTCCTGTTACCTCTGTCGAATGCTTCAATCCTTTTTGCTGACCACGTAAGAAGCCTTGGTGTCGTCTTTGATTCTCAGCTTACTATGGAACTACAAATAGACAAACCTTGTAAAATGTGGTACTACCAGCTCCGTTGTATCAGTCAAATACGCCATCTTATGACACGGGAGTTATAGACGTGACTAAAGTAACAGCTTGCTGATAGGAATCAGTAACGTCATCTGTACAAACTCCAGAAAGTCCAGAACACTGCTGCTAGGATAGTGACGAGAACGCCACAATCATCGCACATAACGCCAGTTCTTAAGGATCTGCACTGGTTTCCCACTGAAGCGAGAATCAACTTAAAAAAATTCTATGCACGGTGTATAAAAATGTCAAAATGATACGACCACCACCATATCTTTCTAATATGCTAATTTTCTGAACACACCAAACTTTCATCTTGCCAGATATGGCCAGAAGTACTTCTGTCACGCAGCTCCTCGACTATGGAACAAACTTCCTTTGGACATCCTCTTTCATCATAATTAATTGCATTCAAATCAATACTCAAGACGCAACTATTTTTCACCCTATTATTCATGAACTATAATTCATAAACATTTTCTCCGGCTATGATTCATAGAATTTATATCAGGCTGTCATTCATAGCTTTTGTTTGATATTATTTTTATTTTTCATACGCTTTGAGCATGCACCTTGTGGGTGGATACACCGCTTTATAAATACTCATTATCATGACTGAGACGTCGCCTTTCCCAGAAAAAGACGTTGCATATTCATAAAAATGTCATCATTTGTCATCACTTCAACCTCAAAGATGCCTATCGAAGATGACAGCACGATGTTTGTTTGTAACAGAGCGCACGATTGTGTATTAGTGAAAGTATGATATATTCATGGAAACGAATAAAGGAATACATGAAAGTACAAGTATCTCTTTATCCCAGAGTTTCACCAACAGTGGAATATAAAACACAAGAAACACGGAAAAGAGTTTAGGAGCACTTCCACCTTCACGTGTTCTTTATTCGTTTCCATGATAATATATCACATCTCAGGAAAATAAAAACATATTTATCACTGTTGTCACATGCTAATAAGCACTACACGATGACACGATTAAAACGTTCATGAACATCTATATAGCATCTGGTCATTTGGGCTATGAGACACGCATTACGGTAAAACATTTGAGCTAGATAAAAAGTATATTGCACTTACATCAAACATCCAAATTCTAGCACACATACATACGTACATCAATGCATGTGTAAAACTATGGATTAACCATTGATAAGTGGACATTCCTGAAAAAAAAAACCTACGGGAACAATAGCCTAAAGTCGTCATAATGGTTTAAGATGAAGAAAGAAGCAATTTTAGGATTAATGATTTGTGTACACTCTCCAGAACAGACACTGTTTGCTCGGAGGTCCGACGTGCACGTATGTATTTAAGGGCATGATTCACAACTGACACATTCATGCTCACGTACGAGGCAGAAGGATCGTTGCCCGTTCGCTAACGTGAACACCATGTACTCGTGTATTGATTGACTGTAAGGTGTTCCCCAAACTAACTGTTTTACCTGAAATAACGTGTACACACAATGCCACCATCAACATTTATACACAGTAAATCTGCTGCAAACAGACATGATGCAAAACGGAGTTGCGAGATTTCCAAAGGTCTTGGACAATGGGGTAGCGTAAAGCTTGAAGTGTCCGCCCGTCACGTCGGAGACCCGGGTTTGATTTCCTACATGGGTAAATGTGTGAAGCCCACTTCCAGTGTCCCCCGCTGTGACATAGAGAGAATATTGCTAAAAGTGGAGGGAAAACCACCCTCACTCACTTTCAATAATCAGCTTGGAGACTATATAATATAAAAACAGAACAACGCTAAGGACGTGACGCGGGCCGGTCGTCATTTCATCATCAAATGTTCATTACATTTGGCCCATATACATACAATTCTGCGTATTCCAAAAGGCTTGACCGAGTCAACGTGAAAAGGAAACAATTTCTCAAAATCCAAAGCATTTTCATTTATACCTGCACAGCTTATATCACATACCAGTTACATATATTAGTAGCACGTATATATGAAGAAATCTTTAGGATCATAATACTATTTTTATATTTCTCACTTTAATCTCATTAGATAAAACGAACGAGATTGGTATTGTCTTCAGCTTCGTTTTGTTTCAAGGATATTGCTGAAGGGTCTGCCCAAGTGTAATGGGATGGCAGTCATTACTTTGTTAAAAGCATGTTGAACGGCAGACGTCGTTCGAGAGCATGGTCTATCTACATTTTGAACATGTGAAGGGACGAAACGTTGCAACATATATTTTTTGATCATATGAGACATGCCCAGATAATGACACATGCTCCAGTACACGGGTGTGATGAACATTACCTGATAATTTGGCAGATCACTGTAAATGTAGATAGGAAAAAGGCCAACTGTCTCGATTAACAGTCTCAGCCTGTTCCAATGGGCGCAAAAGACAAAACAATGTTGAATATTACTAAAAATCATTTACATGTGTGTGTATAGGGTGCGGTGGGGTAACCGGCTGGTTGAGGCGTTCACTCGTCACGCTGCACAAAGGGAACATACATGGGTACAATGTCTGAAGCCCATTTCTGATGTCCCCGCCGTGATATTTATGTATTACTACTAAAGTCGCCATAAACCCAAATTCACTCACTCATTGGTGGCATCTGCTTTTAGCGAAAAGAGAGTGTGTGTTCTGAGAGTAGTCTCGTGAGCATTCACGAAACAATTCACAACATTTTGGTTTTTCCTGCTGTTTCATCCTTTAAGTAAAGAACACACATGTGTAATGCACATATTCGAGCGATCTAACAATATCAGAATGTTTAGCGCTTCTTTTAGTTCGCGTTTGAACGTTGATCGTAAATAATGTCATCTACTGACTGCGTGGCGTTCGCTGTAGTAGTCTACAGACTGGCATCGGCGTAAAATATTCGCACACTTCTTTTGCAAGAGAGGACGTTTTCTTAATCATGAAATTGTCAAGTACAGCACAGGCCTGCGGCGTGGCCCGTGAACGATTTAACGCCTATGATAACCAAAAGCTTTCTTCAGCAGAGTGGGTGCTTGCATCGAACAATATGAACAGAAACCATGAATAAACTCTAATCTGTTATTTTGCTCCATGACCATTCAAACTCGAGTGAAACTGAAGAGTCCACCTCCTCCCTCCCCCAATAATCATTCGTGTCTGGGATGTGTGGGACACTGCTTTACCAGCAGTCTAAGTAAACTTAGTCTCAGTATTTCTCGTAACATTCCTAACGAATAATTCGGGAGACTAAATTTACTTAGACTGCTCTACCAGTGACGAGTGGCAGACAAATGGGCAGCCCCGGTCCCATTCTTATGCTTAATACAGAGTCCTCGTATGCAAGTTAAATGTGTTTTCCTATCACACATACCGACACAAATCACAAAATGATTTCAGACTACGTCGAGGCGCATTATTTTAAATGTAAAAGATAACGAACAGCTTCAGTTAGAGAGAAATTACTGATGCCATTTCATAGTGGTCTTTAGTAATCGATGATATCACCACGATCTGAAAACGCTCTTATGAAATTTCAACGTAATAACGTCAAGTTTGACCTTGTCCATCCATATGATCCGTATCTGTGGGTTTGGGGTGATATATTTTATTTGTGCATTCGTGGCGTAACAATCAGGATAACATTCCTGAGTAATAAGTGCCATATGACTAAATTCACGATAAGTATAAAAAGAAGACCTGATAAAGACAAGGAGTGTCATGAATGGAAGATCTCTTCGGCAGTAGTTCACAGTATCTACTAAGCTGTGTCCTCATGTAAGGCAAATCAAAAACAGTAAAAACGAAACAGTCTATATATTTATGTTTATTTCGTTTCTTACAAGTATTTACCTCACACTTTCAAAATCAACAACTGAATGCACGCCCTCACGATCCACGGTGGGCAGTTATAAAACCATTCCTTGATCGATTATCACCTCAGTGTTCTATGCTTCTGTCCTGTTGTCAGACAAGCTTTTATAACATAATCCAACATCTATGCTCATGCCATAAGACTGTGAAATTGTGGAGATACTAGGCTCAATACAGAGCCACATACAATACAAACATCTCTGGTAATGAGAACACTAGGGTCAGAAGACTCTGATCACAAAACATCAACCTAAAGCTGATAATGTGGAGATTCCCGACTTATGAACAATGACTGGACAATGAAATACTGTATGATATTCAAACCTTTGGTCATGCTTAGAACGTGAATGTGGGGATGCTAACTGAATACATTTCTATCTACAAAAGAGTTCGTCCAACTCTTGGTTTTATATTGCACATTTTTCTAGGGCTTTGCACCCAGTTAAACCATTCCTACTGAAAAAAATTTCATGGAGGGACAATGTGTACTTGTTACTGAAGATCATACAATGTTATAAATACAAATCAGCACATATCATACCAAACAGTCCAACACAGTTGCTTATGCTCAATGAAAGGTGGTAAATAGTAAGAAATAAAACAACAATCATAACAAAGTGTTTTCTTTAAATAAATAGTCAAGATAAAATGGCATCTAAAAGGGTGCATAAGAATGCCTCTTTGTAACATTCTTAGAAACTGTAAATGGCTTTCATGCGTAAGCCTTTCAACTAAATTAAAACAAAATAAAATAATTACTTCTGATTTAGTGCTGTTAAAATTTCAAAGAAATAATTTGCAATGTTTCTGATTTAGAGTTCCATTTTACACCAAAAAAACCCAAGGAAATGACCACATAAGAATTGGAATTTCGGCTTAACATAAAGTTTTCAACAGCGCACATATATATGTAATAACATTGTTTCATCACAGTTACAAAACCTGTTGACAGGCCAGTGTCAAAATAGGTATAATACACACAGAAGACTTGTAAATACACTTTGATTCAAAACCTTTCAATATCATAGGAAATGTTCACGAGTAGGTTATGCCATAAAATGCTAGTCCTTGATCCCAAACTTAAACCCTAATGCCAGAAGATCCTTATATAATTGTAATAGGACACATCAACATCTACAGTTTGGCCAAACAACAGAAAATTTTGACTTTTCAAAAACGTTCTGTATCTCTGAGTGAAATGATGATGTTGGTGAGAACTGTTCTGAACACAAGACCCACACTGAAGTAGGTAATGGCAGTTACTGCTACGGACATGAAGAGGAATGGACTGCTTATCTCCCCTTATCGGATCCTTGTGAAAAGGTTCAAGACAGACTTGGATTCCTGAAGAAGAAAATATATATCTATTATTCCTTACTGAACAGAGAGATCCAATATGGATACATATGGTTATTAGTTGCTGAGAATTTTGTTATCACAACATTCAGCTGTTTACTACATGAACGTTTAATGTATGATTGAAAATAAAATGCTTCACTTGCTGAAACATAATCATTAGCCATATCAGGCAGTTTCTGCAATTTATAGCTGTATAAGTGACAGCTTTGAAATATCAAATGGTGGCATTCCAGCGATCAGTATTGTGATAAAAGATTCCAGAAAACACTTGAAACTTTTCATGTTTCTTTCAAAATGAATCAGGATAATCTAAGGATAAATACTCAACCATGAAATACACAAATTTATATCTGAATTTCAACTTTTTCTCAGACATTTCTCTATTATTACAGAGATTGCTGATGGAATTCATATAACCTGTGTAACAAAAGAGCATCTCACCTTTGTTGATCTAGTTTTGCTAAAGACATTCCAGAAGCGAAGTGTTTCATCCCCTGCCCCGGTGACGATAGCTTCCCCATCTGGAGACATAGCCTGTAACAAATTGAGATTGAAGTAAATGCATCTTCAAGGACTTAACAGCAAGAGACATTCACACTATCACACTGACATGAGCCAAGAGTCTTAATTACAGTATAAATTTTCAGGGATAACACTTCTTCATGCAGTTTTAATACCATGGTTATTGTCTTACAATTCATATGAAAGAACATTTCAGATTTGATTTGTTTCCACTTTTCATTCTTGGAGTTAAGCAGAAACTACACCTCTATTTTCAAACAAATGTCTTGACTAAGGATAGCATATTCAGGCAATATGTCCTGAATGTCATACAGACTCCAACAGAAATATCTTCTGCATCATGCACCAACTAAAAACTGCAAAAGTCGCGATGACAGCAGCTGGGTATTGACATTATAAGACCATTTTATGGACACTCCCTATCAAAACTCATAAAGTTCTAAGATGAAATGTGTCACTCGTAAGAACACATGTATTTCTAAGGACTGTTAACATCTGTGCTTTGACTATAGAAAGCATATACATGTAAGACAGCCAATGTACAATCACTTTAATGAGTGGAAAATTGAATAATAACCAATATTCTGGTAATGCAATCCAAGAGAATGGATAAAGAATCATCAGACTACTTACCAGATATAGAACCCTGTAAGAATGCCCTGTCAGTTTGGCAATCTGCACTAGTGAAGGATATTTCCAGACTAGGATTTGGTTTTGTGAGTACCCATGAGTGCTGACCTGAAAATGAATAATCACATTACAGGGGCAGATGATTGTTACAAATTTAACCAAGAATTTGTCAACACACACAGAGGACAAATCTTTACGGCCAACAATAGCTGAAAATGTCACAAATTGGAATGAGAAATTTTCAAATGAAAATTCAAGAAAATAATGCAAAATCCATAATGACTACAAAAAGACTGGCAGTCAAGAACCCTCAATAAATCCCTCAGGACAAGTATTCACAGGACATGTATTGTATGCTACATGATCAGGGCCTATTGATGGTTATATCTTTTAAAAATCTGCATAAACAGTAACTGAAGATGATACTGCTACCAGAATCCCTCAGGACAAGTATTCACAGGACATGTATTGTATGCTTCATGATCAGGGCCTATTGATGGTTATATCTTTTAAAAATCTGCATTAACAGTAACTGAAGATGGTACTGCTACCAGAATCACTTCACAATATGGTTGAAATTAGATCAGTAACAATCTCTTTAGAGTTTCTTCCCTTAGAAAGAAATATATTCCAGATAATATTCAACTTACCAATTCATTTGAGTGTTTTGACCATGCCAGATTACAGACTTGTGACCCTGTGTCTACACACTGTAGCGGTTGACCAGTTAGTGTGTTCCAGAACCTAATACAGCGGTCCGCTGTTCCACCACCGCTGGCCAGCAGACCGTGTTGATGTGGGGACCATGCTATGGCCTTAACTGCTGCTAAATGTTCAGTGTATGTTTGCACTGGATTCACACTTGTCATGTTCCAAACAAACAGTTTATTATCATTTCCACCTGATGCTAAGTGTTGGTGATCTGGGGACCACTTCAAACCACAAACCTGGGAACAAAGATCACACAGATTACAATTCTCATCAACATAAAAACAAGAATACCTCAATATACAAAGCTTAAAAATTTCAGAAGGAAATACAAGTATAAATAGGATTTAATAAACACGAACATTGATGTGACCACACATTTTACAATGTACATTGATTTGGGTGGAGATTGCAATGGGAAAGAGTCACTATTATCATTTACAGTCTAGCTGAAAGATGTGTAGGTTTAGCATTACAAACCCACTGGAACCTTCTCTGTATCTATTATGGGCTAGAAGCCTGACTCCTTACCTCCTGTCTGTGTCCACCAAGCCGACGTTCAGGGGCAACACTGGGTGTTCGTATATCCCGCTGTAAGATGAGACGATCTCGACTGCCAGAGGAGAGAATGTCACCATTCCATGCCAGGGCACCTAAAACAAAAATATATTCAGTCTGATAATACTAGGCAAATGAAACTCAACACAAGTTTTTGTCTGGCAAGAGAGGCGCATGTGACAGCAGTGATGGCACACATCATACATGACAACAGGAAGGACATTGTGCTACCTACCAACTCTAGCGCTGTGTCCTTCTAGAGAGTTGATTTTCTTGTTGACAGACACATCCCAGATCTGAACATAACCCTTGTGTGTCCCCACTGCAACTAGATTACCCTGCAGAACATGTTAAAATACAGTGTTTATGTCTACACATCATCAAGGCTGCAAAGGAACAAAACATGATCTATCCAATTCAATTTGTCCATTTCATTAACAATGTAATGTGCAACACAAACAAATTTGTAAACTATCCATTTCTGTTCACTGTTAACATTAACAGTTCCACCTCCATAACGAACATAGGTAATCCCTGTCAAGCTGGTTAGATTACCAAACCATCAACTTTGTTTTTCCACCATGCTTACCAGTAACACAAGGCTGAAAATCAGAACCAGTAGGTACTGAAGGTATGGATACAACTTGCAAGTGAGTGCGTTTTGTTTTGCACTGCTTTGGCAATGTATCAGCAATATACACCAGAAATGGGCTTCACGCACTGTACTAATGTGGGGAATCAAACCTGGGTCTTCAGCATGATGAGCAAACGGATTAAATACTTGGCTACCCCACTGTCCAGCATAAATACAAACTTTAGGAAGTATACAAATAAGTTTCTGATAAATTTACGAGAATATATTTCATAATAAGTATCTCTGCAACAATTAAGTCAAGTATCTTCCCATGCACTATGACTTACGCTGACTCTCTCTGACCATGACACGGAGGTGACAGTGTCATTATCTTGAGACAAATCACACAATCGGGTCACCTGTAAAACAATATACCAAACATAAAATTTCAACTTGTAACAATACATGTACTTGTCTGAACAATATGGACTCTTTTGAACCAAACATACATACATTATACATACGGAAGAGACTAGATACACAAAATGAGGACTCTTTCAACCTTTTCAATAAAGCCTGCAATCCCAAACCAATCCAAAGCTTGAAACTGAAGGTACATACCTGTTTGTACATTACTGGATGATCCGATGAACTCTGGATTTTAACAAAAACACTGGGAGATATATTTAAAGGGCAATATTTGTGCTTGCAGTCTTGTTAGTATTAAGTTTAGATGGTTAAGTGCTAGTCTATCATTGAACATGGTAAATAGAATGATATTATAACAGGGTCAAAATATATTAGTACAGCATGAACAAAATGAAACCAAAATGATTCTAAATATTTCATGATTTATATAACTGCATAAAGCAAAATTAGGAGTGGGGATATTTGAAACAGTTCATCCACAGTCAATAACACAAAGCTTGGTATGTACCTTAGGTTCTTCATACTCATTATTTAACTGAATAGATCCTGATACTGACTGACATATAATCCCTTGAAAAAAAACATTGAAGTCTGCCAACTACACCTTACAGTATGTTAGTGAAATCTTTTGTTAAATGACGTATTCAGAGCTGCTGAAGGGCCAGCAATGTACATCTAATAAATGTCAGAATTCGACAATGAGTAGGTATTCCCACTCAACCAAACAAACATTACTACAGGTAGTGATGTCTGCATAGCAAACTTAATCAACTCTCTGGTAGTTGGGCAGACTTCATTGCTGTTCAGAACTACATCTACTACACAAACCTGACTGGTACATGCACTCCAGAGATACACTGAGGTCCCCAGCCCAACACTGAGGACGTTCTGAGATGACCAATCAACCAGGTTCAAGTAGAAGTCATCCTGCAGCTCCGGGGCATCTAGCACTTTGAAGGGAATTTTGGATATCTTCCTCACAGCCTGAAAAATTGGAATATTTCAGTACTGTAATCTCTGCAAACACATCACATTAAGCCTCACCTACAGAAAGATTTCTTCCTGTTCACAGTTATGCAGAAACCTACCAGCACTGAATATAATCTGTACATTAAAGTATGTTAATATATATGTGAGAGAAGAACTCTTTCTTGTATATTGTTGAAACTTACAGTGTGTGAGATTGCTACATTATGTTCATTGTCCCTCTGGACATCACACCTCTCCCCAACACATCAGATTGTTTGGGGCCGTAATTGTTAAATTTTATGTATAAACATACATGTCTCCTAATGTGCTTGTATTGCAACATGTTTCAGCTCTTCATACCAAGCCTCACACCAACACAACTTTTCAACACTTTGTCTAATACTGTGTTAGTCATTGTTCTTGTGTCAGTATACAATTGATTATCTAGCCTCTAGTCTTTGCCCTTGTTTCAGTCAGTGATAGCAAATATTCCAAGTCAGCCAGGGGATGATGTTTTCTGTTAATATCAGATGAAACTAGACAATATTCTGGGACTAGGTTCTGATACACATATGAGGATTCTACAGACCGATGTTGATATTTGTAAACATGGAACATAAATTGTCTTATCAGACAGACCTTGCGTGGAGAACGAAGAAGCTTTTGACTTTTACTCCCAACTGGTGATAGAGAGTATGGTGAAGAATCGCATGAGTCTCCACCTCGCCGCGGAACATGGTACTGTAATCAATCAACATATACATTCATCCAAGAGACAGAAATATATTGAGAACTGTACACAAACACATGGGAGATATCTTTTACCTTGATTAGAATGATTCTTATTACTTGTCGCTAGTAGCTCATTGTAATTGATCACGCTAATATCAAGAGTGTCCAAAGTTTTTTGCAGTTCGGAGTGTTTTTTTTAAATATGGTCATTGTAAATAGCAAAATACTCAACTATTACTTCAAAATAACCATGTGAAAAGGCAATCTTACCCGAAAGAGATTTTTGCTTTCTTTTGGAGCTAGTATTCTTCTCTCATCTGTTTGTTGATCCTAAACATTACAAAAAGGAAAAGGAATGAAAACTAGTTGTATTACAGATGATGATTATAACTAGTTACATACACAGTACAATCTTTACCTATAAATGGTAAATATCAGTTTTTATAACAAGAAGACAGAAATAAATAGTACTGCATGGGAAACTGTTTTTATCAACAGGAGAACAATACTTCATTTTTTTGTAATAATGACAAATGACAACCTCCATACATGATCAGTAAATGAACAACGTAATTGTGAGAATGAAACCAAACCTTCAAGTCATCAATGCCAGCCGAGAGTAGTTCATTCTTCAACAAACATGAATATGCTAAACCATCCTTGCTCGTTTCTGTACTGGTTTCTTTTCCTTTCCTTGTTTGGCTAGGAGACTGAACTGTGTTTTCCTGAAATGGTTAAGAAGATAACTGTCATGATCATCATATTAAACTGCAGGTGAGCAAGCATGAGACTACAAGAAGTACCACACTGTGTACTGGTGTCAAAACACTGCTCATATGAAAAACCATTGTGATTGAAACATTACATACTTACCGGCAGAACATTGAAGTTGATGTGCCAGCTTGCACCAGCTCGACTTGGGATGAAGCGGTCTCCATACTTCTCTTTAGAAGGGGATGCTACTGGACTTGTGCTAACAGGCTGAAAAAGTAATAATCAAAATGTGAGTATGGTGTTGTGCTGCATGGGAGACTGTTGTCATTTCTTATTGGTAGTAATCTGTAAATAGCAAAAGGCACAACTTTGGGGTCTGCCTCAGATATCTGCCAAATTTTGCTCAAAGATATTGAACACTTTTTTTAGTTCTTCTCTGGAAATGAATGCCAAGCTCCCTTCTGAGACTAAGTCAAGAACATTCATGGGAATCATGACAAACAAACAAGACAAAAATCTGTAAACAGCAAAAGGCAACACTTCAGGTTAAGTTTGATATATCTACCAAGTTTTGCTGAAAGATACTGAAGGCATAAAAATCAATTCAAGTACACAACATTCCTGCCAACTTCCAGAAGTATTCCAGTCTCATCTGAAAACCATTTTAAAGAACTCTGGCAGGCACACATTCTGGACATCCTGGAGTACACTGATGTATGATATATAACTTACTACTTACTGCTGTGTCCACTTACCTGACACATTCTATCCTATGTGAAATCGTAACCCCTAGAGTGTGTTTCAAGATAATTTGTAAATATTCATTGATCATGCTGATTACTGATATTAAAATATAGGTCAGGACAAATTGATTGATGGTAATAGTAATATTGGGCATGTCAATGAGCAATTATACAAAAGAAAATCAGAAAACAGTAAACAGGTGGCTATTAACACTGCCATGTTCGCATCAGTAACAGTAACAGTCTCAACATTTGTGTGGATATGTTTACCAACATAACCCATAACATGTCATTTTACCATAAACATAATATTAATAATGCATGAAAAGATAACAATAACTCACTGATGAGAATGGTGATAATTGTCCATTTTGTTGTCTCAGGAGTCTCTTCTCATAATCAGGATCCATTTTCACTGCAGATTCTCGAGTCTAGAGTGTTTAATTGCCAAGCAAATGGCAGCGCTGTAACTTTATGTTCTTGTCACCATTTGATGTTTAAGCTGTAGAAGAAAAAATATTTTCTGAGATTTTGTGTGTTATACTAAGTAAGAAACTGCACAAGGGACATCTAATGTAAAATTATGCAACTTCTTACTTTAAAGTTCTATCAACGACAGAAATTTCCAAGAATGTTCAAGAAATATTTCGTCACACGTTTTAAAAACTAAAACAACAGTTCCAAAATCGTTTGTATTCAATTATGAGGAAATGTGATTGATTGCTTGTTCTTTAGGTCATTGTGACCAATCTTCGATTATTTCAATTAACCAGATCACCACTAATTTTCAGGCAACAAAGCATGATCATGGTCAATGGTTCACCATATATTTATATTTGATATACCTAGATATCTGTTGGGTTCACTTTCAACACGTGCTTAAGTAATTTCTGTACCTTCTCCACAGGGAGTGCATAGGACACCAGCAAGTTTGCAAGCACACGGTTTTAGAATTGTGTTGGACAAATGACCAGAGGTGTTTTCAACAGAATGAATACTTGTATTTGCGGATATCTGCTGCTGAACGAAAATTATGTCTTGCGCACCAGCAAATACACACATCACCACTTTAGAGCAGTCACGCCAAACGATTTAACATGGCATCCAGTGCTGGTAGGTGATATTTCCATAATAAATGGTAATTCGGGAAAGACACGAATTTTCTCACTTCGCGTTGTCATCGAGGCGTAGCAGGGTGATATGACTTTCATAGAGGGAGTACACAACTTTTATACCCCGGCTCACGGATCGTGATGGATGTACATGGTATTTTATCAGAGTCACGTGGACCAAACAAAACTCGACATTCTTACCATGTGGCTAGATAGTAACTTATTAACCCATCTTCTAATAAACACGGTATGAAAAAAGTGGAAAATTGCTATTTGATATTTTTATTTTAAGAACCTGACTGTAAGCTCCATGTCACAAAAGAAACAATAAGGGACTGACGGGAGTTCTCCCTGGGTTATCCCGAGCACAGTTACTGTTCAACAGCCGTTCGTGTGTACATGTGTGCTTGCTAATCGAATACTCATTCTGTTGAACATGCCTCAGGTTGTTTTTAGCAGGACCGTCAATGTCCTCATTTCTCTATGTGAACATTCAAAAAAATTACTGACTGGTTTCGAATATATCTTTCATGTGAAAAATACTTGAGACAGCAGTGACAATACGACTGACATTCAATCTTTAAGAATTTGATCTGTTTGATACATATCAGATGACATGTAGAGCCTGTGGTATTACAGAAACATGTCTGCTAAGGGTTACAAACGACTTACTATGCTCTACAGATGAGCGGAACCTAAATCTGCTAGTGTTATTAGACCAGACAACATCATTCGACAAGATCGAACAGGACAAGTTAATCCACTGCCTCAAGACGCGAATTGGATAATCAAGAACTGCTTTCAAGTCGTTTGAATCCTATCTTCATCATAGATGCCAGTCAGTGGTCAGTTATTGATCAAGCCTCATCAGATCATGTCCCCTTTAACCAATCATGTTCACCCTCTTTTACACCCTCTCTTAGTGATGCCTTTGATGCCAATGATGTTACTCATCACTTGTACGCTGATGACTCACAGCTAAACAGATCCTTTCCCAAACAAGATTGACATTTGTTCACACAGGAAGCCACTAGTCAGCTAGCAAAGTCTCTCCAGGATTGACTTTCGCAACAGTTTGCTTATCAACATAAGGCAAGATCTACACAGGAATCCTCAGTGAGTACAAAATGCCTCAGCTCGGCTAATACTTTGCTGCAAGAAGACATCCAATATAACACCAATATTGATGAATCTCCATTGGTTCTCAGTACAAGCTACAATAAAATTCTATCTCTGACATAAGGCTATTACTATGATGTTGCCCCAGATATCTGAAAGAACTTCTCTAGAATTATACTTCAAGCAAAAATCTGAGAATGAATCAGATCCAATGATCAACATCTGCTAACCCAATATTAATCTCAAATCCTTCGGCCAGAGATCATTCTCATTCTGTGCTCCTTCTCTCTGATATCAAAACATAACCATCTTCAGGTCTCTTGAAATCCAAACTTAAAATCCACCTCTTCTCCAAGTATTACCCTTAATACCTGCACTTTGAGCAACCGCAACAGATGGAAAATAGTACATAATAAATGCACTTATTATTATTACTTCTTATTTCACTGGTGACTCCAAAATATTATCTGATGTTTCAGTGATGAGTGGACATGGTTTTTTTTGTGATCTGATGGTGCTCTTACAAGTCTGATGACGCAAGGGCTCATTTAGAGAGTATTCACGTCATTCAGAGTCTGACAGCATTTGAGATGTATTCCATTTCAAGGTACATTCATGCTGCATTCCAACTGCAATTGAAATATTCTGATACATTTGATGAATATTCCACCTGTATTCCAACAGCAATTGAAATACTTTCCGACTCATTTGAGACACATTCAGGACTTTCTGATAGGATTTTAAGTAACTTGTGTTTTCCATTCTCCTCAAATATGTTTTCCACTTCAAAGAATCAATTCTATCTCAAACATTTTGAACATTTAAAAGCATTTGCCCATGTAACATTACATTCAAGAATACCCTGAATAAATGGAATGTATTTGGAATGCAGTAGAGGTTTTAGAGTGCAGTTCAAATTTCAAGGAATGCCCAGGAATTTTCAATCAGACAGCATTCCACCTCATTCCACCTCAAATGTTATGGGGGTATAAAATATGTACATTTTAAGAATACGCAATCACATCAGCTGTGACAATGGTATTATTTACGTCACAAACTTCAGGTTTGCATGAGATTTCTCTAACATCAGGATTGCAAGAGATAACAGGAAAGAGCTATTTTTTGCACTGTTTCATGCATTATGAAACTTGATAACGTTGTACATGCCACTCTTGGGTACACCACTATTTTACAGTGAATGAAAATGGCATCAGATGATACACTGAAGCAACTGTTGACATCAAGTTTTGGGGTTAGAGTTCCGTCTGAAACGTATTCTATTTTTTGTGATTATTTCGAGAGGTTAGGGTTAGGTTTTAAGTTTATGGCTAGGGTTCAGGTTTAGACATTTTACTAAAAGACTTTAGGCGTCTATTCCCTGGTAATAGTGGTATAGAACATTTTAAAAAACAAACAGAAATACAGGGATATGAAACAGATGCAGCAGATTCAAATATCTGTCCATTTTACGCGTAATGCACCCTACGTCAATGCTAAAGAAACAGTCTCATCTTTCCTGAGTACTTCACAACACTAAAAGGCGTTACTTTGTCGGTATCGAATATAACTGCAGAGTGTTTCTGTTTTTCAAGTTGAATTCTCACTGTGAAAACGGGTGAAAAATAGATATTACACATTTACAAGTGCATTTTTAAAAAGTGCTCTTCCCACTGATCAAAAGTAAATTCAAATGCACACCTTATTAACTTACCAAAAGGATTATTTGATAATCCAGATGTGCTAAAAACAAAAAATATTCCTACGTTGACAAAGTTTGTTGTTCTACTCCAACAAGATGGCGTCGGTTGCAATGCATGATGGGAGTTTGTTATTTTTCGTTAAATACGTCTGAATCTACTTTGCTACTAAAATACTAGAGTTTGAATATTTCTTGCATTATAAGAAATACGTGGATTGTTCTTGTATGAAAATATGCTAGTTTTAATTTTGATCAAAAGCACTTCCTTAGCAACCAAAGGTGGCAACGTTTATCATTATCCAAGATGGCAGCAGCAGGGAAGGGCGCAGTGAAAGAACCCCAGAACGTTGTTCACCAAAATGCAATATTATGTGAAACTATTAGAAAAGAGCAAAGACATCAGAAGATTTACACGAGCTACAGTGTAAATCCATACAAAAAGAGTAAGTAAAAGACTACTGAAAAGAGCATAGTTTATATGATTGAGATTATTGATGAATTTGCGCGAAGAAGAGCCATCTCTACATGTGCTGGATAAGGGGTTATAGCTAAAACGGCACCACAGCAGAACGGCACCAAAATCGTTTGGTGAAAACGGCACCAAATTGGCGAAAACGGCTACTGATTAAAGGGCTAAAACGTCACCATATATCAAACATTGTTATCTCGTCTCGTCAGGAGTTGGGACAAGGAAAGATCGCCATCCTTGAAATGGTTCCAGAGGGAGAAAATCTCATCTTGCCTTGCCGATGACGTCTTTCTTACATAGGCCTTCAGACGTCCCTCCTGGATGAGCCTGGTCTGGAGGGGAAGGAGTTTAGCCTCCTGATATAGTTCTGGGACCAGGCGGTAAATTCCCAGAGACTGCTCCCTTACCTTGTTGTTCATCCGCCTGTGCCAGCCTAAACAGAAAAATATTTTTACTTTCCAATCATTGTCGGCAGAGTAGACGCATTTATTATCTAAACATACTACACGCAGCTTGGGTAGGAGAAGCACTTTCCAAACATTGTCGGCAGAGTAGACGCATTTATTATCTAAACATACTACACGCAGCTTGGGTACGAGAGGCACTTTCCAATCATTGTCGGCAGAGTAGACGCATTTATTATCTAAACATACTACACGCAGCTTGGGTAGGAGAAGCACTTTCCAAACATTGTCGGCAGAGTAGACGCATTTATTATCTAAACATACTACACGCAGCTTGGGCACGAGAGGCACTTTCCAATCATTGTCGGCAGAGTAGACGCATTTATTATCTAAACATACTACATGCAGCTTGGGTACGAGAAGCACTTTCCAATCAATGTCGACAGAGTAGACGCATTTATTATCTAAACATGATGCAAGCAGCTTGGTGAGTGTAGTGTTATATATTGATGGGCATACTTACCTGATATATTCCTAATATATTATTTATTTATATTTATATTTATATCAATCCAAAGTTCACAATCCAATAACGTCTACTTACCTAATATATCTGTTTTTATTTCACAAAGTCTATTTACGAAACACTAAATGTTTATCCAAAGTTCACAATACAATAAAGTCATCATATCAATGTTCATCCTTTTTAAAAATTGTATATGGTGACGTTTTCGCCATAACATTTGTAGCCGTTTTCGCCAAGGGAAGGTTCCGTTCTGTCCAAACGGTGCCGTTTTGGTGCCGTTTTGCTGTGGTGACGTTTTAGCCTGCACCCCTGGATAAGCAGCTCATGTCTTAGCAGTGCTCGCTGTAGGAATTTGTCACTCCCGATCCGCTGTTACTCTGAGAGAATACAGCCATATTTATTCACTGTCAAGTTAAACTATATTTCCCTCGAGCATTATCACCTGTTGAGACAACTTATGTTATTAATAGCAGAGAGCCGCGATGCTGCCAAGACATGTATAGTGATTCCAGCGTATCGTTATTTACTGACTGACAAGGTTGGTGTTTTTAGGTGGCAATTTCCTATCTTTGGAAATCTCTTTAGGGTTAGGGTTAGGGTTAGGGTAGGTAACCCTAACCCTAATTCAGTTCAATGGGTTCCAGTCAAAATACCTTATCATGAGTAACATTGCTGCAAAGAGGCGTACATCAGTACATCCAGTACAAACAAATGTAGTGAATGGACACAAAACAAAGTTCACTGTGTCCAGAGGGATGCACAAGAATGTTCACTGTACCCACAGCATTCCCATGAATTTGCCAAGTGTTTGGTTGGGCTAACCATGCCCACAAATCATTCACTAAGAAACTAAGCAAAAGATTGCAAAAATATTAGAATAGGATATTGTTGGCATGATATGTGTTTCATCATTAACCTGTTAATGTGATGACAATTTTATAAGGTCATAATCTGCATGATTTAAAAGTGTAGTATAACATAACAAGTAGGAGAGAGTGATATACTTTAGAATGAGAAAATCTTTTGAGCAGGATATTTTTTGCAAATTTTGTGCTTGTCCTGACCTTGCAAAAGTTTTAAGATGCAGAAATGGCAACACATTTTTGTGTTTTTTTAAAACATTTTTCCATATTTTACCATAAAATAGCATATTAAAAAAATGCAGCATACTTGAAACATATTGTCACTAAGCACTATCCTTTATTAGAACATTATCAACACTGTCTTCATTCCCTCAGTCACTTGTCTGCAGACATTTTGTTGAGGAGCCTGGATGCTCACTAGAAGCGCAGTCTCTTTGTTTTTCTTCATTTAGTCATAGCTAATCACAACCCATCGAGCATGGATCTGTTTCATTTCTCTAATCCTTCAATCAACATATTTGTCAGTCTTGTCCTTCATGTTCTAGGCCACACAGTCAACGTACCACTGCATGAACTGAGCAGAGATTTCTTGGCAGACATACTAAAACAATGTTATGACACTGAGTTTACCAATCTAAAGTACTGCCTGAAATAGAAAAATAAATGTTTTTTCACGTTTGTCTCTTCATTTTATGTAGTTGATATGTGAAAGTGTGAAATATCTGTTAAAATAATTTTGGTCTAACGTTACAGTTCCAGTGGTAGGGTCCTCAGATAGGAAACATGAAAAAAGTACTTTACTGCGGAGACATTAGTGCAGAAATGATCAATGCAGATTTTTTCAAAGTCCAATGCAACTTGTTTGGAACAGACCATGGCAAATTAGTGTGCAGTGATATACTATTACAAAGGACACTTTTAAAGTGCCCATTTTGAAATTAGACTTAGCTTCGTTATAAATGATAGCTGTTGTAAAATATAATAACTCAATGCATGCTGAAACTATTAGGGATGTAGCTGCCATGGAGTCTTGCTGTCAGTATAAAATGAAACAGGTAGGAGAGGTCGTCTCAAAAGCAAATCCAGGATGGGTGAAGCAGATGATGGTTGGGGTTGGGCGAGTCGACAGAGATATCAGCTAGTGAGTGAGTGAGTTTAGTTATACACCGCACTCAGCAATATTCCAGCTATATGGCAGCGGTCTGTAAATAATTGAGTCTGGACCAGACAATCCGGTGAGCATCGATCTGCACAACTGGGAACCGATGACATGTGTCAACCAAGTCAGTGAACTTGACCACCCATTCCCGTTAGTCGCCTCTTACGGCAAGCATAGCCGCCTTTCATTACAAGCATCATTGGGTTGCTGAAGGCCTATTCTACCCTGGGACCTTGAGGGGTCAGATATCAGCTAAGGTATACAAGATAATCCCATAGAGGAATTAAAGTAGGGAAGTATGTGGCATGTCCTGACACATATAGCAATGTCCATTTCTGTGGATCTTCCACCTATAAAATATTTTGAGATACTTAATACGATGCTTTACTATGTGTATCAGGTATCATGCTCTTTTATGTATCTTGACATTAGCTTCATGAATGAAAAACACATAACAAGTTAATCAATAGATGAAACACATTCAACACACATGAAATGCACAAAATATTTTTGAGATGACCCATTGCACCAGTAGGCACCACGTGCATTCCATGCCAGATGAGTTGACTTTCTGTCCTCTGACCTGGCTGAGTGACCTAATAGCCATTTATAATCTGATCTATTGTTTTCAGTAGCTAGTAATATTTTTGCTAAGTTTTGCCCGATTTTACAAGTACACATGCTTTTCTAGAGATCCTCTTATACATCCCCACTGATTGCAAAGTTAGGCCAAAGAGCCTAAGAACCTTTTTTCTATTTCCGACATTACTTTTGCTGAGTTCATCTCTTTAAGACTTCTAGCTTTAGGTGGTGTGATTAGAGATTGTTTGAACATAGTTTTTTGATCTGCTATAAATTCACCTTGGTTGGTAGATGGGTGCCTCTCATTTTTGAAATAACACTTCTCAAAACTGGATGAGGTATCCAGGTCGCAAAATTTTAAAGGCCGGAAAATTACTCGTTTTATGGTATTATACAATTTGACTCCATGGAAATTTACTAGTAAGGTCAGTGACTATGATTAGGGACCGTTCATAATTTATCACTAGGGGGGCGATGAGGATTTTTCTATTTTTTCTGTACAAATCTGGTAGCCCCCCTTCAATACTTGGGACAAAACAAATAGCCCCCATGCATCCTATTTACAAAACACATGACCCCCATCCCCCTGCGAATCAAGGGTCCCTTATATGTCCCTGAATGACAGAGATCTATTTACAAGATAACAATTTGTCTTTCTTTTCAGTTCATGTAATAACAGGGAAACCTAACTCCAAACATGACACTGAAGAAGGAGAAGAAGACAGTAAGTATGGTTTCTGAATGTTTGTAGTAGAACATCCAGTGAATGACAAACCGTGAATCTGTGATCCACACTATCTACTTTTCAGTGAAACAAAACTAGTTTTCCTAAATTCAGAGATATTATTTATGGATAATGAGGGGCTAAGTAAATAATATATCCTTTTGCTGTGAATCCATACTCCATTAACAATCTGCAAATGGGTACCAGTTAAAGGACACATGAAAACAAAAAACAAACAAATATTAATTGAAACTCAATTATCACTTATTCATCACATAAAGTATACATTACTGATTGTGAAAAATCAAATAAACAAGCATATAAGCGTACAATTGTGAATCAAAAGTGCAATATTTTGTTCTTGGGTTTCACTTCCCTCAAAACTAAGCACCTGAACCCAGTCAGGGCGGGTGGGTGTGCACTGAAGTGTAACAAAGTCTTTTCATTGGCTGGGTCATTTGTCGATACGCAGAGGGCTCATTGTGTGTATATAGATATGATCTATATGATTGGCATTTTAGAAGTATGGTGAGTGGTAAGAAAGTAAGATTTTTGTGGGAAACATCTTCTGTTATTGTATATGATGTGACGTTTTGGTATGGATTCATATAACCGTTGTCAAGCAAGAGTGATAATGGTTTAAGAATCCGTACCGAAATATGGCATCATATACAATTAAAAAGAAGTTGTTGTCCATAAATAATGTGTATGGAGATGTTGGGTTTAGTAAATACATGCTCTCTACTTTCATGTTCGAAGTCACTGTGTTCTGTCTTCTGATTGTTTGAAAAACATGATCAAATGGTATTTGATTCCCAGAATCTGCAAGGTTATTTGCTGGGTATTGAGACATAGAAATATTGCAAACAATTGTTTTGTTGTGTCATCAACAGTGGTGAGGTCAATTAAATTATGGTGTGATGTAAAGTCAGAATGACGTCACAAATGAGCAGCTCCAGATGCTCCCATAGGAACCAGCTGAAACGGCCAGCTGATAACATTTCACTGCTGTACCTGTACTCGATGTAAACAAGTGCAGACAGTAAAACCCTATGGCTTACATTTTTTTCGTTTACATAAACATCATGTGTTGGCCAATTTCTGCCATCGGTACCAAATGATTCCCATTCTTCAAATACTCAATAATACTCAGAAACTGGGCAACACATGAGGTTCATCTCCTAATTTCTTCACCTGTGTGATGTATAATGACTTATGGTTTCCAGTGTACTTTTATCAACATGCATATGACATATATTCGGTATTATATGGTAATTCTAATGTAGGCTCTGAAGCTAGCAATAAGTTGATCTCTTTTGTTCACCATTTTATCAAGTTTTCAAAAAGATTTAAAATGACTTCAGAAAGTATTCATAAATTTATACAATTAAATACCATAATTTTATTCAAAGAACAAATGTGTGGCAGTCCAATCCATTCTACTACTTTACTGGCAATTGATTTGTTTGTAAATTAGCTTCCATAAATGTGTACGTTTGGGAGAGGCATTTAAATAAGCCCAATGAGCTTGTTTGCCAATTCCTTTTCTCTCTTTTGAAATAAAATATGTTTAAAACAAAAATTATCCAAACTTGTTTCAGGATCTGTATATGCATTTGTGGGGTTTATAAATTTGTTTCAATTAGTACATAGAGAAAAATTTGATTGTTATCCAATATTCATTTGGCATATACTCATTATACTCATTATTGCATTTTATACTCAAGTATACTCATTATTGCATTTTAAAGGGAATAAAGCAAAGTATTGTAATATTTGGTAATGAACAAATTGAGGGGACCAGTGCCTATATGATTGGGTTACTAGCTCTCATGTGAAAATGAGTATTTTCCCCTGAACTGCATGCTAAGACTCAAATCTAAATATATTTGGTTCACACTGTCTTTAGTACCTGTGTAAGTTATATGTGACCTACACAAGCATCCTGAAAACGTTCACTGCCATCATCAGTATTCTCGTACTTTGGTTATTCTCTATTCACCTACATTCAGATCACACATACTCTAGGGGATGCAAATGCATAAATGACTCATTGACATCGTTATGTAACCACGTCATTAAAACTGACCATTTTGATCTTTAATTACCTTAAATCGACGTTTTTGTCAACAGTGCACAAATCTCAACCGCAAATGAAATTTCAACTAATCAGAGTGGCACGTCTCCATGACGTAGTAGTAGGTACAGATGTGAGGGTCTATGAAGAATTCATTCACATTTAAGGGGGTAAACTATTTCGTTTCAGGGTTTGTACAAACCTGAAATCGCAACAGCTGTTCTGAAAAATGAAAGCTATATGTTCTCAATCTACTATCATTTAGTTAATTGTCTCCTGCTTTGCCTAGTTTCCGAGTTGCAAACCAATGTTTTCATAGACGATTCTGTCAAAATCACTTGGTGTTGCTAAGCTGTAATCCATGTTAGGTGGTATTAACCTACACATTATTTGTCATCATTCAGTTATTGAATTTATAACAGGTATAATTAGTGGTAACGCCACTAATTACCCGACAAAGGTCCCCATTTGGCATTTTTTGTGTCTGGATCAATCAAAGGATTAACCAATAACATGCTGATTGATTAATTACTTTTATGTGGATTTGTCAAAAGGTAGTGTTTATCTATGTACATTTACTAATCTATACTGAATACACTCTCTCATGTCTGTGTCTGTGAAAACAACACCCTTCTTTCAAAGGAAGAAAGCGTTATATTCATGCAAAAGCCTTTTTGGTCAGCAATGTATAGTATGCAGTCTTGATTTTATAAACTCGATGAAACTTGAACTCCATTTTCTGTCCTGGAAGCATGGTAAGGGGCGAACCATCCAATTTAGTATATACCACAGGCTTCCACAACGCTCGCTTCGCACACACAAACAACCAATTTAAGTACAAACTACGGGGTCAAGTGGAAATCTGTGCATAGTGACACCATCACCCGACCCTAAGGAGCAATTGACGGGAACACAACAATTCGACATGTCTTTGCTGACGTCAAGAAATCAGCAAAATGACGAGCTTCCTACACATTTTCTGTACAACTAACTGAAAATCGTTTCTTCTATGACGTCAATGCAGGGCTCTGGCGACAGAGTTACGTAACCTGTCTATGGTTTCGTTTGCGGGGCGAGAGAGAAGCAGACGGCTTTTAAGCACTTGGTATTAATTAACCACAAGTTTTTTTTTAAAAAAAGAATGATGTTCCATTTATGACTAATCAGAATTAAGTCTTTCATATGCAGTGATAAAAAGAGTACCAAAAAATATATGCTTATTTACACAACATTGTAATTAGAGAATCACCATTATGCACCTTTTGTAAACAGGCACAAGAGTTTGTAATTGGCATCTACTGTTTGAGTGTAGGTTTGTAAAGGGAGTGTGGACTGAATTGTCCTTATGGATACTGGGCGAAGGACAAACTGAATTAACATTGGAAAATGTATTATTTGGTTTTAAGAGGGGAAATAACAACACTGTAAACATTATCTGCTTAATAGTAAAGAGGAATATTTACGCTATGAGCAGAAAAGGAGTTAAACCTTAAAACTTTCACCAGATTAAAAGTGAGATAAAAAATACTACAGATTGTAAATATATTGCCTTTGCACACAGTGACAAAGCTAACATGTGTCTCTTGGAAATAAAAACTTGATAAAAAAGTTGGTTGCTTTTTGACATGTTAGGCCATTAATATTAAAATAGTTACCACTAAAAGAAGAACGTTCATTCC
Organism: Haliotis asinina; assembly: GCF_037392515.1. Lineage (NCBI taxonomy): Eukaryota > Metazoa > Mollusca > Gastropoda > Lepetellida > Haliotidae > Haliotis > Haliotis asinina. The sequence goes on from NC_090286.1 coordinate 40,901,986, forward strand.
TCAATGCTCTTCATCTGAATAAACAATGGAATTCATGTTTGATATACTTATCTTCCTACTTCACCAAATATTCCTATAACAATGGTCAGTCAAGATCACTATAGCCCTGGTAAGGCAGTTTCATTGTTAGAAATCTGCCAGATTTGCCAATGGCCAGACAGATTTTAGTCCCCAACCTGCTGGCCCCAGTGTCTGACTGAATATATCACAATGACTTTGTCTGAAGTTGTTGTTTGTGGCATGTGACACTTGTTCACTGTTTATAAATTTATGTTTATAATGTTTTTCATTATATAATGTTAATAATTTCAATGTCAGTCATGACAAATGTTAATCTGAAATGTGTGTTTAATTTTATTCTGTGGGTCCTGTGAATTTTCAGTGGGTGAGACAGACATCTGAAACTTACAGGACCCAATATCCTGTTACTTAGTAGAAACACCATTCGTGAACACTGCATTTTTTTCATCCTCATTAGTGAGGTTTGTTTTTGTTGGCGATTGGAGACATAGACAAATAGAAATGTAGGCGATTAGTCAGACTAAACCGTACCATCAATGTCTGGCAGAATTTGCCAGTACGAGTTATCATGTTGCGATATCCGTGGTATTTTTAAACATTTTTTAGCATTTGTCTCCTGGCAGTAACAAAGGACGCCAGGAGACATTTGTTTCTTGTGCCTATTTTGCCAACGTGTGAAACTTGTTTCAAAATACCACTGTTGTAACTGTGAGATAACTTGTTGTGGCAAATTTGACTAGTATTGAAACTTCAAGTATAGATATGAGAAGCAGTCAGTGTGTTAAACACTGTGCTCTTGACAGCTAAATAAGCTGAATGAATTCTATTTTCAGGTCATTTCTTGTCAGTCATCAACAGAGCATCACTGGAACCGGTGAAGAAATATTCCTTTCCTCAAACAGAGTCGCAGGAGTATGGATGGATATCAAAGTCACTGGTATGGTTGTTTTAGACTTTTAGTTTTAATAATTGTAAATATTTGGTTACAGGTACATGAAAGAAACTGCAAATACAAACACCATTCTTTTACACATATATAACTGTCTTGTCCAACTTTTGAAAATGAAACTGATTATAGGCTTGTTGCAGCACTTTTTATTTTGCTGATAGGACCAAAAATATCTGTTTTCTTCTCCTTTTTAAAAATGTAATCAGGCAAATGAGTGATCCATGTAGGAGACAGAGGTTTTCTTGTTTTTCATGAAGTAAATAGTCTCATGCTTGTATGTTCCTTATATTGGTGGGGACATGGAGCAGCTGTTTCACTACAGTTGTAGATGTCAGACACATTGCACCACTTTGATCTGTTCTCTGACATGAAGGTGTCATGCTGTGATGTAACTGGGACTCACTTAGTCACTCACTCCGCTAAATGTTTCAGCCATGCATCACTGATGAGATCCTACATGCTGTAATACAAGCTACATTACCTACATGAAACTCAGCTCACTATATATCACACCATAATTTCCATTTTAGATTGAGAGAGACACTACAGACAAGAGGCTGTCTTTCCACAAGTGCAACACTGCCATCACCAAGTACAATGACAAGGCATGGGGCGAGAAGGAACAGAGAGAGAACATGAACTAGCTGTAACGCATGCAATTATAATTTATAGTTCACAATGTAGCTCCTTCCTTTTGTAAATATACACATATTGTGTTCTAAACATTTATTAGTTCATTACCATGTTGCAAATTGATAAAATCAGATTTCTTTAAAGGAACTGGTAATTATAGTCTAGTAAAATCTTGGTAAGCAAGTTACTTGTGAATTAGGCTGCAGATAAGTACAAACTGCAAGTAATGACGATAGATTAAAAATTAATATACAGCAATTTGTTAGGTACCTCATTGTAGTTTATGTCCTGTGTTTTTGATCATGAATTGGTCTAATGCCAAAATGGTGTCAGTAAATATTCCTGATATTTTACATACCAGTATGTTATTTCGGGTAAATAGCCAGTATGTTGTGTCGCCACACTTGGTGTCAGCAGGGTTATAGTTTTAGATGTAATGTTAGCTCTGCATGTTCTCTGTGAGAGAACATCACACTTAGTGTACTATTTGATCGAGCTCTTTTTGAATCATACACAATGTATTTTGTATTCAGACAATCATTTGGGAAGTATAAAATACTAAATGTTACAGGTTTTCAAGTTAAATCTGCAATAATTTTTCATTTTCAAGGCTCTCAAGAGCATGTTTCCTTGAATTACTTAGTTTTTTTGTCTTCACTTATGTAATGTAGATAGTATGATACGAGATGACTATTTCCTCTGAACAATGCCAACTGTATATATGGTTCAGGCAGCACTGGTCAGCTGTTACGTGTTTGTGTGTATACTGATGCTGTGTGAAAAGTCTTGATTGTATGTCTTGTGTGAATGTATATTTTAGTTCCCATTTTAAGGACTTTTGTCAAACTAAAGAAATACATTTTATCAGACTTGGTGCTGTTGTTGTCTTTCTGTTGATCATTTCAACTTGCAGCTTAGGTTGTACAGACAGCACTCCTCTGAAATCTTGACCAGCACTGCGGTGTAGTGGTTAGTGCATCCGTCCGGAGAGTGTGCTGTCGCGGGTTCGATCCATGGTCATATCACACCAAAAGACATTAAAATATGGTACTTATTCTATCCTGCCTGGTGCTAGGCATTTAATGGGTAAAACAAGGACTGGTCGGCTTGGAGTCAGTATAATGTGTCTGAGTGGAGTATTCATGCATAACTGCAGCATGGTATCTCAGTGAGCTTGCTCTATAAACTTAGCTTGGCTGAACTGATACAGCCACACGTACACATGTATGCATGTCATATGATCAAATATTCTTAAGTACAACATTAAACCCAGTTTCACCTCACCTCACTTCTGAAATGTTGGTGATACTTGAGGGTTCCTTGTGCTGAACTTTAGAAATATTGCGGTGGTGTTTCTCTAGAGCAATTTCATACTTGATTTTGAAAGAGTATCACAAAAGAGTGAACATGGTTTAATGCCACAGTCTGCAACATACCATCAGGATCATAGTGACCTGTAAACAGGATGGTACTCCTTTGAGTATCAATTTAGTAACAATCTAGACAAACTTTGCAGATAACTTCATTTATTTCATTAGTGCGACATTTTTATACAGATTGTAGTGCTGTTGTCAAGCAGGAAATATTTCCTGCCTGCAACAGTTCAACAACTGTGTTAAAACTCACTCACAAGACAAAAGTAATTGTTACCTAAAATGTTTGTCCATAAAGATGGTTCTTATTGTCACTGTGCCAGCTACTAATGGGAAAAAAAATGATTGGACAGTCAGTAATATGTCTGATGTCCATGATAAACTGTGACATGGTATTGGAGTGGGTAAACAAACAAACAAACAATGTAAGACAGGTGGGCTATTCCAGTAGCAACACACTAAATGCATTCACATTGCTAAATAAATGCAATTATCATGATCTTAACCTAATTTCATCTTGCACCATGTGGAGTCTTGTTTTACCCACACTGTTCCTTACTCATATAATCCTTTGAAATTTAAGTTACCTTGTAAAAGTACACTGATAGCTCCCATCATGACTTTTTACTGATACTAGTGTAGGTTCACATGTAGTCCATCACATATAGTCTAGCATTTGACTGTATGTTTGTGTGAGTATTGATATAAGGACAAGTCTACATACCCTGGTTTAAATTCATTCCATACACTACATTCTGTGCCAGAACCTTTCAGTTCTTCTTATCCAAACTTTAAAAATAAAAAATTATTTTAAGTAGATTTTAGTCTTGGTTTGAGCAGTAGTACAGGGCTGATGCCACAGCATTAAGTACTTCAGCATGAACTAAGTGTTTGCCACAAATATGTCAATGTCCCCTGTAGCTAAAGAACAATGAAATATTGATAACACTGACCTTGAAACTAAGGTCAAGGTCACAAAAACTGACTGGCATCTGTGTAATCCCCCAATGTACACTGTCACCAAATTTGAAGATATTGGGTATCATGGTTCACAAGATATCGCGTTAACAAGAATCTGAAACGTGGCCAAAGTGTCTTGGTGACCTTGAAATAAGGTCATGGCCACCAAAACTGACTGATGACTGCATAATCCCCCAGTATAGGCTGTCACCAAATTTGAAGATATTGGGTGCAACAGTTCATGAGATACTGCGTTAACAAAAATTGGGCAGTACATACATACACATGCTGCTTGGACAATGAGTGATTTATATTGTACAGTTATAATGGTGTTTCAGCTGCATATGAACACCTAATCTAAAAGCAGGTAGGGCACATGTATCATAGAACTCAACTCCAGTTGGTTTGGTTGCTGTTTGATGTCACACAAACTTCCTGATTTATGGTAGATAAGTCTGCAGGCACGACCATCCTCTGATTAATCACCTCTGAGCAAACCCAATATCTTCATCACTTATCCCCTGATCGCTTTTTGATGGAGTTGTAGGGGAACATAGTTTGAACAGAAAAAGGAACACAATTTTCAAAAATTGTGAGTTGCGAGTTATGGTGACTCAGGTCTGGTAACAACTGTTTGAGAGTTTGAAAAGTCACCTTGATAACTGCATCACTGGCCTGTGGTCTTGGGACGCCTTTCATGAAGCAACCTTTACTAAGGTTAACCTTAACATCCATTCTTTAACACTGCACTTAGGTCACCTAAGTGACTTGACATCACCTTAGTGCTTTGAGAAAGGAGGCTCTGGGTCTTACAACATCACTCCAACCAATGCTACACTCAACTTTCAACATGGTGGCCTGTATGTAATCAAATCTGGACCAGGCAAATCTGTGACAAATACTGTGAACAGACACATACCTACATCAGAGTATCCTTATCCATAAATGACCAATGACCACTAATGACATGCACAGGCTGTCTGCAGAGATGGTGCAATCAAATCTGCGGCAGTTTGAACAGACGTTTTCTACATCAGATCCCCTTTGCATAGATTGATGCTCATGCTGGTGATCACTGGATTGTCCAGTCTGTAAATAATTGAGTCTGGACCAGACATTCCAGTGATCAACTGCATAAGCACTGATCTATGCAACTGGGATACAATGTATTAATTCTGTGTTAGAACTGGTCCCGTACAACTTTGGTGATTGGGTTGGTACTGTTTCCAGAAAAAGATCAAACCAGGCCAACTTGAGAATAACAAACTTAATGACTATGGATACACATTTATTTACAAAACAAGACAAGTATACAGAAGCTATTTCTTTCGGTTCTTCATTTTCATTCTCTTGGACTTCCCTGGTCTCCCACTTTTCTTCGTCTTCTGAAAAAAAGAGGGAAAAACAATCTGTATAATTCCGTAAGTTCTTTGTGTTCACCATTACAACATATATGCTACAATTATGACTAAGTCCATCATCAGACTGGCTAACTGCCATTTAGCTAAGTGCCCTCTTTCAGAAATTCTACTTCAAAATGAATTATATGTAACAAATTTCTAAGATGTTATATCTCTATTCAGAAACACAATCCTTCCACAAAGACATTTCAGTGCTCTGATTGACTATCTGTACTCCTATTTTCTCGGCATTGCAAACAATTTTGTGGAAAGAAACCCAGTTTCACAGCCATACTGAGATGACCAAAGGTAATCAGAAAAGCATTATTCTGTTTATTCTCACTTTTCCAAACTTTCCGGTGTGTTTCGCTCCAGCAAACTCGGAAACATCAGCTGCACTGTCTTTAGTGTTGTATTTCGACCTCTTCTTCTGACCTCCAAATCCAAACTTTTTGTTCTTGAACTGGCGCTTTTTGTTAGGTCTGAGAAAGAAAGTGAAGGCAGACCTATTTGAGAAAACATTCAAGTTGGTTTGATAGCTTTAGGGCAATGTTGACCAATAAGGGGTCTATTTGTGCCCAAGAAAAACATAATGCAAAATTTGTTTCAAAGTTACCTCGCCTTTGCATGCCAAACTGTTGATTTTCAAAATCCTTCTTGGTTACATACAGAAAAAGGTAGGACTTCGTTGACATCACTACTGACATGAATTGGTGAATGGCAAGGAAACAGATAACTGAATGAAATTGGTTTGTGTGATGGGTATTAAGAATGGTCAAACTATAATCAGTGTCTCAGAAATCTCAAATATTTACAACACATCTATCCCAAACTTTACTCTCTCTACATAAAGTTTGAGTTGTTAGAATAAGATGCATACTGATTCCTCTTCTTGTCCAAGTTCTGTACCGTCGTCTGCTTCCTCTTCCCTTCTGCCTTCTCCACATCATCCAGGAAGTCCAGTTTGTTCAACTGACCTGCACGGTACAAATGGTCATATAGTGCTTCTCTCTAGGCACAGTAATCACAGTACTTTCATAAAACTCCTAATTACAAATTTGAGTTATTTTTAACCAGGTTTGATCAGTCAATGATCTACACAGTTTATTCACTGAGTGAGTGAGTGAGTGAGTGAGTGAGTGAGTGAGTTTCATCAAACTTACCTTTCCTGTATTTTTTTACAGATTGTAGCATCTCTCGCTTCTCTTTCTGTCGCTGTAGCAGAACTTCTGTTTGCACCTGGAAAGAGGATGGGAGTCATTCAAATTGACAAAATCTAAGTACACTAGGTATCTGTTTGGTATAATCAACTTTAGAGCCAGGGAGAGCAGCAGAGACAAAAGCTTTGATTTCTTATGTGGCACATAAGTCATGTCCTGCTCATATTATAAATGTAATCAACCATTAAAGACTTTTCAAGAGATCAATTGCTACTTTGACACTTTGTCAAGTGAACCAAAGATGATTTTGACAAATCTGGATGACAGGTAAATTGACTTTTCGTCTGCTGAGCTAAAAATGGAAGTAATCACATCCTCCATGCTTCATGTGGTTACCTTTTTACCATACTTCCTCAGATCCCTCATTTTCTTGGCTTTCTCAGATCGCTCCATACCAATCTGCTTCTCAAGGAGCTTTTCTCGGACCTGGTGAAAAAACCAACAAAACATAGCTACATCATGTCTGTGCAAATACATGGCCTGTCCATTTACTAAGAAAAAAGATTGAGCACCATGTTGCTGAAGCTGTTTTGTAGTTCCAATTTTTATGTGTCCATTAGATTGAGTAGCATATCTGAACTATCTGGATGATGAAAATCAAGGGCAGGCAACCTGAAATTGCAAGAACCAGGCAAATGTATGAAGGGGGCACTGTAGGTTTACCAAAGTGCAAACTGGAGATACAGAGGATGTAGGTACACCCTTGAGATACAATGCACACCTTCTTCATGTGGTCGTCTGACTTGGCCATCTGAGCAAAATAGTCCTCTGGTCTCTTGGTGGGCACTCCCAAATCATGAAGCTTGGCCATACCTTTCACAACTGATGCCTGAGCCTGGCAGTAACTGCAATTGATAAATGATGATGTAGGGATCTACCTTGCCCTTGCTTGTTTCAGGTCTTTCTAGTTTCAAGTTTAAAGGACTAAAGGCAAGAAGAGTCCCAAACTGGAGACATGTGGCACACTTCACTGGATTTTCAAGAACCTCACAGATGTCATACTTTTAAACATGCTTCAAAGCCATCAGCATAATGCAGATGATAATTTCAATGACAGAGAGACACAAGACAGCAACTGACACTCTGGATTGTGTGTTTATTTATTACCTGACTAAATACATCTGTTATATGCATCATGAAGTCTACTATTTTGATATCTTGTAATGATTCAGTTAACCCTTCGTCACCTTTTTCAGGAACATCCTTTAAAAGTTGTATGTTAACATTCAAATACTAACCACTGACTCTCGACAGTATAAGTCTCATACAAGCCTTTTCATCAGGTAAGTTCAAGGTATTTGTTTTGACATATATGTTTTATCATCAAATATTTTTGACAATGTTTGTAATACTAGGATGCTAAATGTGCCATGCTTAATGCAGGCGTTACCATCAATATTATACTCATGGTTGTTTACAGTCAAATTTATAATTGTTACAACAGTTCTTTCGTAGCATTGTTTGTCATAAGACAGATGCAGTAAAGAAAACTGATTATGTTAAATAAGTTACGCATGGGATAACAAGAAGGAAACAAGAAATATCAGAAATTAAATGACAATAGTTGAAACTTACAATTTCATTTCCCTCCTGAAGTCATCATTTACGTCATCTTCACCATCAAAGTCTGTTCCTGGAGGAGGTGGAGCTGGTTCATTTGTCAAGTCCAGTCTTTCTATCCATTCCAAATTTTGCTGGAAAGCCTTTAGCTTTGTCTCCATGCCCTCCTATAATTCAACAGTAAGATGTTTATCTTCATGAAATATTTCAAGATCAGTCTGTAAAAGAAACACTATAATTGTGATAATAGTGAGCGAGTGAGTGAGTTTAGTTTTTAGTTTTATGCCACACTCAGCAATATTCCAGCTATATGGCGGCAATCTGTACCAGACAATCCAGTGATCAAAAGCATGAGCATGGATCTGAGCAACTGGGAGCTGATGACATAGGTCATCCATGTCAGGGACCATGACCACCCGATCCTGTTGGTCTCCTCTTACAAGCATAGGTGCCTTCAGTTCCTCAAGACCGATTCCACAAAAGATCTTCACGGGTGGTTGTGATATTAACAGAACAGGAGGTTTCCATGCCATTTCTGAAGTGAACCCAAAATAGCTGATTGGTTGTCAATATTTACAACAAAGGAATGGAGTTTAGTAAAGCCATTGCCTGCAATGTCCAATTTATCGGACACTACATCAGAGAAGCATAATAGAAGGAAGAAACGCATTAGGAACATCAGGTTATAACACTGATTTTATTCACTATTCACAAATCACATGGTCGGATTTGTGGGGAAACTTAAAGCAACAAAATTCCAAAGCAAAATCTTAAATAAAAAAATGAGACACTACTTTTTAAGACAAGTTACTGGTATCAGCTTGGAATCAAGAATCTTAGCTATAGATTGCTCACTGTGTCATTGATGAATGTTTTCGGCTCTTCTGCAACCACATTTAAGCCTGGTTTTAGTGTACCACTGGCAAAAGCTGCCTGGAGCTGAAAAGGCAAGGAGAACTATGTAACACACAGGACAAAGGGTTAAATGGTCTAAGGGAGATAACTCTGCAATTTAACTTATGAAAAGATCACCTCAGTATTTCCCATTCCCAAACCAATACTACTGCTAAATGTACCCCTAACACTAAATGCCTTTATTTCCTGCCCAGTTATCTATACCTATGTCCACCTTACTATGACTTAAGTGCTTTGCTGTGAGAGTGTTTGTGTTGGGTGGGGGTCATCTGTTTTATCACGAAATCAGGACTGGTCCGTATCGGAACAAATTCTACTTCATCACAAAGCAAATGGGAAAGCTGTTTCATCTTGAAACAAGGGCTCACTTATCCTTTGGTGTCTCCAACTCAGACAATTAAATCTGTGTTCCTTATATACACAATATCAGGCCTATCCTACTAAGCGCAGTGCACACCCCTACCCTTGGAATGGAACCGTCCAGTGCATGCAACCTACTCCAAAACAATCCAGCGATAGCCTTAACCCACGTGTCTCCGCAAACATTGGTAAGAATATCCATTTAATATTACCAGAATTTATAATATTTTTGACCCAAGTAAGCTAACAAAACTAACACTATATCATCAGAAACACCTATAATAAATAACCCCATTACACATACACAGTTCATTTCCTACATCACAACAATGGAGCTCTACACAGCAAGGCAGATAAGCCAAGTACTGTACCGAGTAACCGGCTTATGTCTCTTTTTTCACAGAGGAATATTCAAGAGATAGATTCTTTGTATCGCTTAAGAATTAGTTACAAAGAGGCAGTTGCCGGGATTGCACTAAAGCCCAGTGTTTACATAATCCACAATCCACCGCTTTTAGCAATATTCCAGCAACACCACGACGGGGAGCATCAAAAACGGGCTTCACACACTGTACCCATGTGGGGAATCGAACCCAGGTCAGGTCATCGGAGTGACGAGAGCAAGCTTTTACCACAAGCTACGCTACCCATGTCCATTCGGTACCCAGTTGGCCAATATCCAAGCGAGACGCAAATTTTACTCGATTTACCTCTTCATCCGTATCCATGCTCTCGTAATCTGAAGAGTCTGAATCTGACATGATGGCGGTCGTATTCGTACAAACCCCCTAAGGAGAAGACCGACTAGGAAAACAGTAAACACGTGCAATAAGAAAACACAGGAAGCGGAAATAGAACTGTCAAATAATGTCCTAAATAAATAATTAATATTGTCGCGTCCCTGTCAATAATAATTTATTTTTGTGTGTTACTTGCCACTACTATTCATCACAACACTCCACTACATACAGTTAAGTTTCTATTATTTTGAAGGGACAGCGTGCCACTGTTACAGTTACTTAGAGGACATCAAGTTGCAGTCTCGCTGATTGCGAGATTTCTATTCAACTCTCGCCCTTCGCCAGAGAGTTTTGAGGACACGGATAGGGGTTAGATATTGAGAACATTATTTCCATGAAAAATGGGGAATATGATGTATGCATATGTTTCGCATCCAGACACAGCTCCTAATATCACCAAACCTCCAACATTTGATCCCCTTTTGGGATTTGAAAACGGACGGAAAGAAAGAAGTGAGTATTTGTCATTGCATATTAGTGACACTGATAATGTTTATTCGAGTTATCGGGTGATAAAATAACCATGGTTAGATTTGCTCTTCATTAAATGATTAATCATTGCTTGTCGTGAGAGTAGGGGATCTGGTGGTCAGACTTTGAAAGTGCATGTCATCGTATATTATAAATACAAAAGTGCTACATCTTGATCATTGTAACTTTGACATGTACTGGCTCACTGTTAGTCCATCATATATAACTAGACGACAAACATAATATGGATAGATGAAAGAAGTCACATGGAACAATGTTTTAATATTTTTATGATGATTATTTGTGAAATTAATAAAATTACTGACCATCAGATCAGCTAAATGTTTTAAACATGTCCAATGGACTTGACCAGTGCAGTACAAATGTACTGCCTACAAATATCAGTACTCATACTGAATGATGATGTGGGTGTAAAATGTTAATGGCTAGCGAACAGTTATCGCCATACATCAGTATCATACATGTGCAGATCGGCAGCAGTGAATTTGCTGTACACATTGGTGAACAGCTGATTAGGTATCATCATTAATCTTGTTTCGTTGAATTAACTATAGGTGGACTAATTTTGTGTAAATACCGCTAAAATATGGTGATAACTGTTCGCTAGCCAGTATAGTTTTCACAGTATTATCTTTAGCGCTGAGAGAAATAACTGGCTGATAACCATAACTTATTAATAAATTTCCAAAATGTCTTTGGCATCCTGCTAGAATTCACTGTGAATTGTGATACTATTATTTCTTCCTTTTCCCAGTTAATCAGTTGTTATTATGTAAATATGGCTTTAACCAGAAGTTCAAATCCCACTTCTAGTATAATTCAGTTACATCTTGACCAGTAGTAAGATCAGTCAATAATAATGAAGTTAAAAAACCCTGAAATCAACACTAAGTTCCTGCCAAGGATTTGCCTCCTAGAATCAACAGGTTCTGGCACAGACTGCTGACATTTAGGTGATCCTGGGCCCGAAACAACCATGATGACAGTAAGAGTTTGATAAATATTGCTGCATAGCTACTGGTAGTAATACATGACATACATTCAGCAAAGAGTCTTACTTAGCCTTGGCAATTTATAGATAATGACCATTGGTGGAAATATCTCATCTTGCTCTTAGACAAACAGTTGTTTTGTGCAATCCTATCTTGAAAACACATGATTTTATCTTACAACTTGCCGAGTTGAGATATTCAGATGAAAATGATTTTTCAGCTGTCAAGGCAACAAGGGAGGAATTGGATCAGGCCAGGATACCCCTAGAAAAAAGGGACTACTGTGTAGACGACTTCATGGCGTTTATGAAATGCAGAGACAGCAACTTCCCATTTGTCCTTTCAAAGTGTTCTCATGAGAGGCATGTGTATGAGGAGTGTGAATACCAGGAGTGAGTATCTAGTTTAACTCGTTTGATTGGATGACAGGTAAAGAATTGATGTCTTTATGTAAAGTTAACTATGTTGATAAGTAGGTTGAGATCTGTTGAGAATACACAATGCCATTTAGAAAGTGGCCAAATGTAACATGGTTTATCAAGGATTACACTTTCCCAGTGTAAATACTAGAATCTGTACTGTACTAAGAAAGAGTAATCTCAAATAAACATATTCTACAAATGTAACCTTCATGATCTATTGAATATTAGTTCATGTAATACTAGTAGTACTAAATTCTCCAGAGATTGTGTTCAAGAGCCATATGTGACATTTGTAGATGTGTATGGGCAGATTACCTTCGAATGGGCAACCTTTGCCCTGTGCAAGGCACCAAAGTGTAAGATGTGTGTTTGTACACATCAAGGCTAGTTACAAGCACTGGTGCATAGTAGTGTGGCTGTTTGCTCTTGTTGTCAATTTTGAATATTACACAATGCAAAACAACATTCACTCACATTTCTTATAACCTAGAAACAAGTTTGGTTGACAAACAAATCTGAATGTTTCTAATAGCTATCTTGGACACAGTTCCGAAATCATCATAAAACTTTCATTTGTACAGACAGACAGACAGACAGACAGGTTTTATTCAGTAGTGAAGGCCCAGTGGCCCATAGTACAGTTAATTTTTCTTTTTAACAAATATTGGTCACGTGACACGAAATTATGGTTTTACATGTAATTTAAGGATGGACATCAAATGTTTAATAAAACTGGCAGCTGATTTAATAGTGTCATCGTTTTTAGATTTAAGTATTTTATATATCATTTGTGGGGAATCATTAAAGCATTTTAAATACTTCCTTCGTCCGGCAGAGAATGCCTCACAATCTAATAATAGGTGACGTTCGTCTTCAGTTTTACCAGAAGAACAATAAGAACATGATAAATCTTCTAGTGTATTTTTATCTTTTCTATAACGCTGTATTTTTAAGGCATGTAGAGAGATTCTAAATTTACAAAAATGTCTTAAAAGGGACTTATCATTAAGGACCCTAATATATTTTTCAGGTCCAAACATCGATTTACATTGTGAATAATGACTTAGAAAACTCGATGAATTTACTGATGCGTGCCAATTCTGAATGTATATATCCTTTATTCGTTGTTTAAATGCTGACAGAAACATTTTTATATCACCAACATCTTGCTTAAACCAAACATAAGAAAACCCGCTTGAAAATAACACATTTCGCACACCCGAAGCCCAAGAATACTTTCCACGTTTGTCTAGGGATAATAATAATTGATAGCTTTGATACGGGTAGCGGTAATCGGGCATTCTGATAAGTTTAATCCAGTATCTGATAACTCTCATTTGACTCTCAATATGCATGTTATAGCGTCCTGTATCGCCAAGTACGGCTTTGTTGGAAGCAAATTTACCTACAGTAAGAAATCTTTTAAAATATGATGCATGCACATTTTCAATGGCTTCGAAGTAGTTTACTCCCCAAATTTCAGATCCATATAACAATATTGGTGCTATTTTAGTGTCAAAAAGTAAGCAAGCTGAGTCAAATGAAATAAATTTATTAGCCTTAAAGAGTTTGAAAATGGGAAATAATGCCTTCTTAGCTTGTGCTGCAAGAGTTTTAGATGCCATGGACCAATTTAATCGGCTAGAAAATAAAAGACCCAAATATTTATAATATGAAACAACATTCATACTTTTGCCCCGGAATAACCATTTTTCAGAATGTGCCACTATGCCCCCATTTCTAAAGACAACTATATTAGATTTTTCCATATTCAACTCTAGTCCCCATGTGTCACAAAATGATTGAAGAATATTTATCTGTCTCTGCAGTCCGTTTACCATAAATGAAAACGTAACAATATCATCTGCAAAGAGAAGCAAAAGTAAATCTTTGATTTGGGGAGTAACAAATATTCCATTATTACATGATTTATACATATCATCTACAAGTTCATTAATAAAGAATATGAAGAGTACGGGGCTTAATACACAGCCTTGTCGCACACCAGCGGAAGTATTAAACGATTCAGTGTTGCCAGAATTAGTTCTAACACAGGCTGCAACAGAGTCATACATGCTTCTTAAAATATTATACATTTTGCCATGGCACCCTTTGGTATGTAACATAAATAGCAATTTCTTACGGTCAACAAAATCAAAGGCTTTCTTAAAGTCGATGAAAGCGCAATAGAATCTCCCTTTAGGTCTGCAGAGGTACTTTGTACATAATGACTGTAATATAAATAAATTATCAGTTGTACTATAATTGGATCTAAAACCAGCCTGAGCCTCGTCAAGTAGTTCGTTTAGGTCAACCCAGGGACGTAAACGCTTTTCTAATATATTAGCAAATAATTTTCCAGAAATATTTAGAAGAGATATTCCACGATAGTTGCATGGTTCTGATACACTTCCAGACTTGAATAAAGGGACAATCATGCCTATATTCCATACCGATGGGAATTTACCACTGTCAAGAACTGCATTAAATAAATCTTTCAAATATGACACTAAAGAAGTAAAAGTACATTTGTAAAATGAGGGAGGGATACCGTCATGCCCCGCTGCCTTATTCCATTTCAATTCATTTATAGATTTTATTACCTCCTCTTCGGTAATTGGAGTTGACAAAACATCATGCGAGAATGAAAGCTCTTCACAATCGTCACAGTTATGCGTTGAGACGAAATCGTACACTGATTTATCAAAATCTGAAAGCTGTTTTGTATCTCTACAGGAAAGGAGACCTTTGAAGTAATGATACCATTGGTACGGAGAAATATTATCTGTGGGAACTGTTTTCTGAAGATAGCGTTTTAACGTGCTCCAAAATATCTTACAGTCAGGATTTCTTGCTGCTATTTTAATATCATCTGCAGCTTTGGCTAAATAGTTATCTTTTTTTAATTCGCAACATTTTTTAAAATTGTGTTTTGCATTCAAATAGGAATCGAGGTTAGAATCGCATTTATGCTTTCTGAAACAGTTTAAAAGTCTGTATTTTTCAGACTTAAGTTTGCCACATTCTTGATCAAACCAAGGAGGTTGGCGCGATTGACGGTGATAAGGTGAAGTGAGTCTGATGGCTCCTGCTCTAACGCCGGATAATTGAAGTAGGGATGTAATTTTTGAAATGGCAGAGTTAACATCAATATACAGTAGATCTCTGAAATCATTCAGGATACCATTCTTTATGCCATCTACCAAGTACGTATGAAAACTATCTCTCTGGTCCTCCCGTAGTTTATACCCTACGGACTTGAACATGGGTATTACTGTATCAATACTTACGCTAGGCGTGGAAGCGATTATGTCATGGATTACACAAACAATCGGGAGATGATCCGACTCTGTACGAGGTTTAACCTCAAAACTATCAATATTGTTGAACATCTCAGATGAAATAAGCGCATAATCAACAGTACTACAGCCAGTCTTTGAAA
Organism: Haliotis asinina; assembly: GCF_037392515.1. Taxonomy (NCBI): domain Eukaryota; kingdom Metazoa; phylum Mollusca; class Gastropoda; order Lepetellida; family Haliotidae; genus Haliotis; species Haliotis asinina. The sequence goes on from NC_090286.1 coordinate 40,917,525, forward strand.
TGTAACTTAAACTTCCAGGGATATCAGGCAAACTTCTACCGTTCACAATGTGTATACTCATCGATTTACACAGCTCGAGTAAACACTTTCCATACATATTTGTGACAGTGTCATATGAACTGCGAGGTTTATCAAAGTTATCCTGCGCGTAATCGTCACCAACGGGTATATAGTCAGAACCGTCATTTACTATAAAATCTGGCTCACTCGCTGTTCTGGCATTAAAATCACCAAACAATTTGTACAAGGGGTATGTGATGACAAAATGTGTCTAGTGTTTTGATATCTGATTGGGCATTTTTATGACTGAAATTATTGATAAATTGTTTCAGTTTTGTCTTGAGGATGAAGGAATATGAGAGAGAAAAGCGATTGTTGGAAAGACAGAAGAGGATACAACAGAAAGATGCAGCAGAGGAACTAGGAGATTGATGCTAGGACTGGGCACCTGTTTTATGAACTGTACATACAGGATATATCCAAGTGTATACATGAGACTGTGTGTAGACTGTCAGATCCAGGCACTCTGTGTTATATGTGGACATGACACAGAGAAACTGGATAGTTTTTGGAGTTTCTTCAGTGCTGTTAAATATATTATTTTGAACTTATGACCGCATTTGTGATGATTTTAGTGTCATGTTCATCATGATGCCTCTTCAATATTAGATAAATGGGAAAACAATGGAAACTGATGTTAATCATATTAAATGGCTGGAAGTACAAACACCCATCGAATTGTCTGGCTCGACAATAACATAAGTGTCTGCCTGTCTGTTACCAACAGGAAATAGACCCAGCTTATCTGACATTTGTCTTTGTCTGCAAAGTCGAATTGAGTCATTTGCATGTGATTTAAGGACTACTACCATGGATTTGATACTTATCCCTCTTAATTGTGGAAATATAAGAGAGACGGCAATCACAGTGGTGAATAAATGATCTGTACTGTATTGATGTGGAGTATAAATTCCATTTAGCGTGCAAGCTTGTGTAGCTGGAGTAAGTGAATTGGTGAGTATGGTTTTATGCTACTCCAGCAACATTTCAGCAATATCACATCAGGGGACACCAGAAATGGGCTTCCCACATTGAAGCGATGTGGGGAATCGAACCCAGACCTTCAGTGGGATGAGTGGACACTTTATTCACTTGGCTACCCCACTGCCCTTACACCTGGAGTTTACCTTGACCAGGTTTTCGAACACTGATAACCATGATCACTGGCTGGTGTTGTTGCCAATGACATCATTTTCTTTTTCTTTAGTCAACATTTCCTACAAGTTGTTATTAAAAGGTTGAGATGATAATTATGATGTGGAGGAACCCAGTAGGGCTGGTATCTATCCACAAGGTACATGCTCAAAGCACATACTGGGTGACAGTATTGAAGTCTGTAGGTAAGAACATTTAAATAGGTGTCCACCAGAGCCAGTAGTACTGTGTATATCATAGAAATGCCAGAATGAGATGACAACTCACAGATTTGCTTCCACAAGGATCACAACGGTTTCAGGATCTTAGTTAATAAAGTCCCAAATAACAAACTCAAAGTTTTGGTGTGGTTATGTGAATCCATACCCAATCAAACATCATATCAATGAGCCCTCTGCATATCAGCAAATGAACCAAAGACTTTGTTACTCTTGAGTACACACCTACCAGTTCTGTCTCCTGAGTGCTTCATTTTGAGGGGACTATACCCAAGGACAAAATATTACCCATTAGATTTGCGATGGTAAGCTTATAATTTAGGAGTTTTTTTCACACATTTTGTAATGTATATGTTGTGAATAAGTGATAATTTTGTTTTAATTATGTTTGATTTTTTGGTTCCACGTAACCTTTAAGGATCTTCCCAGACAGCACAAAAAGTACCCGACCTAAAACTGATCCCTGTATTACTTCCCAAGCTATTGTGACTTTCTTCCTGATTTATCATAGATTGTGACCTATTATGACACAATTCAGGCAAATGTAACATCTGTTATTCCCAACTCCACCTGAAGTCAATATTTCCATCGTCCACTCAACTTCTGTGCTGTGGTTAGCATCTCATTTAGACTAGTATTTGTCATTCCATTCTTTGCAGGGTGATTTTGTATTATCTGCCTTTTCTTTTATGATTTTTTAGATTAAAAAACGATTCAATATGTAATTTCTTTAACATGTTGATTTGCATAATTACCATTTTAGAATAACGTTTAACGTCGCACTCAGCAGTAATCTAGCTGTGTCGGCAGTCAGTAAATAGTTGAGGCTGGACCAGACAATCTGGTGATTAGGAGCATGAGCATTGAGATATGAAGTGGGTATATGATGACATGTGGCAACCAAGTGAGCCACCCTGACCACCCAATCCTGCTAGTTGATTTTTGTGACAAGTATGGGATGTTGAATACCAAATGGGACTCGAATCTTCATGGGCAAGAACCACACTGATCTGGATCACCAAACTATAGATAAAACATGATCTATTCAGAAACCGTAAGGAAAGGGGGCGTAGCTAGACAGTTTCATTCAGAAGAATATGAACAGTTATGCCTACTAATCCAACCTGAATTCAAATCCGAACTCATTAGATCATGGTGCTGTATACAACAAGCTGCTGTGTCATTAACCTATTTAGAACCTTAGCACCAGAACATATAAGAAAACATGTCTAAAGTGTAGATAACACTATTAACAGACAAACCCGTTTAAGTCCGGGTTAGAATACCGGCCTTCAGTAACCATGCTTGTCGTATGAGAGTCAACCGGGCTGACTTTGATGACATATAATCGGTTTCCAATTTTGCAGGTTGATGCCCATGCTGTTTATCACTGGATTGTCTGGTACAGACTTATTTACTCTCAGACCGACGCCATATAGCTGTAATATTGCAGAGTTTTGCGTAAAACTAGATTGACTCAATCATTCAGTTAACAGAGAAAACAAAGACCCAGTTCAGTAGAAAAATAAGTTTAATTACAATTGCCATTAACACTAATTCAAGGCAAAGATCTACAAATTAACAAAATCAATACATGAGCCAAGTAAAAAAGAAGTACATAAGACAAGTGGTTCCAGCCAAAAACATGTTTCAACATTTGCCTCTTGCACACACTCATAATATAGCAAATCTTCATGATCAAAGGAGATAATAAATACTGGGTACAGTTGGTGATGTAATGAAATAATGAACATACTCATATTAAATTTGAATACACAAGTGGTGCATTTGGACAGAGACTCCTTTCATGGTAGGATGAGTAATGGAAAAAGTTTTATGTGAATATTTGTTCACTTGAACATGCTGAGGTAAAGTTTATATGTCCTTTTTTTCACTTGTGTATGGTTACTAATTGCAGGTCTATGAAATTAATAGTGAAGTGTGAATACCATCTCAACAGAAGTTGGGTAACAGTGAATGCCCCTGTGGATGTACCTGCCAAATGTCATGGGCAGCTCATCTACAGCAAAACTCAAAATAAACATATTTCCTTAATGCTTTATTGGTAGTTCGTACCACTACAAAACATTATTTTTACCTAATCTTGTTTTCTGGTCATTATGTAGTCACAGCACAATCACATGCATCAATCAAGATTGCAAATCCAACCACCCGATCCCGTTTTTTGCACTTGTACAGGGGAACCAACTATCTTTGAACACAATATCAAATGTCACATAGAACACATACAAGAACTTGATAATGTGTCAGCGTTGTAGTGAAGTATGGTACTGTACAATACATTTAGAGGTAACTAACAGGATAGGTTATTTATATTGCAGACAATATCCATGCAACTAGTACATGCTCAAGGTGCTTGAGTGTCCCCTTGATCAACAGATGTATTTTTTTTTCCTGGCAGAACATATTTTAATTGAATATACCCTGCACCTAAAACTAAGGCCCATTAAACACTGGGTGAGCAAAGGCAACATTCTATTCAGCACTAGGGCTTAGATACTATGTCAGTTTTAGTGGTAACAGGTTTATTCATTAATTCAGTCTATGAGTTATGATATGGTTGATATAGTGCCGAACTTACCCTAAACACTACCTTTTGGTTCATATGTTTACATTGGTTCATATGTTTACATTTGCTGCTTAGTCGTAAGTGCCATACACTAACATTAACTTCGGCTTTCTTACCATTACAAGAGATTTGAAGATCTAGGCACAGGCCCTTAAAGGTTCATTTGTTTGTTATAATTGATGCACTTGGTAGCATTCCAGCTGTATTCTGGTGGTCTGTGAGATAACTGGACTTTACCAGACGAACTAGTGACTAACATCATGAACATTAAGTCAGCATGACCAGCCGATCCTGATAGTCACCTCCTATAACAATCATGGGCTGCTGAAACCTCTTCCAACTGTGATCTTAAAGGGACATGGAGATGTAGGGGTATTTTACACTGCACTCAGCAGTATTCCAGCTGACCAAGGTCGGCTTAAACAGGTCCAGACAAACCACTGAATATATTTTACAACCACACGTTAAGCTGACAGTCCTGTTGGTACTGGGTGTAATGTCTATTTGAACAGTATTCAAGTTCTATTGAGTGTCAGCTTTATGTGAGCGAGTGAGTTTGGTTTTACTCTGCACTTTGCAACATTTTCAGGTATTTGGCAGCCTGTAAATAATCGAGTCTGGACCTGACAATCCAGTGATCAACAGCATAAGCATCAATCTACACTGCTAGGATACGATAACAAATATCAACCAAGTCAGCGAGTTTGACCACCAAATCCTGTTAGTTGCCTCTTATGCTAACATTGGCTACTAAAGATCAATTCTAACCCTGATCAGGCTGAACAGCTGACTTTTGCTGTTTACAACTTTGGTTACATCCACAAACAAACATGTGTTGCTGACTTCTATTCTAGCACAAGGAATGTGCTTTACACATTGTGTCAGTGTTGGAAATCAAACCTGGGTTATAGGTGTGATGAGTGAACACTAGAACCCCCAGGTTACCCTACCACCCTTCCCAAGCTTTGACTGTTAATACAAACTTAATAGGTAGGTTCAAATGTCTTGCAATGTATGGCCCATTGTGACAATTCAACACAGCTTTAATCAGGTGATAAGAGGTAACTGTTCAAAACACAGAACAATGGTATATGATGCAATACAACAATAAACATTTCATGGTGTATAAATAAATATATCAAGCATGTTCACCGGTATAATGGATAGATATAACAGTACAAAATACAACACACTGTATTCACAATGTTTGGCGTCTACATCAGTTGTATATGCTTGTAATATTATGTCAAGCCTGTAGCCATCATTCTGCACTTAGTGCACATCTGAAGATACAAAGATTATTCAAAATATTAATCATGAAGAGGCCCAAACAGCTACTTATTGCTTCAGTATTCATTCCCACAAGGGGCTATGACATGTATAGTCCATTTTTTCAAAAGTCAATTGTATCAAGAGAAAAGATAAAAAGCAAGGCTCTGAGCTATACCACTCATGTAAATGAATCTCTAAATTTCTGAAAACCACAAAGACAAAACAACTGGGAATCACTGTTTCATGTTCATTATAAAATATTAGCTGTCATCTGTACCTGTCCTCTAATAAGATTCTGTGGAGTTTGAATTCATGTTTATCAATGATTTGTACTCATTAGCATGACAAGACAGGTGTAAACGCACATACTGGACTAAATACTATACTCAGACACAAGGGTGTGTAATGCAGCATGGTATATATTGCCACTGACAGAGTCTTAGCACAATATTTTAATCATTCTAAGACCTGTCAGTGACAATATATATACATATACATATATATACCTTGATGCCAGTTTTCCTTGTTACAAGCCTCTGTGTACTCAAAAATATAGTATACAGGGAATATGATGATTTTGAGATGTACCTGCTTCCAGACCCAACCCAATGGCATTGTCTATGGCAGCTAAAGTAACCAAAATATATACTACTAAGAGTTAAAGATTACTCATTTTTTTAAAAACCAAAAAATGCTGTCATGTAAGGACAGATTTTTCCTTTGATAATATGAAAGAATGGGATTGTCCTGAACTTCCTTTGAGTAGCTTACTTAGAATGGAAAATAAATGCAAACATTATGCCAAATTATGTTAAATGGGAGGTGATAAGGAACATTTTGGCATGATGACATCATCAGTATCTCCAGGGTATACCTTGCGATAAATTCCCACTATACCCTGGATGCATCTATGGCTCAGCCCAATATTTTATTTCTTCCCTTTGCTGGCTCTGCATTCTCACAGTGGCTAATCAGCTAAGCCACTGTTAGAGCTTGCCAGTGTCAAGATATCAGTTGCAGCTGTGAAGGTTTGTTCGCAGTGAGACTTAGATTTGGGGGAAATAATACAGACACACTGACAGCTGCAAAATGTTTACAAATATGCAAGAACTCCTTCTACCTCTTTCAGAGTACCGCTACATCATACTTGTTGCCTAGTCTAATTGGTTAGATAATATATAAAGCGAAAGTAACTTGTGACTAGTCTTAACAATTTCCCAGTATAGACGCCTGATTGGATAAAAAGCCAGCCAAGGGAGGTAATAAATTCATCAGACTGAGTAGTTGATGCATCCAAGGTATAGCAGAGACTTATCGGAACGTATACCCTGGAGATATTGAGGTTGGCATGATAGTGAATCTAGAGTGTTACTGATTAACTGTTGGCATTTTAGAGTGTTGGTCAACACAGAGTAATTAGCCCTTGAACTAAAACTGAGAAAAAGTATCGTGTAATTCAAGCACTCGACAACAGCCCAGTGAAACTAATATACTAAAATCGATCTACAGAGTGATGTACCAACTATACACACTTTTGTACTCCCTGCATGTTCTGAGTCAATCAGCCCATCTATAAATGAACAAACGATACCAGATAATGAGGTAATCACACAAACTCAAATTTGATCTATACTCGAACCAGTGGAGAAATACAATAACAAATATACCGGTAAACACACGACTGGACATGATGAAACAGATATAACTGGATGGCGCATCTTGACTTAACATCTTTAGACTTTTCATTGTAAAAGTGCCTTGATCATCTTTCTTTCTTCAGTCCATTTCTCACAGCGGAGCCATTTTCCACCTTTTCTGATTTAGGTTTGGGTTTAATATAAGCCTTCATGTAGAAATCAGCAAACAGGATGAAGAAAATGACTGCATAAGCTCCAATCCAGTATATAAATAGGATGGGGTAGTCACATTCTCGGAAGAGCAGCTGGGTTGAGTGGATGGTGACAGCGAAAAACTGTGTCTGAAAGAATTATGATCAAAATATGATAATTATGACACAGACACCCAGCAGGTTGTCTTATCAAATAACGCACAGGGATTTACAGGACACAAATTCCTGCATCCCATTTGCACAAAAATTGACAACAAAATTTGACAAAGAATTGACATGAAAATGTGTAAATAACTTTATTCATATTTTTAAATGTTCCCCAATTAAAGAGCGTCCATGTTAATTCTGTTTCTTTGTAATTTGTCAGAGCTTCCGTGCGAGGTGCACCATGTTTGTTTGGCCATCACACTGCGTTGGAAATTCAATGTAGGCTACACTCACTGAACTGAGAAGAGTCATGATTTTAGCCTTCCGGGCCATGAACCATACCCACATCACCAAACTTTCCTCCTAACCTTCTCCCACATCACCTAATAAGCAGAGATCCCAGAATGCTCTCTGAACCACTGAACCATAACATCTCACTAGAGAAGGTTAAGTTCCTAAATGGGGGCGTAAATGTGCATGTTCAGAGAGAATGAGCAGGAAGCGAGGCAAGCCCAGTGATGCAGACATTTATCAACTGAATATATAAAATACATACATGACATATAAAAGACATCCATTAATTCTATCTCAGTTTTGTCATGCTAAACATGGCTGCTAAACAGCCTCTGATCACAATACATGGACTCTCCCATACCCACTTCACCTAATCCTGAGAAATCAACCAGGCATGACATACCCACATCACCCCTATTTAATTTTCCATACGTAACAGGTAGAAGTTAGGTGAAGTGGGATGACACCGTGGATGGTGTGGTTCTAAATAGGGAGGGGAAAGAAGCATGGTTTCAAGAGAACCTCCTCTTGCAAGGACCTTCACAGAAGGGGACATGCTGCTTAGGACCATCTCTCACCGTGATCACCACATGAAGACTGACTTACTAGTTGCATGGTAGTCATGTATTTCTTCCACCACAAGTACTTCTGGAATGCAGGGCCTAGGGCAGCCAGGAAGTAGTATGTGTACATCATAAAATGAATGAAGGAATTCAGTAGTGAGTGGAACGTCCCAAATCCTCCTGCAAAATGTATGAAAAACATCCAAGGATTATTTACATCATAAAATAAATAAAGGAATTCAGTAGCCAGTGGAACGTCCCAAACCCTTCTGCAATGTATGAAAAACATCTAGGGACTATGTAAACGGCTGTTTTTGTTAGAATGAGAACATGTTAATTATCATGTCTCATTCACTACCAAATACAGGGCTTGATACAAGTGTGTTAACCCTTGGTATAAATTTCTGTTCCCATGCCTTTTTCACATGAGAAACTGAGTTTAGTTTCATGCCTCTTTCAGCAATGTCACAGCTAAGAGACACCTGAAATGGTCTTCACACATTTTACCCATGTGGGGAAGGGAACCCGGGCTACCAAATCATCCCATGATTTATATACACTGAATATACACTGCGTACCTAACTCAAACACTCACTTTGCCAACTGAACCTCAGTTATGCAAATCTGCACATATAGAGCGATAACCAAATATGTTTTGATCATTCCTCAAGTCCCCAAGCATTACCAACTTTACCATTTTGCCAAATCACTTGTTGTCCCCTAATAACAAAATAAACCTAAAGTTTTGCTGCCCAGAAAAAAACCCTAACTCACGTTTAGAAACCTATCATAACTTATGGCTTGGGAGGTGATGATGATTATTCTGAAGAAGTTATGTTCAAAATCAATGACAATACTCCTACATTAGGTTTGTGACCCCTAAAAACATGTGGACAAAATTGATGACAGACACCCCTAGTCTGCCTTTTTTTAAGCTGGATGATTTACGCCAAATGTTGACTGCTACATAATCCCAGGACTTCAAAAATTTGAGTTGCAGCTCTCAACCCATTTCATTTAGAAATACGCAAGAACACAGCGACCAAGTGACAGAGATAGCAATACTGACCTGGAACAAACTTGACTCCGAACCACCACGAGATTGGCATGATGCCATGATGGAAGACATGAAGGAAGGATGCCTGCTTGTACTTCTTCCTCAGGATGAAGAATATCTAGGAAACATAAAAATAACTATAGTGAGTGAGTTTAGGTTTATGCTGCACTCAGCAATATTCAAGCTTTATGGCGGCAGTCTGTAAGTAATCGAGTCTGGACAAGATAATCCAGTGGTCAACAGCATGAGCATTGATCTGTGCAATTGGGAACCGATGACACGAGTCAACCTAGTCAGCAAGTCTGACCACCCAATCCCGTTAGCTGCCTCTTGCGACAAGCACAGTTGCCTTTTATGGCAAGCATGGGTTGCTGAAGGCCTATTTTACCCCAGACCTTCACACTGGTACGAAAGTAGAAGAATCTGTATTTTACTCAGAAGGTAAAAGATATCCCAAGGGCGTGTGGCGTTAAAATACTTGGTGGGGATGTGGAGATTACTTTCCCTCCATGCTTCATGAGTCTGGCTGTCCATGCTAAGCAATATCAAATGGCCAGATACCTCTAGGTTAAAGTTACAGAGGGGTCAGACATCAGAGTCCCACTGTAGTTTCAGCTGATATCTAGAGACATACTTACCGTGTCTAGAAGTTCAATGAACTTGGAGATGTAAAACATCCAACACACTTTTGCCATCTGAAACAAACGTAACAGTCAAAGGATGTCTGAAAATTGACATATTATCAATAAATTTAGGAAATTTGAGCAAAAATGCCCCAGAAATTTCAAAGAAATCAACATAGTTTACATCACTAGTGAGAGGTGAATATTTATATTACTAACAAAATACCATCATGAACAGAATGTCAAAGCATTGAATAACGACCTATCTTTGCATACAATCTGAGTAAATTTAAACTATTTCATGGGTCAAAGTTTAACAACAATATACAGGTAATTGTAAACAATCAGGGGGCATTGACAATTACCGATAAATTTTATTTCTGATTATCTATCACTCCAGTCAGCCATACAGTCTATAAACATCTATGATATGCATAGAGGATGATGGTCAATCCATGATTGTGAGTAAGGTTTTACACAGCTTTAGCAATATCACAGGAATATCATGGTAGAGGGACTCCAGAAATGGGCTTCACACTTTGTACCCATTTTGGAATCAATTTGGTTGTCAGGGTGACTAGCAGATGCTTTAATCATCAGACTACCCCACTGCTCCCAACGCATCGTCCTGTGCTACATAATGTAAACATGACACAAGCTTACCCTGACTGCTTGAGGAGAGTTGGAGTAGTCGACAGGCTGACAACCTAGACTGTACCCTGCCAGCCAACCCGATGCTGCAAACTGGAACAGACTTCGTAAATTAGATGGGGAATGGCTGATACTGTCTGAGGCTTAACACAGCACACAGTATATTTTAATTTACACATAGCACAACGTAAATAATAAAATATGAGACAGGCATTCCAGTGGTCGACAGCATGAGCTTTTGATCATAATGCTGAGTGAGTTTAATTCTATGCCACTAGTAGCAATGTTCCATCAACATCATGGCGGTGGACACCAGCATACTGCTGAGAATGATGAAGATTCTTCACATGACATATTGACAGTCTGCACCAGTAGCATGTTGCCTTCATTGCAGTGCTGCAGCTCTAATGATTCAGTGAAGCATGCCTTTATTTTTCCACATCTGAATTTTCCTTCTCACTGGAGTTCCTTTTCAGTTTAAATGAAGTTTCTTTCAAAATCTTCTTTTCTTCAAACAGAAGCATCAGTCTTCAGTAGTGTCCTGTCACAGATCTTATTTAAAACCTGACAAGAGCCTTATCATAGCAATGAGTGTATCCAACATTTAGGTGAAACACAGAGACATGTTTGTATATCATGACAACAGCGTAAGATATTTTTCTGTTATCAACTAACCTCAATAAAACAATATGCTGAGAGAAGTATCATGCAGAAATTGTACACCAGCATGACCTTCTTTAACTCAAATGGCTTCCTGTCGCCCATCAGGGTTGGCCCCATCTTGATGATGACGAAATACATGATGCAGATGAAAAGACTGGGCCACGGTGTGGACATCATGAACCAGTCCGCCACACGCGGGTCTGGAAAGCAAGAGCATTCAGTATAGATGAGATGTCTAGTTTGTGAGAGATATTTGAATTCATACTACAGCATGTCAACCCCACATGGGAGGGTCTCATCATGCAGCGATGCATGTCTCAAACATGTAAATATAATCTGAGGCGAAGTAAGCTTCAAGCCCATTTCTGGCATGTCAAGGGCACATAACCCTTCACAGTAGATTGATTCAGCAGGGAAAGAAACCTTTAAATATGTCCCACTTGACCACAGGACCGGTGAGAGGGCAATAATCAGTGATCCTGTCTGCACTTCACTGGTCCAAAGTAACATTCAAAGAAGTACTTAAGTATCAATTCAAAATGCATTGACCACCAGGACCATTACAAATGTATTTAGTGGTCCAAATGAATTTTCACTAGCCAGGGACCACAAAACCAAATTCGTGCACTGCCCTGGCCCAGATATATGCCTAACCAGCAATATATTCAATGGTTTAATGACAATAAATTAATAAAAGCTGCTACATATCCACGATCGGCATATAGAATAGCAAATACTGTCATCAAACATGGTCCCAATCACATTGTCTTCATATACATACTACCAATGGACAATAATAAACCCTTGACAGCAGACAGCAGTCTAAGTAAACTACGTCTCAGTGTATTTCGTTACACTCCACCACTGAGTCTAAGAAAACCTAGTAGAAGGTCGTGTCAGGTAACCTTTGAGCGACCAATGACAGTCCAATCAAATGCGAGATGGATAAATAGATTTAACCAATCAGACAACAGCTACTATTTAGGGGTCGGAGGGACTTTAAAAATATTCAGGTCACTCACACAGATCTCTCCACAAACAAAAATCCGCATATAACACAATTATTTGACCTGCAGTATATACGCTTTGGGGTTTCTGTTGACATCGTTACCATTAGCTAATATTTCAGCAAGATGACATCCTTGAATATAGCCAAAAAACACCATTTTCAGCGACTGTTTACTCACAGTTGTCATGGCTGTACGTACGCAGTGTGCAGCACCCGGAAGTGAGGGTACGCTATATATCATTCGGATTCGTTCGGGTATGAACCTTTTTGAGAAAAAAAGTTCTTAAGGGATGTGCGAATGTGCACTTTCGCGATTTGGTAAGCTGTGTTCTGATTGGTCAATCTCAAAGGTTACATGACGCGACCTCCCATAAGGTTTTGTTAGACTCAGTGGTGGAGTGTAACGAAAAGTACTGAAGATAAGTTTACTTAGACTGCATCAGACAGTGGCTACAGATTCTGACTGCAGCAAAATTTGAAGTTCAAAATCAGACTCACCTGCTTTCAACATCATGTTGTCATAGGACTTGACAGCTTCAGCTATCAGACTGGCCATGTTGAAACTGGCACCAGCAACCCTCAGCAATGGTCAAGCCTGCAAGGACACATGGACATCATGATAGGCACAGAGAGCATCATGTGACCTGTAGATAAACTACACGTCATGTTGACAGTGTCACCCAAACCATTGCATCACTTCACACTGAAATCAGTCATGTCCTGATGTATCACTGTGCTTTATTATTGGGCCACAAGTGTGACTGTAAGTCAAGAACTGAAGATTTTGGTCAAAATTAGAGAGTGAGAGAGTGGGTTTACTTTAATGTCATTTTTACCAATATTCCAACACTGATGAAATCTGGCACTGACCAGCAAAACATGCATTGGCTCTTTGGTGGTTCTATATGAAGCAGGACAATTTTAGCATATAGACGGTTGGTTAAAAAACTCACTATTGGTATATGGAAAGGTGACTAGTAGAAATATGAAAATTCTTTCCAAGTCACGTTATCTCAGGTATTCAGTGACATTTTCATTCATTAAACAGGTTTTACCTGGCGGAAGTTGTCGGGATGACAAAGCAATGTTGCCATGGTTACATTATCAAATCATGAATCAAATTGCAACAATACAATCAAACTACGTAATGTGATATATAGCTATGATATAGTGTGATGCTTTAACCATGATGATAAGCAACAAGCAGAAAAATAAAATTAGAAAAAAAACAGCGAAATTATTCAAATGTAAGATGAGGTACTCTGCATAATATGCAACATGTTGGTGAACCATAATTTCATCAGTGTCTTAAAACCTTGTCTGTACAATGAATGGAGTCATGAGATGCAATACCATGTGTACAAGTCTATGTCCACTGAGCAGAACAGAACTCGTACAAATAGTACTTTGAAGACACATTTAGAGTGACAGGTGAACGATAAATTAATCTTACTCGCACAATCATATTATAGCAACGATCTGGGTAATGAGTCTGGCATTTCTAGGCATGGTGATGAAATGTGAAACATTGGAGTTATTGCGGATATAACTCGTGCCTAGTGGCTGCAAGAGATGAATCCTCCCCTGGGAGTTGAGATTGGCAATATGATGTGCTGATGAAACTGAAATTCAGTGATCAAGGAAAAACATTTAGTGCCTTCAGCACGTACTAGTTGCATGGATATGTGTGCTTCATAAATAAAACAAATATAATAAAATCATTTTTTCTTAAAAAAAATTTAGTAAAAATAAAGACACAATAATCATTCATTAGATCATCATGAAAGCTAATTAAGACAATACATTTTATGAATATGCCACTCTCTTTACCATGTTTACAGTGATCTCCTATGCTCTATGTTGTCAACTCTAATTAAACACACATGCATCACAAAAAAGATCCTTGACTTAACATAGTGAAACATTTCCACCCCTGTATACAAAGTTATTGATTGTAAGTTTCACTTCAATTCACGCCATTGCCTGGTATGATGATACCCAGCTGTTATCATCTCAGATGTTGCCACTAAAAGCAATAAAGTATGAAAAGGCTGCACATAAGAGATGCCTAGCATGTTGGCTGAATATTTCACTGTCAGACCTTATAATGTTTCTGCTCCACAACGTATGTGTCACAAAACATGGACAATGATAATATGTTGTGCTGCAGAGGATGAATGCATACATCCTTCAGACACTTTTAGTGTCACTAGACATGACCTCCACACTGTGTAGCCATATGGGAAATTAAATCACAACATAGTTGGATCTAGGAATTTTCAATGGCAGGGAGGAGGAGCATAAACATTAACTTCAATGTGGATTTAATCAATTTCAAAAGCATGTGTGTGGCGTGGCGTGGCGTGGTCTGGCATGGTGTGGCGTGGTCAGTTATGTAAGAAACGTGTGTCTAGGTATGACCTATGGTTAAGTCAGCTGGACGTCCTTGTCAACACACCTTATCAACGATCAATGGTCACCACATCAATATTGTTTGTTTGAGTAACAGCCCACCTTTATGCTGACTTATCAGCACATAATATATGGGTTTCTCACGAACCTACAATCCGTGTTTTAGTGATTTTCAAGTGATTTTGCTGCGAGTAAAACAAAACATTAGGGATAAAAATACCTGGGCTACAGATATTGTTTTATGTCATTGTGTTTTTGTTCATATGTTATTATTTCCTTTGGGTATTGATGGTTTTCTTTCAGTATTCAGTTTTAGCATTTAGAATTGGTTAAAATCTCAAAATTGATAATTGGTAGATTACAACTGATCAGTTATCGAAAATAATTGGTTAGAATTATTTATCAAAACATTTTCCTCGTTTTTGTTAATGCACAAGAAAGAATATAACAGACAATACTAAACTTGTGACAAAATATTGTTAATGCAAATATGTGTTCCAAAATTGCCTGTGCTTGATTATGAGAAAACATCATTGATTGCTTGGCCATTTAGGCACTGCAACCAATCTTCAATTATTACAATTAATCACACTGCCACTACTCATTATAGTTCCACATATTTGGTACTGGTCTATTGAACATTATGAAACCAATATGAAGCCATTTTAGAAAGACGTTTGCTTACATATATTAAGTTACAATGACATTTCATGTAGAACTATTTTGCTTCTGATCATAAGCTATCCAAACCATATGTTTCCTCGGCTCATGACAGTGATACATGTCTCAGCTATAATAGGAACAAAGACTTTCTGTGCAGTGGAGTTCATAAACTGACAATACCTCTATTAATAATAAATACAGATGTGAAAGGATAGTGGGCACTTAATTCTATTCTATTCTATTATATTACGGCCAGAAATGAATACACAATGAGGTGAATATATGATATACACTATACCAATTTAGTTGTTGTGTAACACTACAGTCATTAATATTCAAGCTATATGGCAGTACTGTATAAAAAAATACAATAACGTTATAACCAGTCAGCGGTTGTTGCAGCATTCATTATATTCCATGAAATAACAAGAAATTAAAGTATTTCATGTGTTCTGACCATGCTGACTAGTAGTTTATCATGACAATGGTCAGTGAGCATGGTACAATCAAACTATATACACAAGAGCGGAGGTATTCATACAGCCTGACTTGGATATGTTCTATTTTGTACTTATTGTGTTCATACATAACACCCAAAACCAATAAAATCTCTTTAAAATAATTTGTAAATATTTCATTCTAGAGTTCCTGAAGAACAAACTGAATTTATAGAGTGATACACTTTGATTCACCAAATTTTATATGTGAACTGTAACAGTATTAGTAATTAGGCAGTGTTATAATTCATACTGAATACTACAATGAAACCTCTACTTGCATTCATATGTCACTAACTACAATATGGGTTATTGGGTTTTCTGTAGCATACTTTACATACACCACCATGATAGGTGCTCTAGACTGCATTACTTTAATTATTACTTTAATTACACTATTGCTTACTTAACAGATTCTGGTCATAAGTGAGTGAGTTGGGTTTTATGTTGCACTCAGCAATATTCCAGCTATATGGTGGCCGTCTGTAAATAATGGAGTCTGGACCAGACAATCCAGTGACCAACAACATGAGCACTGATCTGCGCAATGGGGATCCGATGACATGTGTCAACCAAGTCACCCGATCCCGTTAGTTGCCTCTTATGGCAAGCATGGGTTGCTGAAGGCCTATTCTACCTCGGGACCTTCATGGGTATTCTGGTCATAAACTAGGCAACATGTACAACTATATCATATGTTAGTTATACAAATACATGAACAGATTTCACATGCGTAATCTGTCAAGATATATCAGTGATTTAGTATACATGAACAGTTTATCTCACATGCATAAGATATTCCCCTTAGATATATCAAATATCAGTGATTTGCCTAAGATGTACCAAATATCAGCAATTCACCTAAGATGTATTGGATATGAATGATTCACCTTTAGATCCATAAGATAACAGTGATTCACCTTGTATCAAATATCATCCATTCACCTTAGATGCATCAGATATTGAACTTATCACAGAATGCACCAAATATCTTAAATTTATCATATTTGAATCAGTTACTATCAATCTATTTAAGATGCATCAATAGTGGGGTATGCAGTAAAAGCCTTCGCTTGTCATGCCGAAGACCCAGGTTCAATTCAACACATCCCTACAATGTGTTAAGCCCATATTAAGTGTCCCCTGCTGTGATACTGTTGTTATGTTGCTAAAAGCAGGGTAAAATCTTATTCTACTATGACTTCTGTAAATACTGGATTGTGATTTGTTAATCCAAATCAGTCACAGGTATATAATCACTTTATATACTTCTGATCTTCAAACACAGTATGTATTTTTTTCTAACAGTGTAACACAGTATGTACTTTGAAACAGAGTATGTTTATCTCCTAATTCCCTTTCTCTACCCGATGAGGGTGTGATAAAACACAATCAGCCCAGCCACAGTGTGTGTCCACCAGATGCCCTATTTGGGCTAATAAAATATGAATCTGATGACTGAAACTCATTTTTGTCATGAGTCACTATACATACATACACAAATGATAAAGAAAACATTAAAATCGTTAGTTATTCATCTGTATGAGTTTGTTGTTTTTCACTATCAGCTCGATCACACATTGTTACAACATGGCTGCCTCTAATGAAAGGAAAGAGAATGAGGCATGGGTGGAAATAACTTTGAAATTGCTCCTGTACTCCAGTACAGTGGCCCACAGAAAATCACTTGCCTTGATAACTTTTCCACTATACCAGCGGATTTTCTTGTTGATTTCCTAAAAATCAACATAATTAAGATTCTAAAGTCAACTGGACACAGGTACAAAATGATATACAAATCTGCTTGCCCAACGAAAAAAAAAGCCAAAAGAACCCCACTAGACCGGGACAGTGGTTATTTCCACCACTGTCAAGAAGTACTCGATCAATCTGAGGACACAACATAAAACATTAGAAATATTAGCAATTCGTACTGTTTGCTTGGGTTTGCTGTTTTACACAATGTGTATGTGACCTCTTGATGACTACAGATGTAATTTTTACAGCAATAGTACACTACAGTAATAATACCGCTAGATGTATGATGTCATAATGGTTTACTGTTATGATGTTACAATTTGAATGTATGTCATGGAACATCTGTCACAATGGTATTAGACTCTGCTTGACTTGCAGAGAGCTGAGTCATCACAATGTGGGCAGTTTCTATCAAATTATGTTGAAGCATAACAGACATTATACTAAACTTGCTGCTTTGAAATACCACTTTTATAAAACTCATGAAAGATTTAGTTACAAAAATTAATCACTCGTTTAATACAAATGGAATTACATTGAAGGTCATTTTAGTATTCTCTATGACAGTCAAGAGCGATGGGGTGTTTTGCATAAAATCATCTACTGTTTTTAACATTTGTGCCTCCAGAGACAGAGGGTGAATGAATGTATATTTAGTTTAGTTACTAAGCAATAAATGATGGATATTGCGCACTGATGTCGGGGCACAAAACAATTATTACATATCTGGTTACCATGTCAACGACAAATAGGTTAACTGATACAAAACTGTTACTATTAAAAAAGTAACTGTTACTGAAAAATTGATCTTCCCGCTTTGGAATTTAGATGTAGGCCAACGCTGAGCAGACCGGAGTACGTTTATTTTGAAGATCTCCTGGGTTACAAGAGACTGGAATGTTGTGTCCAGCCTTCAATGGCAAAATGGGTCAGAACATGTCTTAATCAGAAAACCGACCTTTGCAGTGTACGAACTGAACTATCACTGCTCAGGCTATATACACTGAGAAACGGGGCATCGTCATGGCATTTCAAGTCAACGTGATTCGTCCTCGTGGGGAAGTCTTCAACGAACAATCATTGTCGTTTACTTTTCATTTTATCATGATGGGAACTCTAGCGTGTGGTGAAATAATACTAGGACTGGAACACTTACCAAATCTTGATGAAAACTGACAAAAGGTCTGGGAATTTGCACTTCAGGTTATCTCTATGGGTTGGGCTGATATTTTCCCCCTCACGACCGGCTTGATAATGCGCATGCGCGTGGAGAAAACCTTGACTATCACATGGAGAGGTGGAGAGCGTCACTGGTTCAGTGAACCTGTAGAGTCAGTGCTCCTAAGTACGTACGGTCTAGGTTGTCAAACGAATGCGCCGCTTACTTGCAGTACCAGTTTGGGAGCGTCGTATACCAGAATGAAGCTTATCCAATGGGGAGTCTGAACATAGAAACCGGTTCATTATATGGGTTTCAGTTTATCGTCCCTGTTAAATTTTCTACGCAAACGTATAGGCCCCTAATGCCGTACGGATTCACCGTAATACCGTACACCTAACCCCTCAATATCGTACAGGGTGCTCAATACCGTACACACAGCTAGTGTAGTGAATTATATATTATCAAATATTGAATTTCTATACAAAAACAATGTTTTGTACTGCACTTTGTAAGCGTTTGTGAATAAAGCGCACAGTGTCTCTCTTGGAGGCGTGCATAGATATTTCATTGACTGACAGGATAATATGCCCACCCACTAATCAAGGAGCTGTAATAGTGTTGTTGCCAATGATGACATGGCGAAACTTGAAATAATTCGCTATAGGTAGCTTTTGTGTTCACACAAACAAAATTCGTATCATACATTATTTAATAACGAGTGAAATACATGTACAAAATGAAACCGTGGAGGCATGAATGATGATGATAATAATTTTTATCCCAAACGATAAAACAGAGCAATTTCTTCTCGTCATCATACTTTACACACACTTTGAGTCACTGTGGGAGAATCAATTATCATTCTTTTTAAGTTTTTGTTTAAGTTCTCTCTGCTCTTTTCTGGCCTTTTTTTCTGCTTCATTTTTCCGTTTCTGCTCAACTTTCTTTCTTTTCATTTCAATGATATGATCGCTTGTCAATATTCTGTGTGAGGTCAGCTTTCTGGGATTGACTTTGCCTTCTGAAGTTTTAGTTTCAGGCAAAGAAAATTCCTTGTTTACTGCCTCCAGTTGTCTAAGAGACATCCCTTCATCACTTGCAATCTCTACAATCATATTGCCAGATTCATCAAATGAAGAAGGGACGTCTCCACTGAGAACAGAGAGTATAAATTCCTCAGCTGTCAAGACCTCTGCTCCCTCAGGAAGGTCAGGCTCCTGCGGAGCGGATGTTGATGGTGTCTGATCGGGAGTCGCTGCAACTTTACGTGTAACTGCATCATTGGCAGCTTCGGGGGTTTCAGGGTTGGCTACTTTGGAGTTTGATGTGGAAGCTTTATCAAATGGTTGAGATGGTGCAAAGGCTGATCTGGGGATGGCTGTGGGATTGAAGGGAAATATCCCACATTTCCTGAAGCCATTGATAATGTTGCTGGCGGTGAATGCTTTGTCATAAGCAGCTCTGAATAACCTCGGCCACTCCCACTTACAAACGATGTTGTTGGGGCTGCTGCTCATATACTCCGAACATCCAAAGCTCCATTCCCTACTAAACGAACTAAATACAGTTTTATCTAGCGGACAGAGCCACTGGGTCGTGTGGGGAGGGAACGCGAGAACTGTAATATTATTCTCGCGTGCCTTCTCCAGAAAACCCAGCGTCTCGTGAGATGAATGGCTGTCAAGGATGATCAGCTGGGGTCTCTCTGAGCCGCAATACCTGAGAAAATGGTCTTCAAACCATCTCTCCCCCAGCTGATCCTCCATCCATGCTCTCTCCTGGTATGTATACACAGTACCTGGAACACCGAGTTTTGTGTTATAGGCACCCAAACTTCTTTGGGTTTTCCCTTTCACAATGGCCATTGGCGGTATGGTGTTCCCTGTGGCATTAACACAGGCCAGCACCGTAACTCGGTCTCGGTCATTTCCGACTCGGCCAGGAATGTTTTTGATGCCGGTTTCAGCAAAAACTTTCGCTGGCCGGTGAGTCAGAGGGACCCCAGTTTCATCTATGTTCCAGATTAATTGTGGTTTCTGGCTTAAACCTAGGGTATCTATGATACCACCTAAAGTTTCAAAATACTTGTCCACGATGATGGGGTTCAACATCCTTGCTCTCACTGTGGATAACGCCACTGGAGTTCTGAGCTTCACGTCAGGGTGACGTTTTAGGAAGCCCGCTATCCACTTCTTGCCAGGAATACCCCCTTTAAATGGATTTTTAATACCCAGCTGTTTGCAAATTCGAGACACCTTTATAATTAACTGACGTCGAGTAATTCCGAAACCCTGCAACGCAGCTAATTTCAGTTTTCTAGCAATGTCATTTTCAAGGTCTGCGGAGATGGTTGGTGGACGCCCAAGATGCAAGTCGCCTTCAGATTTTCCTGTGACGCGGTCTGATATGGTCATGACGGGCACACCGTGCTTTTTGGCCGCCTTCCGGAACGACATGCCCATATGTACATCGTTAATTGCCATTTGAAGGTCCTCTTTTGTATATGTTCTTTTCTTCCCCATCTAGAAAAGTAACAATAGTAGCTTAATTCTAATAAAAAGACCAAAACCTTCATGACTGAACAAGATATTCATTTATTTCAGTAACAACCACAGTGTTGTAAAACTTCCATAATGGTTTTCATATCCTGTTGGAGATCATAATGGTTTTGTATATAATACAAGACCTGACGCGCAAGGTGCATCATAGACATTTCACCGTGTATCTCCTGCTGGTGTTTTAGTATATGGCAAATTACAAGGGCCACAGCATTTCCGTAAAACATGTTGTCCATGCTGTGCAGAAGCAGTTCCTTTATAATTTCAGCCTCTGACTCGAAATACACATCGTCAATTAGAATGTTTTTGATAGCGATCTTTCCAAAATCAACACCCGTAAAGATTTTCCCATGCAGTTCTTGCTCTCTAATTTTGATCGGCATTGCCATCTGCAATATAGCATATATATTGTCTTCGTTAAAAGAACATTGATGTATAATAAATATGCCTTAAATTTGCTAGTATTCAATTTCATTTTCAGATTCTAATGGAGCATCTGTCAACCATATTTTACACTAATTACCTGTACGTTCTTCAATAAGATAACCAAATGCATGATAATTAAAGCTAGAGAATAGTGTACGATATTAGGAGAAGGTATTTTTATTTCGCCACAACCGGCCGCCTAAAACCGTACACTTCTTTTTTTCAAAAATGTTTCATTCATCTGTATGAAAGTTCCTTAACCGTTAATATAATCTAATCCTATTCAAACGGGTCGTTTTAGTTTGTATTCAAGTGTCTGTGTTCACTTTATGTACATACCGTTATCAATCAACAGGTGTCCAAGGATACGAGGGCGTGGCTTCTGGTAATCTCGGGTGCGAGCGAAAAGAACGAGCCTGCGCAGGCGACCGTAAAATTAACCAATTAAATCTTTCGTGTGATCACGTGATAGTTGACCGATTGCGTGCTATAAATAACACCAGGAATCCCCGGAAAAGTAATCGGCTTGAAACAAAAACATCGAGGCAAGGGTTTATTCAGTATATTTATTTATATGAAGTGTACGGAACTTAGGACACCGTACGGATTTCGGAGCACTGACTCTAGAGTGGCCTGATTGACCGCTCCGATATGGGTTACTGTTTGTTTCGTATGCAGTACCACTAACAACGGTAATGACCCACGACAGCGTCGGTCAGCCACTATGGCCGGTGAATGTCCGCTGAAGGACCGGGCGAGAAATGCACGGTTCGGTACGTTGTTACGGTTGAGGTGACGTGTGATTGATTGTCGAAACATGGATAGGTTATAAAAATATTTACCGTATACACATACTTACCGTATACATACTATATCTCCCAGTTACTGTATCGAAGCGTCATGAATGGCATGTTTTCTATGGGACAGTAATTGTTTTGGATACTTGATGAAGATCATTTCCCTGATGGAAATATTTGCGTTTATAGTACACGTGCACATCTTGCTTTAAATCTTATTATCATCCATCAGATCCTATAGGCATGTGCACGAATCAACAATCATATTGCAAAATTCAAAATATCAAAGACGCCTGCTCGATTTAATGATATTAAGCCCACGAATGTCTTAGCAACAGTTAATTGACACAGTCACATTTGAACGGTATGTTGAATGTGTGAAGCAATTTGTGTTTGACACAATTTATCTATAAGGCATCATTCTAATTGGGCGGTCACGACCCTGACCTTGAAAACAATTAATATTTCTCTCAACAATAATAATTATAGTAAATTCACCAGACTATGTCCTCGTTTGTTTGATTGTTATCTGAAGTACATTTATGAGCTGTGTGTCCGGTATTAGTAAACTTTTTACATTATCATCGCTGTCTCGCGGAAATAAGAATTCTTTTACTATAGTACTGTCGGAAATATGAAAACCCCCTGATTTTTCACGTTTATCTCTGCAATTTATGTACTTGATATGCGAAAGCGTAAAATATCTGTTAAAATACGTTCGACCCAACTACAGTTCAAATGAAAGGGAGATAGGACTCGAGAAAAAGGGACTTAATTGAGAAGAGATTAGTGCAGACATGAGCACTGGTGGGCAGCGCATGCATTTTATGTCGACGGTCCATTGTCATACCCGGCTGAGCCATCTAATTGCCATCCATAGTCTGACCTAATGTTTTCAGCAGCTATTTGTATTTTCTGTACGTTTTTGCCCCATTTTACAAGTAAACATGCTTTTCTGGATACCCTCTTACGCATCCCACTGAATGCCCAGTCAGGCCTTAGTGAGTTATATGTACTTCGACATATTGCAGTTGTTTAAATTTGAGGGATACAGAGTAACAGCCTAAAAACCGACATTACTTAAGTTTGTCCCTATAAAATAAACTGAAGAGGAATCCAACTCTTGTTGAATCACGAGTTCAACACAGCTCTTTTCTGCATTTCCCCATTTTAAATATATTCTGTTTTGTTGATAACTACCATAGTTCCTCTATTAAGCGCGGGGTTTTACGCAATGCACCGGGCGTCTAATACGCTCCAGGTCTCTAATAAGACGTTTAATTACCTGTCTTTATAAGGGGAAAATAGAGGAAATACGATAAATTTCTGAGACGATATCCTCATGCCAGTTTGCTCTTGACATTTGCGTGGTCGTATTGTGTTGGGTGATTTAACGGCCGCATCACTGAATACCGTTGTGACGTGAAGTGAAAGATGCGGTCGTTAAATATCCACACTTTGTTGAAATAAGATTTCAGGGAACGTGTTCATGAGACTCACGTGGCGGAAATGTTGGCGATGACGAGGAATTTGTTGCATCGGCATGCAACATGGTTATCACTGCGTTTTCGGTGACGATGACGAAAACCACTCACTTTGAAGAAAGTACCACATGGCAACTGCAGATTAAAAACAACATCTAAATTCCAATTCGGCGACCGACTGCCGCATTTCACTGCCGGCCATACTACATTGCCTCTCTCTTTTGTTTTGAGTGAGATGCCAAACGTTACAAACAGCTGTTCAATCAAATTCTACTCACATAAAATAAATAAAAATAAAATCAAGTTACTGATCGTGAGATTTTCCAAACGAATCTAGAGATGTGAATAGGCCAAGGTAATACTTAACAATACAATGGATGTGAATAAACTGGAATGAGCCAGATCGATGGTCAATTTAACAACATAAACTCAAATATGGAAAACTAATATTTTTTTAACACGAAAGGAGTAATGGAAAACACGGTGGCAGGTGTTATGACGTTTATTGGGCGATTGCATCTAGTGGTGGAGAATTCTGGACAGTACCCGTTGGGGGTCGAAATAGAAATTCCGCTCATCATTGTAGCTTTACTACTGGTGTACCCACCCCGATTGTCCCATTGTATTGAGAGAAACAGTCCACAGGAAGAGCCATTATGTTACATGCCAAGTCGCAAGATTACGCCATATTGATTGTTGATGACATCACTGACGAGTTATTTGACAACATTTTGAAACTACAGTACGGCGGAGTTGTCTTCACGAATAATCAGACAAACACATTTTGCTCTACGTTTTCTTATAATAATCTACTTGCATGCCATTAAAATTATTGGCTTGAACTAGACAACCGATAACATCATCTACATGATCTCAGAATATTCTAACTTGAAGCATGGTTATTATTTTCAGTCTCATTTGACAGCAACAGTCTTGACGCATACTGTCTTCTTTGTTTATTTGAAAGGCATTCTAGAAGTTGTCAGTCATTAATGTGAGTGAGTGATTCTAGTTTTACGCCGCACTCAGCAATATTCCAGCTATATGGCGACGGTCTGTAAATAATCAAGTCTGTACGGGGCGGATGGGTACAATGTGTGAAGCCCATTTTCTGGTGTCGCCGTGATATTGCTGGAATATTGCTAAAAGCGGCGTAAAACTTAACTCACTCACTCGAGTCTGGACCAGTCAATCCAGTGATCAACAACATTAGCATCGATTGCGCAATTAGGAACCAATGAAATGTGTCTTCCATGTCAGCGAACCTGACCACCCGATCCCGTTAGTTGCCCCTCACGACAAGCATAGTCACCTTTAGTGGCAAGCATGGGTTGCTGAAGGCCTATGCTACCCCGGGACCTTCACGGGTCAGTCATTAATGTAGCATGGATGTCAAGAGGAAGAGATTGATAACAGTCTAAGAGTACACACCGAAACGTCGCTCTATGCAATAAACAAAAAGGTGATGTCGAGTCGTTTACTTCAGTATTGTTTCCTTGTGTAATAGTTTCCGAGTTTTCAGTTTCTACCTGTGCATTGTTGCAAATAAGTATTCATGGCGTCACAGATTTTACGCCTCTTAGTTCCAACAGTAGGTAGGTAGGTAGGTAGGTAGGTAGGTAGGTAGGTAGGTAGGTAGGTAAGGTTTTAGGGCGACCTTGGCCTTAAAAGGCCTATATGCATCCAACACTTAACAAACAGCTATATTCTTGTCCAGTTAAATTTCGTCGTACTTTTCCGTTTTAACGAGGAAGTCTAATACAGCTCTTTGTATGCAACCATACATTAAATTGTCGCTAAGAATTGCGTTCAGTGTAAAATTAGTTTTGGTTTTATTAAGCACAATGTCTCTAGGAGCCTTACGTGGGTTTTCATGAGCTGGACATTCAATGAGGTAGTGCTGAACTGTTTCTAGGCAGTGTAAGTTACAGCTTTCACACATAGGGGAAATGTCTGTATCTAAAATGCTTTAATATGCCCTTAATCCACAATGTCCTTGCCTGAGGCGAGTTAAAACAACTTCATCTCTACGGCAACGCCGACGAATTTCAAAATGTTTGTTTACTGCACGTCGAGTACATGTGTTTACCTGTAGTTTCATTGTCCCATGTATTTTGCTAAGAGGCATTTATTGACGATGAAATGACAAACCAGTAATCTCTTGGAATGGGCTTAATCGATTGAATATCTGGCTGTGGCTGTTGCAAGCCACCTTAGCAAGTGTGTCAACTACTTCGTTCCCAGCTACACCAACATGTGCAGGAATCCAAACAATATCATAGCTGATGTATATGGAGTTTAGAACAGTATCAAGATACAAAATGTCATATATAATGTCACTGTGTGGACCTTGGGCACCTGATTGAATTGCTTGTATAGCTGATAACGAATCAGAATTATTGCTTCGAGCTCATCTTTTAGCCATTTTAAAGCTTGAAGTATGGCTGTCAATTCTGCTGCAAACACAGACTGATGATCGGTCAATCTAAACCTTTTAGATAAACCAAGATCGGGAATATAAAAGGCCCCACCAACATGACCGGTTCTGGGATCCTTTGAAACATCAGTGTAAATACGAGTAAAATTGCTATATTTGGTGTGAATGTAGTCTTGGGTTAGGATTTTAATAACACTTGGTGACATTTGTTTGTTTACAAGTTCTTATAAATCATGAGAAATCGAGTGTTTAAAGTCCATGGAAATGTTTTAGGTAGAGATTGCCCAGCATTCAGCTGAAGGTTGTTCAACTCGTAGTGCGATGCAAATTGTTGAACGAGTAATCCAAATGGTGGTTGTCCATGATTCCAATCACACATGACATATTCCACACAATCACACAAAATATCAGTTGCTGGTTGATACCTAGATGAAGCTCTTAAAGATAAATAGTACTTAAGAGCCACTTTAAAACGGTGATATTGCAAGGCAGAAACTGGTGTAGTAGGAAAGGCACGAGTGCATATCCGAAGAGCTTTAAATTGAACACGATCAAGTTTAGCCAAATGACATTTTGCAGCATTCATGAAGACTTGACAACCGTATTCTAACCTAAACAAAATGAGTGCTTTGTGCAAAAGAAGCAAGGACGATTGTGGCAGACACGCTTTTCAGTAAATTGAGAGCTTTAGTGCATTTTGATGAAACTGTAGTTGATGTGGCAGGACCATGTGAGTTTTTTATCAAAGATTACACCCAAGAATTTAAATTCAGAAACATATTTTATGTCCTGACCACCAATGTGTAGCTTCAGATTTGGGGGAAGTTTACGTCTTGTGAAGAACAGAGCAACTGATTTAGAAGTTGATACCTTGAACCCCCACTTTGAATACCAAAGATCGATAGAATTTAGAGCCAATTGAATAGATTTGTGAACAAACTCAATGTTTCCAAAACGTCTCCAACAAGCACCATCATCTGCAAATTGTGATGCGTCAATATTTAACGGAAGTTCAGAAAAGAAATCATTCATCATGATTAATATTAAAGAGCAAAGGGTTCATAACCCTGCCCTGTGGAGTGCCATCTACAACAATTCGCATGGCAGACACGTATTCTCCAATACGACTTGTACGGTTCGATCAGTTAAAAAGGATTTTATCCACTGTAGCATACGTACCTTTACCTCCAAACTTTACAGTTTAAATAAAACACCATTTCTCCACAACATATCATATGCCTTTTCAATGTCTTAAAATACACACAGCATATACTCTTGGTTTCCTAGTGCTTTCTGTGCTTCATTTTGTAGTCGAACTAGGTGATCTATGCATGAAAGAGATTTCCTAAACCCACACCGTAGCCTCGCTAATAATTCATTTGATTCTAAGTAGAAACACAGTTTGTGACCATCCTTTCCATGATTTTACACAGATTAGACGTTACGGCTATTGGTCTGTATGAAACAGAGCTAGATGGATCTTTACCAGGCTTAGGAACAGGGATAACAACAGCATGTTTCCAGTTCCAGGCCGGGTAACTTTCCAGATATCCAGCTTTGATTTATGATATTAAGTATGACTTCTAAAGATGAAACTGGCATATGTTTAAACTGTTTGTAACACAATTCATCGGTACCAGGAGATGTATTCTTGCCTTTTGATATTGCAGATTTCAATTCTCCCAGGTGGAAGGATAAATCATATTCAGGAAAAGGTTGCAATAAAGAATCTGAAATTTTAGGGACAATCTCATTCTCTAAATATGTGACTTCGTTTTAAAACTGAGTAGAAAGGTTTTCATAGATGCTAACAGCCTCAAACTGATCTGCTAAAAGATTGTCTTTTTCTTCACGGGAAATAGCACTTTGATCCAAAACAGGAATAGCCGATCTATTGCGGTTCCCACTAATCCTTATAACTTTGCGCATTTTATAATCATCTAAAGATGTCGTACCATTGTTGTATATGTTAACAATGGTTAGGAATTGTTTCTCGTCTGAGACAATTTCCGCAGCATTTGCCTCAAAATTAAGTTTCGGCAAGGAATGGCCATTATATGTTAAATCCGATTTAACAAAAATGGCACAACCACCACGTTTGGGATTTCTAGTCTTAGGATCATATTCAATTCGGTCTTTTCGCATGCAAACGTAACCATTACTTTTGAAATGACACTCAGGCCAGAGAAAGGTTTCCTGAATGCATATTACATCCGGTTTGAATTCTAATTTTCCAAGAAACGCCTTAAGATGTGGACCGTGTGCTACTAAACTCTCTGCATTCCACTGCAGAATAGTTAGTAGCAAGATGGCACTATCCATTATGATTTATCAGTGGAAAAGGAAGATATCTTGAGATATATCAATGTGAAGATGAGACATTGCAGCGGACATAATACGATATATTTGGTCATCACGGTTTGTAGCACCAAAGATGACTCTGATAACCTCTAACAGGAATGCAACAATTTTCAGCTGAATATTCAACTCTGGATGTGCTGCGTTCGCCAGATAGACGTGTAGACAGTGAATGATCCAACGATCTATCATCATTGATAGGACACTGACAGGAGCATTTCTTTGCTCTGTTCGAACCCCGAGTAACCGTCACTGAAGGCTGACTTATTGCAACTTGCTGAGAAGATGAAACGACTGGCTGTTTAGGACGACGTTTGACAACATTTGCAAATGACATAGGCATAGTGGTGTTGTTCTCTTTGACCATTTGTACGGCTTCTTCATAAGAAACTTTGTTCTCATCTTTTACACGTTGGATTTCAACCGCTTCCTTGTATTTACTACAACCTCTGTAGGCAGCGCTGTGTTTTCCTCCACAATTTGAACATTTCAAGGTGTCTTTAGATGGGCAGGTATCATAGGCATGATCCCCACTGCAGCGAGCACAAACCTGGACTGTACTTTTACAATTGGTTGATGTATGGCCGAAACGCTGGCATTTATAACACCTGAGGGCTGGTGATACATACGTTCTTACCTTGAGGGGCTGATTGTACATGTATACATGCTTAGGGAGTGTAGTACTTGCAAAAGTTAACAGAACTGATAATGTCTGCTCTTTTTTCCTTACCTCTGGTCAAACGTTTAGCATCGGTAACTTTGAACGATTTCAAATGCTCTACTATTTCATCTTCAGAAATATCCAGATCGTTATTGTAAATAACACCTTTTGTTTCTCGCAGACTTTTGGGGACATAAGCTTTGATTTGTTTCCCACAAATTCGCATGTGTGCAGTTTAACACAATGTCACCTTTATCCAATCTCTTCAGGCAATGGATATCAGCAACATGTTTTTGAATGTCCTTAGCGAGTGCAAAGGGGTTGACGGATTCCAAACTAACAATGGGTCTCAGATTATGTTCATTATCTTCACTTTTGTCTGAACATCGTCATCATGTTTTCTTTTCGGACGTTTAGCCAACATAGCATTATATTTCTCAGCGAATTTGGCAAGAGTGGAAGTTTCCTCAAAATCATCAGGAGCCGACCAGTCGGCTGTAAATTCCCCATCAAAATCTGAATTCACACACTATCACTTTTGTCGACAACGTAATCCGCGAAGTAGGTTCTGCACGAACAAAACGTGCCAAACGCACGCACAAAGCGCAAGTGAAGTTCACGAGCACAAATTTACAACTATAGGCAATTGCACAATATAATTACTAAATTGATTACCAAAGCACGTTTCACCAACTATGCTTGTGGCATAGTACAAAGAACACCCCCAACTAACCACTGTTAATGTCAGCGAGAACAATCTAAACAGGAACACTGACTCAGAGAGTGAGATAAACACTGTCCTCGTCAGCAGACCCAGCAAAACCTCCGTTCCAACAGTATATGATATGGTGGGTTATCTGCCTTCTGTAAGCCTGGCGGAATGATGTTTGACCGAGGAATGTGGTAATTAATCAGAAAATAACCCCAGATTAGCCGGGTCTCACACATGGACACAAACAGTCTTGTCTCCCTCCAAAGTCGAAGATACAATATGCAAATCATCACCAACATGACTCGTTATTTATGTACAATATAATTGTAATCATTACATATGCCTCCAAATGTACGAGACCAGTGAAGGTCCGGGGTAGAATAGGCCTTCAGCAATCCATGCTTGTCGTAAGAGGCAACGAACGGGACCAGGTGGTCAGACTCGCTGACTTGGTTGACACATGTTACCGGTTCCCATTTGCACAGATCGATGCTCATGTTGTTGTTCTGGTCCAGACTCGATTATTTACAGACCACTGCCAAAGAGCTGGAATATTGCTGAGTGCGGCGTAGAACCAAACTCACTCACTCACTCCCAAATATACGAATTGATAGTTGGACTCTTCCATCAAGCCGATTACAATGAGTACAACCGTCTACGCATGTATGTTTTATTTACGAAACAAATATTAACAATATATGCAACTGCGTAATAGGTGGTGGAATATACATACCCCGTACGTGTGATTATCGTGTTACGCCAGCTGGAGCTATCAGCAATATAACTATAATCTATCGGTAGATAGTGAGAATGGTCTGCCCATGTTGTACACACCTACGGCAACGGGACGATGGGGAAGCCTGTTGGTTAAGCCTTTGCTCGTCACTCCGAAGACCCAGGTTCCATTCCCCACATGGTTACAATGTGTGAAGCCCATTTCTGGTGTCCCCCGCCGTGATATTGCTGGAATATTGCTAAACGGCGCAAAACCATACTCGCTCACTTCGACTTGACGAACTACTGCTTGAACTATCGCCTTACCCATATAGAGAAACTAGTCCACATATGCGATCTGAAATATTTTTTCCCTTCACTGTTCCAATACTTTCAAATATAATACTAATATGTATACTACCCGCCAAAAGCTTACAGTGACCTGAAGCACTCACTATATGTTATTTATATATGGTTACGTCGAAGGTGAATTTCTCCACTGGAATTGCTGGAAAGCATATGCATATGGTGTGAAGTTTTGTTAAGAATTCGCCCAGTTTCATCATTTATTGAACTCATAACAGTAATCTTTTCAACGTTACAAATTTGTTTTACAGTACATCCGTTCATGTGTAAACAGTATTCAATATTTTGCAAAATCTACTTTAGAATAGTTGACAGAAGTAAGTGACTACATTTACACCAGCGAGCCTAATTTGATGGGTGGTATGTTTGTTATTACTTGGGCAAACAAAACACAGTTAATTAACACGACATGCCTGATGTATTGATATGTTGTGATATATATTAATGCCTCCACAAGTGTTTACCCCCGACCTATTATAATCACACCCCTTGACGTGGGGGCACATCATTACTGGCACCAGGGAGCCTATTTAGTCTTTGTTTAGCCACCCTGCTGGTACATACAGCTTAAGGAGTTTGGCTAATCAGGACAATGCCGGACAGCGTGTTCTCGTGGAGAAAGGGATACATATTTGGAAATGCCTCACTTTCATCCCTACGTAAGCCTGAAGACAAATGTTCCCTTTGGATGGCGCTCTTGGCTGCGTAAATATCAAATGGACAAGAAACTAGCGCAGTTAAACATAGTAGAGTTCTCACCCGGGGTTTGGGGACACGATGTGGGACAGATATACAAATTGCCTTTGTGCCCTTTAGGAAGCGTTCATAATTTAAGGCTAGGGAGTGATGATTTATGTAAATAAGTATTACTAAGTAAATGACCCCCACCTACTCTTAACGTCCGCACCAAGCACACCCCACCCCATTCTCTTCCCACAGAGGTTACTTTCATATCTTCCTACGAACCTCTGTTCTAATACGGCCATATTTATCGGTTCTCAGAAAATACCGTAGTGGCAAAAAATGGTAGCAGATGTATCTCCCTTTTTTCTGTCCAATCAGAACACGTGTTACATCGACCTAGATTCAACTTGATAAATGCAAGCAATGTGGAGAAACAAATATGACATGACTGAGTTCTGTCTAGAAGAAACAATTTGAGTATCGCGCTCGGGAAGAGGTTCTAGTTTTCACGATTCATCCGGAAATTACCGAGATCTTGTTCTTTGATTATCAATGCACACTGCCTTCCCGAAAGTTGTCACATGTAACAAAGATTATACATATATATGGGATTACCATTTCTCAGTAAAGTACAAAGTACATTTTGGGTTGTACTCTTTTGGGAACCGTGGGGTAGCCTAGTGGTTAAAGCGTTCGCTAGTCACGCCGAATACCCAGATTCGATTCTCGACATGAGTACATTGCGTGAAGCTCATTTCTCGTGTTTCCCTGTTGTGATATCCAGAGGGGTAACCTTGTGGTTGAAACGTTCGCCAGCCACGTCGAAGAGCCTGGTTCGATTCTCCCCATAGGTACATTGTGAGAAGGCCATTTCTGGTGTCCCCTGCCGTGATGTTGGAATATTGCTAAAAGCGGTGTAAAACTAAAGTCACTCACTCACGTAACTCACAGCAAAACGTAACAGCTTTTATCTAGAGCCACGACTGTATTCTTTTCCCACTGGCAAATATATATATATGATAATAACAAAAATGAAAATTTTAAAAAAGAGAAGAAGACGGAACTCCGGTGTAATGTTGTCTGGTAATCTGACTCTGTATATGGTAGCACGTGGAATTATCTTTTGAAAACAATGTTGGGATATTTCCCCGACAGGTTGTTTATTTCACGGAACCGAACATTTTCAACAGACCTTATATCGAGGTGAGGTGAGCTTGTGGTAACTGATCGATCAAAGTACTGGTTCAGTTGGTCTGTCTCAGTTTCTGAACCACATCAATTTCCAATAAGTCTGAAATGAGGAAACCCAAAATGAAAAAAAGGCTAGATCCTCGCAGGTTTAGCCCGTCTCACAGTCCACGAACCAAATTATTTTAGCTACAGCCTAACCCGCCCTGCAATGGTAAAGTCCTACATAAAGCAAGTCTAGATTTATCCAGGTTCAGAATCGCCAGCCTATCTAGGGCTCCCTTTTAATTTAAATGGGTAATATATTAGTATGTTACAGGGGAAGACATGACTTGAGTCATAGGAAGAGAATGATTTGTACCATCAAGATCATATATATTCAGAGACGAGGCTTCAGTCTGTCCCAGGACATAAATCCTAGCTTACCCGGTCGAGTTATTTGTTTCCGTCAAAATTATGTATTTTCCCAGACAAAGCGTGAGTCCGCGCTTCAATCAGCCATGAGTTGAGATGCACTCTCCGATTCCTATTCCAGTCACTGTATGACGTACTTAGGAATGGTATCTATTCTGCGCCGTATTCACCGTCACATACTGAGATCAAAATAAGCTTGTTAACCGAAAAGAAATCAGTACGTATATGTCGAGGCGCCTTTGGCGAGCAGGTTGTAACTGATATGTCTATTAGCAGATAGCTTGTATCTGATTTGATATATCTAACATTGTATTGGAGATGTCTGCACCCGAGATGACATGCATTGCGCGTAGCGTGAATGGAAAGTACGCATGCCACAATTCTGCCACCACAAGACTATTTATAAGAGACATCTTCGCTGTCAGGGGAGGTATTGAGTGAAACGGCTAATTGCGCCAGTGTTCTATACAATGAGTGAGTGAGTGAGTTTACCTTTACGCCGCTTCAATATCACTGGGGGGACACACGAAATGGACGTCACACATTGTACCAATGTGGGAAATCAAACCAAGATGTTCTGCCCTAAAGTCCACAAACCTGTGAGAGGAAATAACAAAAGAAACTTCATTCTCAATATATTTTACTCCATATTATTACTAGGCGGTGGTGTAGCATAGTGGTTAAAGCGTTCGCTCGTCATGCCGAAGAGCCAGGTTCGATTCCCCAATAGGCACATTGTGTGAGGCTCGTTACTGGTGTCCCCCGCTGTGATATTGCTGGAATATTGCTAAAACAAAACTCAGTCACTCTCAATAAACACTATTGGATGTTTACTAACACCTTCGTTGAGAGTGCATGTTCGCTTGTACATCTGATGTCTGATTAATGGTTCTTGAAAGTTTCGTAAAGAACATAGGATCATTATTTCCATTTGCCAACATGCCCCAAGCAAGCTTCGTATAACCCATTCTCGGGTCATTCTCGAAACATTTGAGGTCTTGCATCCCTAAATTTTATATCCATACCCCCACCCACATATGTAATGCAATACGAATCACAAAGCGAAAATAAAGCGTAAAAAGCTTGCAATTATAAATCACAATCAAACAGTGACGAAACCCGGTGTTCACGAAAACGAGAGCCTCCCTGGTGTCACGTGACACACACAAGCAAGTCAATTGTTCGGGCCAGTACACAATGTACTCAAGTGGGGAATTGAACCCAGCTCTTTAGCGTGCTGTTCCACTGCCTCGTATCAAAAATAACATCAAGCTGTGAGGCATCGTGTCCTCCAGTATTCGTTATTACGGTCCAGTAACAATTATTGTAAACCACAAATAATGACAAACCATCGGACAATTATAATGGTTTTACGTTCAAAGATGAGGGGCGGTAGGGTAGCCTAGTGGGTAAAGCGTTCGCTCGTCACGACGAAGACACGGGTTCGATACCCCACATAGGTAACGTGTGAGGCCCAATTCTGGTGTCCCCGCCTTGATTTTGCTGGAACATTGCATATTCAACCATACTTACTCACTCACACACTCTAAAAGATGACTCGAGCTACGAAGCATTTATACTGCCATTACTTCCAGCTATCGCCTTACGTTCTCTGTAATATGTACGGTAAGGGTTTACAGTGTAAACACATCCATGGTCCGCAACCTTTGCGTGATTGAGTGTGGGTGCAGATGAAGGTGATCGATCTCAGACGAGGGGGAAGGACACGGGATGGCGCCCATGGCGGTAATGAGACTCTCGTCCTCCATAACCAGATGAAGGTTACAGCCCTGGCCGATTTCCGGAGGCCGTCCGCTCACGTCCATATCAGATCAGAAGATATTGAGCTTCTCCTAAATTTCAGAGCAACCCAAAACATAAACAACCAGCGTGTCCTCTGACCGAAATATAGTGCAACATGCTGGTTCTGTCTGCAGTCGTCTGACCGGAAGGTGGCACCCTCATGTTTCTGCAGCCTACTGCCGTATAGTGCTTCCGACCTCTCTACAATATATAAATCGCTTGACGAATAATGGATGTGACATGGGTAAGGGTGCTGTTTTATTGTTTTCCTTTTTGTTGGTGCTGAGCACTACACTCAGCAATATTCCTGCTTTATATGGCGGCCGTCAGCACATAATGGAGTCAGGCCTTTTAGTGATCAACAGAATGGACATCGATCTACTGATTGTATACCATGACGTGTGTCAAGCAAGTTAGCGATCCTGATCACTCGACCCCATTAGTCGCCTCTTACGACAAGCATGGGTTGCTGAAGACCATTGTAACTCGGATCATGAGTATGGTACAGGGTTGTTAAAGGCCGTGCACAGCAATATTCCCCAGCTATATGGCAGCGGTCTGTAAATAATTGAGTCCGAACCAGACAATCCAATGAGCAACAACATGAGCACAATTGGGAACTGATGACATGAGTCGGACCCACCATGTCAGGGAGTCTGACTACCCATTACCGTTGGTCGCCTCTTGCCACAAGCATGGATTGCTGAAGACCAGCACTGATCTTCTCGGGTAAAAAGTGGGCGGAAGTAGGGTTTAGGGTGGATGGTGCCGTGAAGGACAATATTAGGGTGAAGTAGAGAAAAGAGTGGATGGTGACTTGAAGAAAATGGTTAGGGTGAAGAAGCGCGTGGTGACGTGAAGGACAGGGGTTGAGTAGAGAGTGGACGGAGACTTGATGGACAGAATCAGGGTGAAGGGTGCATGGTGACGTGAAGGACAGGGGTTGAGTAGAGAGTGGACGGTGACTTGATGGACAGAATCAGGGTGAAGGGTGCATGGTGACGTGAAGGACAGGGGTTGAGTAGAGATTGGTCGGTGACTTGATGGACAGAATTAGGGTGAAGGGTGCATGGTGACGTGATTGAAATGGATTGAGTAGAGAGTGGACGGTGACTTGATGGACAGAATTAGGGTGAAGGGTGCATGGTGACATGAAGGACAGGGCTTGAGTAGAGAGTGGACGGTGACTTGATGGACAGAATTAGGGTGAAGGGTGCATGGTGACGTGAAGGACAGGGCTTGAGTAGAGAGGGAATGGTGACATGAAGGACAGGATTAGGGTGAAGGGTGCATGGTGACGTAAAGGACAGGGCTTGAGTAGAGAGTGGACGGTGACTTGATGGACAGAATTAGGGTGAAGGCTGCATGGTGACGTGAAGGAAATGGATTGAGTTGAGAGTGGACGGAGACTTGATGGACAGAATTAGGGTGAAGGGTGCATGGTGACGTGAAGGACAGGGCTTGAGTAGAGAGCGGACGGTGACTTGATGGACAGAATTAGGGTGAAGGGTGCATGGTGACGTGAAGGACAGGGCTTGAGTAGAGAGGGAATGGTGACATGAAGGACAGGATTAGGGTGAAGGGTGCATGGTGACGTAAAGGACAGGGCTTGAGTAGAGAGTGGACGGTGACTTGATGGACAGAATTAGGGTGAAGGCTGCATGGTGACGTGAAGGAAATGGATTGAGTTGAGAGTGGACGGAGACTTGATGGGAAGAATTAGGGTGAAGAAGTGCATGGTGACGTAAAGGACAAGTGTAGAGTAGAATGTGAATGGTGACAGGAAGGACAGGATTAGGGTGAATGGTGCATGGTGACTTTAAGGACAGGGCTTGAGTAGAGAGTGGACGGTGACTTGATGGACAGAATTAGGGTGAAGGGTGCATGGTGACGTAAAGGAGAGGGCTTGAGTAGAGAGTGGACGGTGACTTGATGGACAGAATTAGGGTGAAGGCTGCATGGTGACGTGAAGGAAATGGATTGAGTTGAGAGTGGACGGTGACTTGATGGGAAGAATTAGGGTGAAGAAGTGCATGGTGACGTAAAGGACAAGTGTAGAGTAGAATGTGAATGGTGACATGAAGGACAGGATTAAGGTGAATGGTGCATGGTGACGTGAAGGACGTATGTAAGCTGACGGATGGATGATATCACGAAGGAAATATACTGGGGTATGCAGATACTACTCTGATAGAAATAAAAACAGTTGGTGAGCGTAAACGACACATCTGACTTCAGCCGTAACGTGTCTGAGCTTTGGTGAAATCACGTGTATTCTTCAAACTTTACATTGCACCAAAATGTATCTTGTGAATGTCTATAGTATGAAGAATGTTCAATATCCCTTTAAGACGTCGGATAGTATACAGTACTAACAATATCGTAAAAACGAATAAGAAATTATTTACGGTTGCTTCATGGCCACAAAACCAATCCGACATAAAGGTTTTTTGTCTTTCGACTGACGTCATCGAGCAATCTGCTTATACACGCGGAGTACTACGGCCTTTGAACCTCCTCTTCACATAAGATCTCCATCAAATCTCTGACACCTGTATTGGCGAGCACGGTCAGCTAAAACAGAGATGGACAGGGCTGAAGCGAACTAATTGTAGAATAAATCGCATTAAGAGTAAACCATTTCTTTGTTTCCATGGTAACAGTGATCCACGTGCGACACATCCGCCCACGTACCTATGACTATTTATCTTCATTGAGGTTTACTAGATGCATTTGGGCGATGCAATCAATACCGTGTCCGGGAACACTGATATTCTGTTTAGTGAACGCGAAATGCCAAATATAGCATAATGACTGCTTTATATCATAGCGTGTTGACTGGGCCAAATAGTGACGGCGTCTATTTTCATATATCCAGCTAATATATTTTAAGTGTTTCGTTATGGTTGAACGAATAGACGGGATCTGATGGTAAATTTTAATTTGATCTCACTTGTACAGGCATGCATTGATCATATCGTTCCCCAGTGAATATACAAGAGTGAGTGAGTGAGCTGGGGTTTACGTGGCTGTTAGCAATATTCCAGCAACATTATGGGGGACATAAAAAAATGGGCTTTACACACACACACACACACACACACACACACACACACACACACACACACACACACACACACACACACACACAATGTATCCATGTCGGGAATCGAACCTTTGTCTTCGACGTAACGAGCGAACACTTTAAACACTGCTTTCTCACCACTAAGAATATATAACATTTCGAGACAAGCAACTGTTGATATTTAATCAAGGAGTTGATTAAGATTCTTTCAAGAATAATGTTCATGGATTTAATTTTCTTAAGACCCAAGTCAAATTTTGCACAGTGGGGAATCATCTTACCTACAATCACATAATTTCTGTCATTATATTCCGTTGCTTATTTATCAAATGGCGACAATTTGATCAACGTGAACAGTGCCGTGAAGTCCTTTACCATGGCGGCCTAGGGGATTGTGTATTGTGGAACCATACGTAAATGATAAATGTGATGTCATTAGTTAAATAGTGGTCGGAAAATTGAACTGAAAGTATGTGCACAGAGCACAGATGATTTCCGATTTGCCGGTCAAGTTTAACAAAGATCCACCGTAAACTCACTTCATGAAAATTATTTATGCTACACTGAAATAACATGTAAGTCCATGAAAATTACGTCAAGTGTCCGAACACTTTTTGCACGGGTCTGTACATCAATCCGCTTGCCAAATTCGGGAGAACAATCAGGTGAAAAGAAACCCAGAATGTTGCGATTAAACTTCACGTGATACAATGATTTACCATTTATTGTATTTCGTGCTTATCTAGGCATTGTTTCAAAGGCAGGGAGTAAGATTTCAGCGTGTTTTCTCGTAAACAATGCAAGAAACAGCTGTGCACACGTCATCTACAGGTGATGAGAGTGCCAATTAATGTCATGTCATACGTTTTTAATGCAATAGTCAGAATAAAATGTATCCGGGACAATTATTATCTCAGAAATGATATATTCCAATACTGT
This sequence comes from Haliotis asinina, assembly GCF_037392515.1. Taxonomy (NCBI): domain Eukaryota; kingdom Metazoa; phylum Mollusca; class Gastropoda; order Lepetellida; family Haliotidae; genus Haliotis; species Haliotis asinina. The sequence goes on from NC_090286.1 coordinate 40,956,794, forward strand.
GTTGTTTCACTTGCTGAGCTAACTATATGCGTTTCAGATAATATAGACCACAGGAGAAGCACCGTGCAGCAAGTGGTTGCCACTGTCGGATATATTTGGCGTAAGGAGCTATTTAATCATCCATTTAGTGTTGATATTTCGAGCGATTTACTAGTTTCATTTCAGAAAGCTTTATGTCGGCATACAAGTGAATGGGTGAATGAGCATGGTTTTACACCGCTTTTAGCAATATTCCATTAATATCACTTAGTCATTAAAACGACGACGGGACACCAGGAACTGGCACATTGCACCCATGTGGGAAAACGAACACGGGTCTTGAACTAAAGCATAGCACTTAAAATATATGTATCGATTTCTGTGAACCAACATTTCCGTGAAAGCATCACCATCGGGAGTTTCATCCATATATGGATATGCGATTCGTAAATAGCATGTGATTCGTGTCGAGTAATTATTGCCCTGTACGAAGTGTCAGATTCTGGGAAAGAGGTGAAGGTAA